>NC_087513.1:218380235-218680235 GCF_963921805.1 Phalacrocorax carbo | reverse complement strand
CAATCCAGCCTCGAGTGTGACCTGGGACGGGGAGTGGAGCTGAAGAGAGGGCCCAGGCTGGCCAGGTGACCCCGGGGTGCGGGGGTCCTGGCACTGTACACCCCCTGCTCGAAGCAGGGGCAGCTGTGGAGTCAGAGCAGGCTGCTCTCAAGCCTCATCCAGTAGCATCTTGAAAACCTCCAAGGATGGAGGCTGCACAACCTCTCTCGGCAACCTGCTGCAATACCGGATGGCCCACACAGGGAAAAAAATTTCCCCCGGATCCAGCCTGAAGTCCTCATTTGAACCGACGCGGTCTCTTGTCTCCTGTCGTGCACCACTGTGAAGAGCCGGGCTCTGTTTCCTTGCTAAGCTCCCCATCAGTGTTGGCAGCTTGCTGTTAGGTCTGCAGGCTTCTCTCCTGAAGGCTGAGCAAGCCCTGGTCCCTCAGCAGCTCCTCACAGGGCAGGGACTCCAGACCGACCGGCTCAGTGGCCGCCCCTGAACTCACCACAGTATGTCAAGGTCTTTCCTCTACTGGAGGCCCAAAACGAGATGTGGTGTCTAGATGTGGTTTAGCAAGGGCTGAGCGGAGGGGAGGATAATCCCTGCCTTCAACCTCCTAGCTGTGCCCCTGTTCACAGAGGGCACGGTGATGCTGGGCTCTCCTTGCAGCAAGGGTGCATCGTAGCTTGTGTCCCACTTGCTGCCTGCCCAGACCACCAGGACTTTTGCCCTGCAGCTGCTTCCCCAGCCTGGCAGTCCCAGCCTGTGCTGTTGCGGGGGTGCTCTGCTTCCCAGAGCAGGACTTGGCATTTGTCCTTGCTGAGTTTCATGCGGTTCCTGTCAGCCCATTCCTCCCGCCCACCCAAGGCCCTCGAGGTGCTTCACCCTCCCCACGTTGGTGTCATTTGTGACCCTGGCAAGCATGCACTCTGTGCCTGCACTGGAGATGTTGAAGGAGATCTCCAGCTGAAGCTGTTAAGCAGGAGAGGTCCTGGGGCTGGTCCTTGTGGTGCTCCACTTGTGACCTGCCTCCAGGCAGAGCATAAGCCACCACCCTCTGAGCCCAGCCCTCCAACCTGGTTTTGTCCCCACCCCGGCTGTCCAGCCCTCCAAACCATAATATCCTGCCTTGAACAGGAGGATGGTGGGAGGTGGCGTCAACAGCCTTGCTGGAGTCAGGACCATCATCACCCATGGCCGTCGCTGGCCACCGCAGCCCCCGTCACGATGCCGTGGAGGGCAGGCAGGGTGGCCGGGGGGGGGGGGTGTGACTTCGCCCCGGTCACCCCCCCCCGGGCCTCACTCAGCCACCACCGTGGCTGTGGCTGCGGTGCGACCCTGGCACGGCCCTGGCCGATGGCGATGGGGTGAGGCAGGAATGCCGCCTGGCTGGCTCCGCCACGCGGCTGGGGACAGCCCCCCCCCCCCCCCCCCCCAGGGCCACCGCACCCACGGCCACCGCACCCACGGCCACCGCACCCGGCGTGAGCCGGCCCTGCACCATGGCCGCGCGTGCGCTCGCACGTGGGTGTGCGTGTGCACCCCGGGGCCCCCACGCCCGCAGCGTCCACGGCCACCGCCCACCTTCCGGCGCCTTTCCCACGCCCAGCACCCAGCAGTACCGCGGGACGCGGCCAGACCCGGCCGCGGGGACACCCTGCCGGACCCCCCCGTCCCTCCCGCCGCCCACCCGGGGCCTGGTGCCGCAGCGGGATGGGTCCCACGGGCAGGTGAGCCGGCGTGTGCCGGGCGTGTGCCGGGGCGCGTGGCGCACGGGCGGGGGACGGTGGCCCTGGGGGATCCTCGGGGGGGGGGCGTCCCCCGAGGGCAACAGAAGGCATGGGGACACACACACGCGTGTGCAGGCGGGAGCGCGTGCACACCCTGCGCAGGTGGGGCGTGTCCATATCCCCCATGTCACTGCGGGGGGGTGCCGCCCCCCTGCACCCCCGGGGCCGGCGGCACCCCACGTTTAAGCCGCGAGTGGTCTCTGCCCCACCTGTGTCCACACAAGGTGTGTGTGTGGGGGTGGGACAGGCGGCACGCGTGCCAGCCCCCCCAAGGCACACTGCACCCCCCCCCCCGCACACTTTGGGGTCCCCCAGCCAGGACACCCCCCCTCACTGAGAAGGGGGCAGAGCGGGGCGGGATGTGGTTGCTGTGGCGACAGCCGGGTACCCCGGGATGCAGGAGGCGCGCCCGGAGCCCCCCCCACTGCAGAGCCACAGCCCGGACCCGACCATTCCTGTTGGGGGGGTGGGTCCTGCTCTCCCCCCCACGGACCCCCACGCTGGGCACCCCCCCCGGAACGGCGGACTCGGGAACGGCGATACGTCGCTCGCGACGCGTCGCCGTTCCCGAGTGGGGCGTCCGGGGGGGCGTCCCGGCGCAGTCCGGGGGGTAAAAAACGCGCGCCCCCCCCGGCACCCCGCCGTGGTGCGGCCCGGTCTGGCAGCTGCCTGCCCTGCCCATCCCTGGCGCAGTCCTGCCGCGCCGAGCCGGGCCGGGCCGAGGATGCGCGGTGCCGGTCCGCGGGGGGGGCTGGAGCGAGGAGGGGGCTGCGTAGGGGGTGAGTAGGGCGAGGAGGAGGATGGGGTTTGCACGGGTGGAGATGTCACGCGTGGGGATGGGGTGTGGGACAGGCCTGCCCGGGGGTGGGGGGTCTGGCAGGGATGGGGTGGGGGCAGCGCCGGCCTGTCGCGAGTGGCGAGCAGCCTGGATGGGCTGGGGCTTGGAGGGACCAGGACAAGGCGGGAAGGGGGATCAGGGAGAGGAAGGACGGGGGACAGGGACAAGGGGGCGCCGGGGACAGGAGGATGCAGGGCGGGGGGACAGGGCTGCGGACGGTGGGGTGGGGGCCTGGACACGAGGTTGGGGGACAGGGGCAGGACAGGGGAGGACACAGGGACAAGGAGGGGCGGGACGTGTGGCCGTGCCGTGCCCGCAGCATCACGGCGGGGTCCCGCAGCCGCTGCGGCTCCCCGGGCCCCCCCCGGTGCCCAGACCTCCCCGATGCCCCGCTGACCCCCCATGCCCCGCTGACCCCCCATGCCCCGCTGACCCCCCCCGGTACCCCTCTGACTCCCCCGCCCCCAGTGACCAGATGCCCCCCACCCCCCCCCCGTGCTCCGCTGGCCCTCACACTGATCCCCCCCTCCGGTGCCCGGACCCCCCCCGGTGCCCGGAGCCCTACCCCCCCGTGCCCCACTGACACCCTCCGTGCTGTTCCCCTCCCCGGTGCCGGGATCCCCTCCGGTGCCCCACTGACGCCCCCCCCCCGTGCCCTGCTGTCCCCCCCGGTGCCCGGACCTCCCCCTGTGCCCCCGCCGCGCGGGGGCGGTGCCGTCGGGGCGGGCGGTGCCGCACAATGGCGGCCGGGGCGGGGCCGGGCCGGGGCCTGGGGTGCGGGGCCGCCGCAGCGCCGTGAGCGGGGCTGGGGGCGCGGGGGCCCGCGTGTGGGGCGGCTGTGGCGCGGGGGGCAGGCGGCGTGTCCCCGTGGGGCGGGGGATGCTGGGGGACCCCAGCCCGGGGGTGTCCAGGACACGGCGAGGGGCGGGATCAGCGGGATCCGTGGGGCGGGGGTTGCCGGGGGTGCTGGGGGGCTGGCAGGGGTGCCGTGGGGCAGGCGGGGGGGTGCCGTGGGGCGGGTAGGGGTTGTCGTGGGGCAGAGGGGTGGTGGGGGTGCCGGGGGACGGGCAGGGGCTTTACCCGGAACCCACTGCTTTGGGGCGGGGGGGGGGGGGCTGCGCACCCCGGCGCTGGGGTGCGGGGCAGGGCTGTGGGTCGCAGAGATGTGTGGGTCTGGCTTTGGGCACCCAGGGCCCATGGGCATGGACCGGAGCGGGGGACCCCCACCCGTGGCCCCCAGGGCACGTGGGGCCGAGGGCTGCGGGCCCGGTGTGTGGGGCAGCGTGGGCCGTGACCGTGCGGGGCCGGGGGCTGTGGGGCGCCGTGGGGCTGCCCCACTGACCGCCCACGCCCACAGGCTGAGCGCCGTGGGGCCGCGGGGACGCCGCCATGGCCAAGCGGGAGGCCAGCGCCAGCCCGGTGGTGCGGCAGATTGACAAACAGTTCCTGGTGTGCAGCATCTGCCTCGACCGCTACCGCAACCCCAAGGTGCTGCCGTGCCTGCACACCTTCTGCGAGAGGTGAGACCCTGCCGTGCCCCCCGCCACACCCCACCGCGACCTGCTGTGCCCCTGCCCCGCGCACCCCACCGCATCCCCTTTGTGCCCTTGGGCCACGCTGCATCCCCGCTGTCTCCCTGGTGTGTCCTCCTGTGCCCTGCTGCATCCCTGCTGCGTCCCCTCCGCAACCCCGGGCCTTGCTGTGTCCTCACCCTGTCCCCGCTGCACCCCTCCTCTGCCCTGCTGTGTCCCTGGGACCCCTGTGTCCTGACCGCGACCTGCTGCACCCCTGGGCCCCCCTGCACGCCCCCCGCAATCCCCCCATGCCCCCAGCCCTGCTGTGTCCTGCTAGGCCTTGCTGCAACCCCCAGCTTGCGTCCCTCTGCTGCACTCTGGGCCCTGTTGTGCCCCCCCACTGCGTCCCACTGCATCCCCCAGCAGCCCCTCACGCAGCTTCTGCAGGAGGAGGGCTGGAGTCCCCGCATGCAGTGTGAACTGCACCCCTGCTGCACCCCGTTGCACCCCGACTGCATCCCCGCTGCACCCATGTGGCACTGCACTGCATCCCCACGGCATCCCTGCTGCACCTTGTTGCACCCCCATGCATCCCTGCTGCCTCCCAGCTGTACAGCACTGCATCCCTCCAGCATCCCCCAAACCCGCAGCGAGAGCGGAGGTGCCCGCCTCAGCCCGCCCTCCCCACATGTCCCCCAACACCTGCCATGGGGCAGCCAGAGCCCCCTTCTACCCCCCGGCCTCCACAGCTGGTGGTGAGCCAGGACCCATGGCAGCCCTGTGCCCCCCTGCCCCTCCCAGTGAGAGCTGGGGCCAAGTCCCCCTGCACCCCCAGGGGTGGGGAGCCGGGGGCCCCCCCCACTCCATGGCTGCCTTCCGCCTGACACGGCCGCCCATGTGGGGGCCAGGACCCCACTGCCCCTGCGCCCCCCACTTCTCCGCAAGGGCTGCGCAGCCTCCCCCTGAGCCTCGCATGGCCACCCACCCACTGGGCTGCGGCAGCTGGGGCTGATCTGGTGCTGGGTTCTGGGGGGGGCGGGGGGCTGCATGGCGGTGCTGGGGGGGCGGGGGGCTGCTGCGGGCACAGCTGGGCTGGGGGTTGCGGCTCTGGTCATCAGCGGTGGGCTCTGTACTGATGTCTGCTCTCTCTGTGCCCCCCAGAGACCCTCCCGCAGCCTCCCTTGTCCCCGGATCTGCCCCAGCCCCATCCCCAGCCTGGTCCACCTGGCCTGTCCCCTCCTGTCCGTCCGTCTGTCCACCCCTCCAGGCCCTGGCGGCGGCTGCTCATGGCACCGCAGCACAGCTCTCCTGTCCATCTGTCCTGCCGTCTGCCTGCCCCTCCGGCCCCCACACTCACTCTTGCGTCCCGGTGTGCTGCAGTGTAGCCCTCCTGTCTGTCTGTCTGTCTGTCTGTCCTGCTGTCTGCTCTGCCAGCCCTGTCCCTCTGCTCCTGCCTTGTGTGCCACAGTGCAGCCCTCCTGTCCGTCCATCCGTCCCGTCTGCCTCCCCCTGCAGCCCTGTCCCTGTGCTCCTTCCCCGCGCACCCTGGTCCCTCCTGTCCATCTGTCCGTCTTGCTGTCTGCCTTGCCTCACTCCTGCACCCCAGCATGCTCCAGTGCAGCCCTCCTGTCCGTTTGCCTGTCTGTCCTGCTGCCTGTCTGCCCCTCTGGCCCTGTCCCTTTGCTCCTGCCCCATGCACCCTGGTCCCTCCTGTCCGTCCGTCTGTCCCTCTGCCCCCTGTCCCCGCCGCGTGCGGGTCCTGACCCTCTGGTTGTCCCCGTTCGCCCCAGGTGTCTCCAGAACTATATCCCGCCCCAGAGCCTGACCCTGTCCTGCCCCGTGTGCCGCCAGACCTCCATCCTGCCCGAGCGCGGCGTCGCCGCCCTGCAGAACAACTTCTTCATCACCAACCTGATGGAGGTGCTGCAGCGGGACCCCGAGAGCTGCGGCCCCCACCCCGGCCACGGCCTGGACCCCGTCAGCGCCGTCACCGGCCAGCCCCTCTCCTGCCCCAACCACGAGGGCAAGGTGGGTCATCTGGAGGGGCTGTGGGGGTCTGGGGAGGGGCTGTGTGGGTCTGGGAGGGCTGTGGGGTCCGGGTGCCAGGGGGGCCATCACGGGCAGCCCTGAGTGCCCACGCGCAGGTGATGGAGTTCTACTGCGAGCCCTGCGAGACGGCCATGTGCCGCGAGTGCACAGAGGGGGAGCACCGGGAGCACGTCACCGTGCCGCTGCGTGATGTGGTGGAGCAGCACAAGGCGGCCCTGCAGCAGCAGCTGGATGCCGTCAGGAGCAGGTACGGGGATGGGGGGGGCCGGGCTCTGGGAGGGTCTCCCCCAGTGGAGCCAGACGCGCGCCCAGCGCCGGCTCCTCCGCAGGCTCCCGCAGCTGGCGGCGGCCATCGGGCTGGTGTCGGAGATCAGCCAGCAGCTGGTGGAGCGCAAGAACGAGGCAGTGTCGGAGATTGGCAGCACCTTCGAGGAGCTGGAGACGGCGCTGCGGCAGCGCAAGGGGCTGCTGGTGCGGGACCTGGAGGCCACCTGTGGGGCCAAGCAGAAGGTAACGCCGCCATGCCCCACAACATCGTGCCCCACACTGTCATGCCTCCGTGCCACGGTGCCAGTGTCCCTCCCCTGTGCCTGCCTGGCTCGCCTGGAGAAGGGTGAACGTGCCCTGGCCGTGCCAGCAGCTCCGCCAGCCCTACTGGCACAGGCGGCTGGGCTCTGGGCAGCCCTTGCTCTGGGCAGCCGGGCTCCAGGTGCAGAGCTGCCGGGGCTGGCCGGAGCTGCGGCCGGGATCTGGGTGCCGGCGAGGGTCCCGGCCCGGCGGTGAGGGTGACGTGCCCTGTCGTGGCAGGTGCTGCAGGCGCAGCTGGACGCCCTGCGCCAGGGCCAGGAGAGCATCCTCAGCAGCTGCGCCTTCACCGAGCAGGCGCTGCACCACGGCACCGCCACTGAGGTGCTGCTGGTGAAGAAACAGATGAGCGAGCGGCTGAGCGAGCTGGCCAGCCAGGAGTTCCCCGAGCACCCCCACGAGAACGCCCAGCTTGACTACGTGGTGGAGACGGAGGGTGTCCGCAAGTCCATCCTCAACCTGGGCGTGCTGATCACCACCAGTGCCACAGCCCACAAGACGGTGGCCACGGGTGAGGGGCTGCGGCACGCCGTGGTGGGGCAGCCCTCCTCGCTCAGCGTCACCACCAAGGACAAGGACGGGGAGCTGGTGCGCAGCGGCAGCGCCAGCCTGCGCTTCCAGGTGACGGCGCCGGACGGCGGCACAGCCGAGGCGGAGGTGCAGGACAACAAGAATGGCACCTACGAGCTGCTCTACACCCCCCGTGCCGAGGGCGACTTCCTCCTCTCTATCCTGCTCTACGGGCAGCCCATCCGTGGCAGCCCCTTCCGTGTCCGTGCCGTCAAGGCCTCCGACGTGCCCCCCTCTCCCGACGACGTCAAGCGCCGTGTCAAGTCACCCAGCAGTGGGCACATCCGGCAGAAGGCTGTCCGGCGCCCCTCCAGCATGTACAGCAGCGGCAAGAAGAAGGAGAACCCCATCGAGGACGAGCTCATCTTCCGCGTGGGTGAGCGGTGGGGGCTCCCTGAGGTGGCAGGGGCTCCCTGGGGCTCCCCCGGGCAGGTGGGCCCCCCCTGACTGCCGCCTCCCCGCCGCAGGAAGCCGTGGCCGGGAGAAGGGGGAGTTCACCAACCTCCAGGGCATCTCCACCTCCAGCAGTGGCCGCATTGTGGTGGCCGACAGCAATAACCAGTGTGTGCAGGTAGGACCGCGGCCCCAGCCCCTGCCCCGGCCCAGCCCCCCACCCAGCTGACCCCCCCCCATTGCCCCCCACAGGTGTTTTCCAACGAGGGGCAGTTCCGGCTGCGGTTCGGGGTGCGGGGCCGCTCCCCTGGCCAGCTCCAGCGCCCGACTGGTGTCACCGTGGACATGAATGGGGACATCATCATCGCAGACTACGACAACCGCTGGGTCAGCATCTTCTCCCCTGAGGGAAAGTTCAAGGTGAGGGGGCAGCGGCCGGGAGGGGGGGCCGCGGCTCCGCACCCGGCCATGACACCCCTGCCCGGCCGCAGACCAAGATCGGGGCTGGGCGGCTGATGGGCCCCAAGGGCGTCGCTGTGGACCGCAACGGCCACATCATCGTGGTGGACAACAAGGCCTGCTGCGTCTTCATCTTCCAGTCCAACGGCAAACTCGTCACCAAGTTCGGGAGCCGCGGCACGGCTGAGCGGCAGTTTGCAGGTACACTCGATGGTAATACACCGACTGGCAAGTCCCCTCTTCCTTACTGCATGCCTTTGGCTTCCCGCTGCACCGGGGCCGGGCCGGGCCGGTGAGTACCGCACACCTCGCTGAGGGCGGCTGACGCCCAGCTGGCACTGGGGCACCTGGGGCTGGGGTCTGGGCTGGGGTCTGGGATCTGCTTCTAGTTCTGGGCTTGGGTTTTGGTTCTGGTTCTAAGCTCTGGTCTTAGGCTCTGGTTCTGGGCTCAGGTTTTGGTTCTGAGCTCTGGTTCTGGGTTCGGGCTCGGGGCTCTTGGTTGTTGTCATGGGCTCTGGTTCTGGCAGTGGGCTCTGTCCCTGTGGGTCAGGCCTCTGGGGTCTTGGTGCTGGTCCTGCTGTGGGGCTGGGCACCCCCTCCAGCCATGGGGGGCCGGGCACTGCCTGCGCTAACCCCCTCGTGCTGGCCTCACCGGCTGCTCGTGCAGCACTAACCACGCTAACCGGGCACGGGGCCTGGGCTGTCCCCTCCCCGGCGTGGGACCGAGGGGCGTCCCCCTGTCCCCGCAGCACTGGTGCTGTGCCAGGCTGGGACCCCCCATCCCTGGGCTGAGCCCCCTCCCCTCCCCAGGGCCCCACTTCGTGGCGGTCAACAACAAGAACGAGATCGTGGTGACCGACTTCCACAACCACTCGGTGAAGGTGAGTGCCGTGTGGCAGGCGCTGGGTGGTCGTCAGCGTCCCCGGCTCCATGCCGGCCCCACACCCTCTGGGGCTGGTGCCGGTGCTGTGTGCTGGGGTGACCCACAGTGATCCGCTGTCCCCAGGTGTACAACGCAGACGGCGAGTTCCTCTTCAAGTTCGGGTCTCACGGGGAGGGGAACGGGCAGTTCAACGCCCCCACGGGGGTGGCCGTCGATGCCAACGGCAACATCATCGTGGCCGACTGGGGTAACAGCCGCATCCAGGTACCGGCACCGGCAAAACGCTGCCCCGGGGGGCGCAGCCCTGCAGCCCGCAGAGCCCCCCGTGCGGCCCTGGCCCCAGGGGTGCTGGGCCAGCACCATCCCCTCCCCATCCCGTCCCTGTCCCCATCCCCGTCCCACTGCAGGGAGCGAGTCCCGCCAGCAGCCCCGGCGCAGGCCAGGGGTGGCAGCCGGGGACCAGGGTTTGTAGCCCAAGTGCTGAACCACAGGGCAAGGCAGGGGGGGGCTCAGCAGAGTGGGGACAAGGTCCTGGCAGGCCGGGTCCCTCCATGGCGGTGGGGTCCCTCCATGGCGGTGGGGTCCCTCCATGGCGGTGGGGTCCCTCCATGGCGGTGGGGTGCCTGGGCAGCAGTGGCAGCAGCAATGTTGGGGACAGCATGTCTCTGCCTGTCCCCGCAGGTCTTCGACAGCTCGGGCTCCTTCCTCTCCTACATCAACACGGCCGCCGACCCCCTGTATGGGCCGCAGGGCCTGGCCCTGACCTCCGACGGACACGTGGTGGTGGCCGACTCTGGCAACCATTGCTTCAAGGCCTATCGCTACCTGCAGTAGCTGCCACGGGGCTGGGGCTGGGGCTGGGGATGCTGCCACGCCAGGACAGGGCCCGCGGGCCCCCCGGGACAGCACCTGCAGCAGGGCATCCCGAGCAACAGCTGCCCCACAGCCATCGCTGCCCCACAGCCATTGCAGCCCCACAGCTGTCGCTGCCCCCCAAGCACCGCCCCGGCCTTCATGTGCACTTTATCCTGGGGGGCGGCCGGGCCCAGAGCAGGGGTGAGGACGGGTCTGGCTGGGGCGGGGGCTGATGGGGATCCGTGGTCATGCCCTTCCTCCTGCACCATGGCAGGGCTGGCAGCCCCAGTGCCCCTGCGGCTGGGGCTCCTGACGGTGCGTGGGGGCGATGGGAGCGTGTGGGGCATGGGGAGGCGCCGGGCAGGGCTGGGGGGCTGCGTGTGCTGCTGGGGGCTGTGGGGCAGCCGTGGGGTGGCCGGTCCCGGAGTCCACTGCCCCCCAGCGGCCCTGCTCCCCCAGCACTGTGGCCCCCTCCCCTGGCTCGAGCCCCAGCCATGGGGCGACCGCGCGTGCCTGCCTGCCCCACGGTGGGGCTGTGTGGGGCTGCTGCCGCACGCTGACAAACTGTATGTACAAAATAAAGTATTCTGGAAGTACCCTGCCTCCCAGCACTGCCAGCCCCACGGCGGGGGGTGGGGGGAGCAGGGGCATCTCCCACCCCATGGATCCATGTCACAGCCATGGCACCACCTTTGCTGGGGTTCCCTGGGTCAAAGCCTCACAGGATGCGGTGGTGGGACTCCTGTCCTGGGGGCTGGGGGTGATGGGCAGGGTCCCAGCACCGGGGGAGGCAGGGGCTGAGTGGGGCTGGGTGCCTGGATGTGCTTCTGGAGACACCTAGGCTGTGGTGGGCCCCCTAGGCCATGGTGGGGCCTGTGAGCCACGGTGATACCCCCAGGCTGCAGTGGGACCCCGGGCCATGGTGGGACCCCCAGGCCATGGTGGGACCCCCAGGCAGCGGCAGAGGCGGGCAGTGCCGGGCAGAGCGGGGACGGGCACCGTGCCCGGAGCTCCCCAGCACTGCTGGGCACCTGCCCGGCACAGCCTCCGGCCGGCCCTGACCCCAGCGTGGGGACGGGGTCGGACTCCTCTGTACTGGGAGCAGGGACTGGGTCGGACCGGTCCGTACTGGGAGCAGGGACTGGGTCAGACCGGTCCGTACTGGGAGCAGGCAGTGCGTAGGACTGGCCCATACTGGCCCCGGGAGGGGGTGGGCTCTGTGTGCAACCTGGCCACGGGGCTCTGCACCCCCAGGACGTGCAGCCCACGGGGGTTTCGCCTGCACGCAGGGGCCTATGGGGCAGGTAACGGCGGGGGTGCGCCCCACAAGTGGGTGCGCCCCTACCCCGGCCGTGCCCCCCCGGCCATCCCCGCCCGCACGGCTGGTGCCAAAGCAAACAGGCGCCGCGGGGCCAAGGCCCTTCCCAGCACGGGGAGGGGGGGCTGCTGGGAAGGGGCTGGGGCGGTGCCAGCCCCTGCCCGCTGCACCCCAGCACCCTGCTGGGGGACCCCTCCCCAGCCCGCCGTGTCAGGGGCTGAGCCCCACGGGGGGCTGAACCCCCTCCCCAGCGCTGCTACACCGGGGCCGGAGCCCCACGGGGGTCCAAACGCCCTCCTCAGACCCACCGTGTCAGGGGCTGAACCCCACGGAGGGGCTGAAAGCCCTCTCAGCCTCACCGTGTCAGGGGCTGAGCCCCGCTGGTGTTAGACCCTCATCTCTGTTCCTGTTCCATGAGACCCGAACCACCAGCCCCAGCCCTCCCGTGTTGGGGTCTGAACCCCCTGTCCCCAGCCTCACTGGGTTGGTGGTCTGAACCCTGCCCCCATCCCTGTCCCTGACACTTTCGGGGTCTGACCCCCCTGTCCCCAGCCCCGCCTCGTTGAGGCTGAGGCCCTACCATCCCCCGCAGTGGGGTGTAAGCCCGTCCCCAGGCTATGGGTCCCTGTGCTGACCCCACCGGGTTGGGGTTGATGATGGGGAGGGGCCTGCCCACCCCATGCACTGCCCTGCGGCCCCCCCCCGGCCCGACAAAGGTTGCGTGGGGCGGGCCGGGTTGAGCAATGGGGCAGGGCAGTTGTGCAACGGCCCCTCCTGCCTCATATAGGGTCCGGGGTGGCAGAAGCCCCATGCACACCATGGGGGTCATCACAGCCACTCTCTGCCTGGCCTGGGCCCTGGCCCTGGGGTGTGCCCACCCACTGTGAGTGGGGCTGCAGGGGGCGGGGGGCACGTGGGGCGCTGGGGAGGGGTGGGGGGCAGGGGGCTGGGGGGGCATGTGGAGCAGCTGGGGGTGTGGGGCAGCAGGGGGACTGGGGCAGGGGCCTGCAGAGGGCTGTATGGGGCGGGGGGTATGTGGGGTGGGTTTGTGGTGGGGTATGTGGCAGCCTGCGTGCTGATGTGGGGTGTGTTCATGGCTGTTTGGGGGGGGCTGCACTGTGAGCCCCCGGTGCTGCCTGTTCCCAGGACCCACAAAAAACCGGAGGCAGCTGGAGGAGGACACCCCCATGGGGCTGAGCCCCCCAGCAACGACACTGGTGAGAGCCCGTGGGATGGGGGGAGGAGGGCAGAGTAACGTGTGGGGCACAAGGTGTTTGTGGGGCACGGCAGGCACCGTGGGGCAGTGGGTGGGATGCAGGGGGTCTGTCTTGGGGGTCCGTGCCATCCTGACCCCCCACCAGACCTGGCCCAGCTCTGCACAGACGAGGCCAGCTTTGATGCCGTCACACTCAGCGAGAACGGCACCATGCTCTTCTTCAGAGGTGGGGCTGGGGGGCACAGGGCCGGGGGGCAGGGAGAGACATGGGGCTGGGGGGGGTGTCACAGGGATGGGGGCATGGGGATGGGGGTGCACAGGGCATTGGAGGAGAATTGGGTCTGGGGAAAATGGTGGGACATGGTGTCTGGCATGGGGGTGGGGGGAAGTGGGATATGGGGGGCAGGGGAATGGAATTTGTGGTGCTGGGGTAACTGGGGAAGAACATGGGTCACTGGAGGGGGGAGTGTCCGTGGGAAATGGGGGACGATGGGTTTGGCACTGGGAGGTTGGGGAGGGGGTAATGGGATGTGGGGGATGGATGGGGTCTGGCGGAAATGGGGAGGGGTTGGAGGGGGGAAAGATGGGGTCCATGGGGGCAGATCGAAATGGGGGACCTGGGAGGGGAAATGGGGGTCTGGATAAACATGGGGTGGAGATGGGGCCCTGGGGGATAACAAGGAGTGGGGGGGCAGGGGGGCTGTGGGGCAGTGCCGTGGGCCCCCCGCTGCCTGCCGTGGGGCTAGCTGCCGTACCTGCCCAGGTGAGGAGGTCTGGGAGAGCTCCCGGGGTGGGGGGCAGCTCCATGTCCGCCCCCTGGCCTCCTCCTGGCCCGAGTTGGGGGGTCCTGTGGACGCAGCACTGCGCCTGCACCGCCGGCAGCACCCCGAGGAGCACCAGAGCCTCTACCTCTTCCAGGCATGGCCACTGTGGCAGGCAGCGGGCAGCAGGAGTGGGTCAGCGGGTGGGGGGCAGCAGGCGGTGGGTGTGGGTCAGCAGGCAGGGGGTGGGGGGCAGAGGGTGGGGGAAGTGGGCGGTGGGCAGCGGGCAGTGGGTGGGGGTCCCAGGCTGGGTGGTGTGGATGTGCCACCATGGGGGACCAGGTGGGCTGCTCAGGGGTGGGGGTCTCCCTCTCTGCCTGGACCCCCCCGAGTGAGTCCATGGGGCCGATCCGTGGGGGTGGTTCTTGGGGCTGCCAGGAGGGAGGGCCTTGGGGGGGTCCTGGCCTGTGGGTCTGGGGTGGGGTCTTGTCCTGGTGGGACTCCTGTCCTGGGGTCTCCCCCGGGTCCAGCCTCAAGGGTGTCCCCAGGGTGGTGCCTGTGGGTCTCAGCCTGTGGGGCACCTCCAGGGCGAGCAGGTCTGGGCCTACGCTGGGGAGCAGCTGCGTCCTGGCTTCCCCCGGCGTGTGGAGGATGAGTTCCCGGGGGTCCCCGGTGGGGTGGATGCTGCTGTCGAGTGCCACCCTGAGGAGTGTGGGGGCGAGACCATCCTCTTCTTCAAGGGTGAGCGGGACTGGGGTTGGGGGACAGGAGAGTTATGGCCAGGCGGCTGCTGTGGGGTGCAGAGGGGCTGCTGCGGGGCAGGGCTGGGAGCTGTACCCAGGCAGTGCCGTGGGGTGGCAGATGTGGGTGGGCGGAGGTGCTGGCGTGGGGGGCGAGGGGCTCAGGTGCTGGGAGCTGTGCCCGCTGTTCCAAGCCGTGCCAACCATGCTGAGCCGTGCTGCGCCGAGCGGTGCCAAGGCATGCCAGTGGTGCTGAGCCGTGCCGGCGGTGCCATTGCCACACGCAGGGGACACGGTGTACTCCTTTGACCTGGCGCTGCGGGTGACGAAGTCGCGCACGTGGCTGGAGCTGGGCCCTTGCGACGCTGCCCTGCGCTGGCTGGAGCGGTACTACTGCCTGCAGGGGACCCGCTTCCAGCGCTTCGACCCCCTCACTGGCAAGGTGCCCCCCGGGTACCCCCGTGATCTCCGTGACTACTTCATACCCTGCCCAGGGCGAGGTGAGCACCCAGCCACAGCCCAGGGTTCCCACACGCACGAGGGGGACACACCCTGGGGACCCTCCCGGTGCCCCCCTCCCACGGGGCCTTGAGCCCGGGTCCCCCACAGCGGCAGAGGGACCCTGGACCCCCACCCCAGGCTGCCCTGGGGTCTGGCCCCTGTGCCCGTCCCGTGCCCCCTGCCCGCAGCGCCGCGGCCCTGGTGCCAGCGCTGCCGCTGCCGGCAGGGCACGGGTCGGGGGACACCTCGTGGGGGGACGCCGGTGACCGCTGCAGCGGGACGCCCTTCCAGGCCCTCCTCTCCGACGACACCGGACGCATCTACGCCTTCCGCGGTGAGGGGCGGCGGGGCGGGGGGCTGCGGGGCTGGGCGCGGCAGTGACGCCTCACCGTGGCAGTGCCGGGGGCGGTGGGGCTGGGCGCGGAGGACGGTGGCCCCAGCCGCTCCGTGCGGCCGTAGAGCGTGGAGCCGGCTGGACTGTGGAGATGTGGTGTGGGGGCGGCGGTTGCGGCTGTGCCGTGGGGCAGGGCCGTGGGGCAGGGCCACTGACGCAGCCCGCAGGGGGTCTGTCCTTCCGCCTGGACTCGCGGCAGGACGGGCACCATGCCTGGCCCCTGGGCCAGACATGGCCGGGGCTGGAGGGAGAGGTGGACGCTGCCTTCGCCTGGGACGGACGCACCTACCTGATCCAGGTCTGACCGCGCGGCTGCCCCGTCCCGTGCCCATCCCCGTCCCCGTCCCCATCCCCGTGCCCTGCCCCCCCCCCGACTCCCATCCCCCGGGGGTCCTGCCCCGGGTTGCTGCACCCCTAGGCCTGTGCCCGAGACGGGGCAGCTCAGGCACCTCAAACCTTGCGCGGGGGCTGCTGGGGGACCGACAGCCCCCGGGACGGGGGCTCCTCGGGCATGTCAGCCCTGCCCCGGGGCAGCCCGGGGATGCAGACGCATAGCATGCTGCAGTGCCCCCAGCCCCCCTGGATCCACCCTCCCACCCCACAGAGCCCCCGGGCACCCCTAAAACCCAGCCCTGAGCCCAGCCCAGCCAGCTGGCAGCCCCCTGTCCCTGCCGGTCCCTGCCCCCGCCCACCACCCTGTACCTGCCTGCACCTTCTCCCTCTCCTGCCACCCCAAGCCTGTCCCTGCCGCAGCCCACACCCTCCGCTCTCCCCAGGGCTCCCAGGTCTCCATCTTCCTCTCGGAGCAGGGCCACCGGCGGGTGCAGGGCTACCCGCGGGCGCTGCAGGAGGAGCTGGGGGTCCCCAGCGCCGATGCCGCATTCACCTGCCCCGGCTCCGCACACCTCTACCTCATCACAGGTGGGCAGCCAGCACGCTGGGACCCTCCGGTGCTGGGGTCTCTGCCGGAGTGCGGGGCTGACGGGTGCTGTGCTGGCAGGGAACCGTGTTCGGCTGGTGGACCTGCTGCAGACGCCGCGGCAGGTGGGCGAGCCGGTGCCACTGCCCCACGACCACGTGGACGGCGCCATGTGCACCAAGGATGGCGTCTTCCTCTTCCATGGCCCCAGCTATCACCAGTACGCCAGTGTGGCCCAGCTGCTGGGGGCCCAACAGCCCGCGCCCCCCCAGAGCATCGCCACTCACTTCTTCCACTGCCCCCAGTGACCGGGGCTGGTGCTGCCACCTGGGCCCCCATGGCACCACTGGCACCAGGACTCTGCTGGCCCCAGCCTGCCTGCACCTGGGATGCAATAAAAGCCAGGAGAGCCCAAGATCCCCCCGCTCTATCTGAGGGTGCTGGGGGCGGGGGGGGGGGCGGTGCAGCTAGGTCGCAGTGGCCGTGGGGCAGCATGGTGCTGTTGCTGCCCCCGTGCCTGTCCCCATGCCCGTGCCACCCCAGCCGGTCACACAGGGACAGTGGGGCAGCACCCAGCAGGCGCAGGTGCCCAGGGCCTTGTGGGGGTGTCCTGGGAGGTGATACCAGGGGACATGCTACAGGGAGGCAGTCCATGGTTGTGCTGGGCTGAACTGGGCCAAACTGGGCTGTGCCATGCAGCACTGCCTGGTGCTGAGCCACCCCTTACTGTGCCAACTGAAACGTGTCATTCTGTAATGTGCCACAGTGTACCGTGCCGTGCCATGACCCACGGCACTGTGCCATGCCACGCCACGCCGTGCTGCACCGTGCCCATGCTGTTTCTTTGTGCCACATGGTGCCATGCCGTGTTTTACCCCACCATATGTCCTGCACCGTAAAGGGCTGCACTGTACCGCTGCACCGTACCATACCGACCCACTCCACCTGTGCCGTGCCATGCCGTCCTGCCCGGCGCTGGCAAGGTCACCCCTGGAGCACTGGGTCCAGCACCAGGCTCCCCAGTACAGGGATGCATGGGGCCCAGCCCCACCAAGGCCATGAGGTTCTGGCCGGGGCTGGAGCGTCCGAGGGCCAGGGGGCATCGGAGGGGGGGCCTGGCCTGGAAAGGAGCCAGCTGGGGGTCCCATCCTTGGGCATCAGCATCCGCGGGGTGGCAGGAGGGGAAGCTGGGCTCTTCCCAGCAGTGCCCGTGCTAGGGCTATGGGCACAGAGCGGCACATGGTGGGTCCCACTGAGCACAGGAGACCCTCATTGCCATGGGGGTGACACAGGCACAGGCTGCCCAAGGTGGTGGCAGGGTCGCCGTCCCCAGGGGCTGGACATGGTCCTAGGCCACTGGCTCCAGGGGAGCAGGGCTGGACCAGAGGGACACTGGAGGTCCTACCAGCATCACCAGTCTGTGACTGATGCTGCGGTTCCCTCCTAGCCCACCCTACTCCTGCAGTGCCCCCCGTGCCATGCTGTACCAGTGCTGTGTCCGCCTCATGCTGTGCTGTGCCCATGACCTGTGTCTGTCCCCCGCTACCCCGTGCCATGCGTGCCGTGCCATATCAGCTCCCTGTATGTCCCCCCACGCTGTGCCATACCCTGCTGTGCCATACCGGCGCCCCTTGTCGTCCCCCACCCCCATGCTGTGCCACGCTGTGCTGTGCCAAGCTGTGCTGTACCAGATGGAATGGTACCATGCTGTGCCATATCAGTGTCCTGTGTCCCCTCCCGTGCTGTGCTGTGCCGTGCCGTGCTGCCCCGTGCTCTGCTCCACTGCCAGTACCGGTCAGGGCTGTCCCATATGCGTGTCCTGTCCGGGGCCGTGCTGGTCCGTGCTGTGCCATGCCATACATCACCATGCTGTATGTTACAGCACAGTGTAACACTGCTGCATGACCGCACTGCACTGTGTGTCCCAGCTCTGCACCACCCTGCCCTATGCTGCTCCACCTGTGCCATGCCATGCCGTGCTGTGCCGTGCTATGATGTGCCATGCCATGCTGTGCTGTGCCATCCTGTGCCATCCCATGCTGTACCATGCTGTGCTGTGCCGTGCTGTGCCGTGCTGTGATGTGCCAAGCCTTGGCGTGCCGTGCCATGCCGTGCTGTGCCATGCGAAGCTGTGCTGTGACAGACGGGATGGTGCCATGCCGTGCCATGCCACACCGTGCCGTGCCGTGCCGTGCCGTGCCGTGCCGTGCCGTGCCACACCGTGCCGTGCCGTGCCGTGCCGTGCCGTGCCGTGCCACGCTGTGCCAAGCTGTGCTGTGACAGACGGGATGGTGCCATGCCGTGCCATGCCACACCGTGCCGTGCCATGCCGTGCCGTGCCGTGCCGTGCCATGCCGTGCCGTGCCGTGCCGTGCCGTGCCGTGCCATGCCGTGCCGTGCCATGCCGTGCCGTGCCGTGCCGTGCCGTGCCGTGCCATGCCGTGCCGTGCCGTGCCATGCCGTGCCGTGCCGTGCCGTGCCGTGCCGTGCCATGCCGTGCTGTGCCAAGCTGTGCTGTGCCGGATGGGATGGTGCCGTGCCGTGCCGTGCCAGGCAGGACGATGCCGTGTGGGGCTGTGCCAGGCTGCTCCGCACCATCAGGGCTGCTACGGGCTGCTGTCCCTGTCCGGGCTGGGCCGGGCCACACCGCACGGTACCGAGCCGGGCTGTCCCGCGCCCCCCCGGCCCCGCCCGGGCCCTCCCCGCGCCGTCGCGGGCCGTGCCGCGACATCGGACCCGGCGGTGCCGGTGCCGGTGCCGGTGCCGGTCCGTGAGGGTGGGGGTGGGGGTGCGGGTGGGGGCGGGGGCACTGTCCCCGCCCCGCCCTCGGAAGCGGAAGCGGAGCCCCCCGCCCCCCCCCCCCCCCCCGCCACCACCGGAGCCGCCGCAGGTACCGGACGGGCCGCGACGAGGCCGGGGGATACCGGGAGGGGGGGGCTTGACCGGCCCCGCTCTGGGCTGCGGGGGGACCGAGGGGGCTGGGGGGAGGCGGGGGGCTCGGAGCCCGTGGAGCCCCCGCAGCGCCGGGGCCGGGGTCGGGGTCCCGGGGTGGGGGTCCCGTGGGTGCGAGGGAGCTCTGACGGGGCCCGAGGGGCGGGTGGCCGGGCCGGAGCCGGGAGCCTGGCTGCGGGGCCAGCGCGGAGGGGCCGGGGGGCCTGGTGCCGCCGCTGCCCCTGCTCTCGCCGCCTGCAGGCCCCATGGACGCGGAGGCACCGGCGCCCCGGGGGCTGTAGGAGCCTCCCGCCAGCGGCAGGAGAGGGGGCCTCGCCCGGGGGGGCGCCCGCCGTGTCCCCCTGCGCCCCCGGCCCGGCCATGTCGGGGTCCCTGAGCAAGCGGAGCGACCTGGCCAACGACAACAGCTGCCTGGGGCTGAGCCTGGGGCTGCGGGGCGCCCCCGAGCCCGGGCAGCTGCTGCGCCCCAAGGGCCCCGCCGGCTCCCCCCAGGGCCCCCCGCTCTATGGCGGCAGCACGGAGCTGCGGGGCGGGGGGGGGCCGCCCGCACCGGCGGGTGAGGAGCCGGCCAATGCCAAGTGGGTGAAGGACGGGCAGAACCAGCTGCGCCGGGCGGCCGAGCGGGACCAGAACCGCAACGAGCTGGGGACCCCCCCCGAAGAGCTGGAGGTCTCGGCCCGCAACGCCCGCAACGCTGGCGGGGGGGCTCTGCCCCTGCTTATCGACCTGCGGGCTGCTGCCGAGGAGGAGGAGGACGAGGACGAGGACGAGGAGGAGGAGGGTGACGGGGACTCCACACCGGTGCAGAGCGACCCCATGACGGCCGAGTCAGAGCAGAGTGGGGAGCGGGCGCCCCGTGAGCACGGCCGCAGCGCCAGCCTGCTCTTTGGGGTACGCAGCGGCACCGCCAGCGACGAGGACTCCAGCTGGGCCACGCTCAGCCAGGGCAGCCCTGCCGGCAGCTCCCCCGATGATGCAGGTGGGCACCCGCGGGCACTAGACCCACGGCGGCCCCACGGCAGCCCCACGGCAGCCCCACGGTTACCTCTGACTGCCCAGACTGGCCCACAGTGGCCTGTGACTACCCCATGGCAGCCCCTGCCTGTTCCATGGCTGTCCCTGCTTGCTCTGCCTGTCCCGCTGTGGCCCCTGCCTGCCCCACAGCTGGGCCTGCTGTCCTGCGCCTGCCCCTGATTCCCCCAAGGCTTCTCCTGACCACCCTGTGGTGGCTCCTGCTTGGCCCATGACTGCCCTGATTCCCCCACGGCTGCCCCATGACTTCCCCATACAACCCATGGTGGCCCCTGATTGACCCATGGCAGCCCCTGCCTGCCTGCCTGTCCCTGCCTGCTCTGCCTGTCCCCCACCTGTCCATGCCTGTCCCCATCCACCATTCCTGGCCTGGTCCTGTCAGCCCCACATCTTCCTCCCCCTGCCCCTAGCTGTGTGCCCGCTGCTTCCCCTAGAGCCCCCCATTGCTGCCTGTGCCCCCCCCTTGTCCCTACTGTGTGCTGTTCCCGGCCCCCCAGCCCCCGTTAGCTCAATGGACCCTGCTGTGTGCCTCCTGCCCACGTTGTGACCCTCGGCACCCCTCCCTGCCTGTGCCCCCCCGCGCTGTTGCTGGTTGCACAGTCCCCGCTGTGCCCCATGGGGCTCGTCCTGCTGTGCCGTCACCCACCGCCACCCTCTAGGGGTGTGGCCCCACGGCCCCCCCGGCACCTCCCTGTGCCCCCTGGGCCGTAGGCCCCCCTGTGCCCCCAGCTCCCTGTCCCCACACTGGCGGTGTGTGCCCCATCTGCCCTGCACGCACCATGGCACCCCGGCCCGTGCTGCGCCCCCCGCACCCCCCCCAACCCTGCCCCCTGTTCCCCCGCACCCCATCCTTGCGCGTCCCTGCCCCGCCCCCCGCGCATCCTGGTCCCGCTGGCGCATCCCGCATCCCGCCGGCCCCGGCGCTGCCGTCAGCGGTTGCCGGGGAAACGCCTGGTCCAGCCCGGCCGCAGGTGAGCGCCGCTGCGGGGACCCGGACCGGGAGCGGCTGCCCCATAGCCCGCCGTGGGGCCGGGGTCGCCATGGGGCCGGGGCCCGATGTGGGGCCCGCCGTGGGGCTGGGGCTGCGGGCGGGTCGGCGCTGGGCGGGGCCGGGCCCCGCGGCAGGGAGGGGGGCTGGGGGGGGCGGGGGGCCCCGGCGGGACAGGCCCCACGGCGCCCCGTGGCCGGGTGGGGCGCGGGGGCTCCAGGCTGCGCTCTGGCCGGCAGCCGGCACGACCCCCGGCATGGGGCGGTGGCACCATGTGCAGCACGGACTACTTCGTGGCCATCGTCCTGCTGGACACGCGCCCAGGTAGGGCCGCGGCGGGGGGCTGGGTGGGCGGGGGGCTGCGGGGCCGCCCGGCCCTGGGGGCTCTGCGCGGCCCCGAGCCGCTGGGGGGGGGGGGGGGGGGGGGAGGGGGGCGTGGGGTGGGGCTGGCGCCCTGCCCGGTTGCAGGGTCCCGTCCCTGTGGGGCCTGGCTGGGGCCCGCCGTCCTCGTGGCGGTGTGGGACCCCCTACTTCTAACAGCACCGGGGGGTCCTGGGCCCTGCCTGGCCACAGGCCGCCGTCCTCAATGGCGATGTGGGGCCCAATGCCCTCCCGGGGGGGTCCCCCACCTCACTGAACACCAGGACGGTTGCGGGGTCCAGAGGTCTCCATAGGGCTGAGCGTGGAGGCCGTGCTGTGCCGTGCCGGGGCTGTTGGGGGGCCCGTCCCCGCGGCACCCGGCCCTGAGCGGCCCTCGCTCCCCCAGACTCCTTCTGGACCCGCAACTCCTTCGAGACGGACTCGGACCTGCCTGCGGGATGGATGCGGGTGCAGGACACCTCGGGCACCTACTACTGGCACATCCCCACCGGCACCACGCAGTGGGAGCCCCCCTCGGGGCTGGCCCGCGGCTCGGCCCCCGGCTCCCCGGGAAACACCCCCTCCGAGGAGCCGCCGGTAAGTCCCGGCCGTGGGGCAGCCGTGGGGACGTGCGGGGCAGTGGGGCTGCCCCACAGTGCGCGCCCTGAGCTGGCCCCGCTCTCCCCGCAGCTCACCTGGACAGGCTTCGCCCCGGCTGAGCGCTTCGGCGAGGGGGATTTCTGGAAGGTGAGAGGGGGTGGTGGGCGGCCGGGGGGGGCAGCATCCCGCGGCACCCGGACCCTGCCAGCCCCCCACTCCCTCCCCAGGACCCTGCGGCAGAGGAGGCAGATGATGAGCCTGGAGCACAGGACTCGGAGCTGCCGTCGCCAGGCCTGGCCTCGCCGGGCGTAGGGTGTGTGTGGGCCGTGGGGTGGCGGGGGGTGCATGGTGGGTGTTGGGCTTGGGGCGGGGGGCGTGGGGTATATCGGGGCATGGGGCCGCACCAGGGCCCCGCGGGGAGGGAGGACCCTGGGGATGGGCAGCAGGAAGAGGCGTGTGGGTTCAGTGTGGGGCCAGAGCTGGGCGGGCTGGGCGGGCAGAGTGGGGGTGCTGGAGTCTCCCTGGGTGCCGAGGGCAGCAGCCAGTGATAGCCCCTTCACTCTTGCAGTGTGGCCCTGACCGAGGAGGACAAGCTGGGCTCCAAGGTAGGCCTGGGGCCCTGGGGCAGCGGGTGCCCAGCCCAGACACCCCCATGCCATGGAACCCCTGCCGGCTCGGCTGGCCCCTTCCCCGCTGCCGGGGGGCGGCTGAGACCCCCACCCTAGGGCTGTAGCCTGACCCCAACACGGTCGCAGTGCCGTTGCCACCGTGGGAGGGGGTCAGCTGGGTCCAGGATGTGTGATGCCCCCGGTGCAGGGTCTGCCGTGCCCTGTGGTGCTGGGGGGTGGGTGGCCACTGGGGTCCCGGCCGGAGGGCCATGTCTGCCCCATGCTGCCCCCCACAGTGCTTCGCTGTGCGCTCGCTGGGCTGGGTGGAGATGAGCGAGGATGAGCTGGCGCCGGGCAGGAGCAGCATCGCCGTCAACAACTGCATCCGGCAGCTCTCCCTGCACCAGCGCGGCCCCCCTGGTGCCTGGGGGGAGGTGAGTTCCCCCCACCCGCCCACTGCCTCGGGGGGCAGCTCGCAGCGCGGCCCTGGCCCCCCTGACTCAGCTCCCCCCAGGGCCGGGCGATGCTGCTGCTGCTGGAGAGCCAGACGCTGAAGCTGGTGGACCCACAGGATCAGGCCTTGCTGCACGCGCAGCCCGTGGCCAGCATCCGTGTCTGGGGCGTGGGGCGCGACAGCGGCAGGTGGGGGGCATGGGGTCGGGGGGGCCTAGGGACGGGCTGTGTGCCTGAGGGTCCGTGTCCCCGGGCAGGGGTGGCTGCATGGGATCCTACGGGGGCTGTGTGGGGTCCCACGGGTGCAGGGTGGGGCCATGTGGGGAGCGCTGTGGGGGTGGGGTGTCCCTGCATCTGCAGGTCCTGGGGATGGGGCGGGGTGTCTGTTGCCCACAGGGATGTGGGTGTGTGCAGGGCGCAGGGCTGGGGGGAGCATCCTGTGCATGTGGGATGCAGGGTCTGAGCTGTGTGGGGTCCTGAGGCTGAGCCCCACAGCAGTGCCGAGGTGGGTTGGGGTCTCTCAGGTCAGGCACGGCCCCATGCGGGTGTGGGGGGACCCGTGAGGCAGGGGCTGTGGGGGGGTGTGTGTGCCCCGGCCCCGCTAACTCTGCTCTCTGGCTTTCTCCTGCTGCGCTGGCCGGGAATGCAGGGAGAGGTACGGCAGCTCAGTTCCACACCAGTTCTCCCCGTTCTGTCCCTTGCTGGGCTGGTGGTGGAGGCACCTGGGGTGGTGGTGGGGTGGTGGTGGGGGTCCTCAGCACAGCCCCTCCCTGCAGGGACTTTGCCTATGTGGCCCGGGACCAGCTGACGCAGATGCTCAAATGCCATGTCTTCCGCTGCGAGAGCCCTGCCAAGAACATTGCCACCAGCCTGCACGAGGTCTGCTCCCAGGTGAGCCCCTCTGATCTCCCTGGGTCCCCCCTGGCCACAGGTGAGCCCCCCTTTGGCCCCCCGTCCAGCCTGCATGAGGTCTGCTCCCAGGTGAGCCCCCCGGGCTCCCCTGGCCCCAAGTGAGGCCACAAGGCCCCCAGCCCAGCCTGCATGAGGTCTGCTTCCAGGTGAGACCTCCTGGCCCCCCCGGCCCCCCCAGACCCAGGTGAGCACCCTAAGGCCCTCCCTCAGCCTAGCCTGCATGAGGTCTCCTCCCAGATGACCCCCCTCCAGCTCCAGGTGAGCCCCCCCAGACCCCCCTCTAGCCCCAGGTGACACCCCAAGGCCCCCCCAGCCTGCACAATGGCTGCTCCCAGGTGACCCCCCCCCCAGACCCTGTGAGACCCCCCCCAGCCTCCCCCAGCCATCTCCAAGGTCTGTTCCCAGACGAGACCCTCCCCACCCTGGTGTCTCCAGGATGCAGCTGGCTGGTGGGTTGCCATGGGGTGCCATGGCCCTGTGTGGGGAGCAGGGGCTGGGGCCTGTGGTGTGACGTCTCAGGGGGGGCTGGTGCCCCCGTGCTCTCCCCAGATCATGGTGGAGCGGCGAAGCGCCCGAGCTCTGGCTAATGGCCTCTCCATGGACTCCTCCAGGCTGGTGGAGATCCCCTTCCAGGGTACGGTGACGGGGTCTGGGGGGAGTGTCTGGGTGGGGAGTGGCCTGGTGTGTCTGGGGGCCGTGTGTGCTGGGGTGGGGGGAGCTGGAGGCTGCGTGGCTGGGCAGGGATGGCTGGGCAGGGGTTGGGTGTTGGGGTGCGGCAGGGGTGGGGGGCCTGGGTGGGGGCAATGGGGTGCAGCAGCGGTGGTGCCGGGCTGCTGACCCTCTCTGTGCTGCAGTGGAGTTCCCGGCGCCCAAGAGCGAGGTGGTGCAGAAGTTCCCGGTGTGCTACCTGGGCTGCGTGCCTGTCGCCAAGCCTGTGGGTGAGCGCAGGGCGCGGGCGGCGCTGTGGGGTGGCTGGGGGCATGCGCACCCTGTGGGGCTGGCGCCCAGTCCCCGCAGAGCACCCCTGAGCCCCCCACCTGTCCCCAGGCATGGATGTCATCAACGCGGCACTGGAGGCGGCGCTGGCTACTGGCAGTAAGGAGCACTGGACCCCCATCGTGGTCAACGTGGCGCCCGCCACGCTCACCATCACCCACGAGCAGGTGGGTCTGGCCCCGCGGCACCCCTCTGCCAGCCTGTCCTGTCCCGTTGGCGCGGCAGGGGCGGCGGTGACCCCCGGCTGCCTGCCCGCAGACGGAGGTGGTGCTGTGCGAGTGCCGCGTGCGGTTCCTGTCCTTCATGGGGGTGGGCCGGGACGTGCGCTCCTTCGCCTTCATCATGGCCAGCGCCCCGGGCGCCTTCCGCTGCCACATGGTCTGGTGCGAGCCCAACGCCGCGGGGCTGAGCGAGGCGCTGCAGGCCGCCTGCATGGTGAGTGTCCCCCCCCCCGGACCCCTCCCCAGCTCGCAGCCCCCTCCCTGGCCCCGCCGCTCACCCTGCTCTCCCCAGCTGCGGTACCAGAAGTGCCTGGATGCCCGCCCCCAGGCCTCCAGCTCCTGCCTGCCCGCGCCTCCAGCCGACTCGGTGGCCCGCCGGGTGGGCTCCTCCGTCCGCAGGGGTGTGCAGACCCTGCTGGGCAGCCTGAAGCCCAAGCGCCTCGGGGCCCAGACGCCGTGAGCCAGGATGGGGTAACAGACCCAGACCCCTTCCCCACCCGCCGCCCCTGGGACGGGATGGGGGAACAGGACGGAGGGGGCGTCAGCACCAGGGACGTGCCGGGCGCTGGCCGGGGGGCTGAACCCATGCTGGGGGGGCGTGTGTGCGTGCGTGAGTGTCCCCATCCACGGAGCCGTGTGCGAGGGACCGCGGGGTATATGCCCGCACTGGGGGTGCACTCCAAGCACGGTGCCCGCCACGGCTCTGCTCCCTCCAGCTGTGCCCCAGGGCAGTGGGTGGGGGGTCCTGCCCCACACCCCGGGGCGAGCCCCCTGCCGCCCTGTGGGGACGATGGCGCCAGCACGGCGGGGGCATGGGGCCCGCCCTGCCCCGATGCATGCAGTCTAACCTGCGGCGTGGGGCTCCCCGGGGCCGCCGGCTCCGGAGCTGCCACTCCTGCTGTAACGAAGATCTGTGTTGTACTAAATAATTAATAAACCCATTCCACCAGCCTGGCCTGGCCCCTGCAGCACCCGCCCAGGGGAGGGCGAGGATGAGGAAGAGCAGTGGGGCTGCCTGCCCTCCTGGCGCAGCCCACGGGGCCTTGGGCAGGAGCCGCTGGGTCCATCACACCTTTATTGTGCCATGGGTGCGGCCAGTGGGAGCCCGGGGATGGGCAGGGACCTGCCTGAGCCCCTGCCGAGCCTGGGCGCTGCCTGCGTCTGAGGGGCTGATGTGGCCGCCCTCAGCAGAGCCGCTGCTGCCGCCAGAGTGCCTGGATGTGTGGGAAAGGCAGTGCCGGGCGCAGGGGCTGGCAGAGGCTGGGGTCGGCGGAGCGGCCGGTGCGCAGGGCGCAGAGCAGGGCTGCTTTGCAGGCGGCCAGGCAGGGCTCGCGGGGCGGATGGCCCTTGTGGAAGAGGAACCAGAAGCGCTGGAAGAGGAGCTCGTCGTCCTGGAAGCGGCGGATGAGCCGGTCCCAGTCGGCGGGGAAGGCGCTGGGCAGCCCGTAGGCTTCGCGGGCGCTGTAGAGGCGCTGCCACCGTGGCTCTGCCCCCGGCACGTTGGCCTCTGTGAGGTTGAGGATGAAGGTCTCGTGGTCCAGGACGGCATGGGAGCTGCCGGGGTAGGCGCCATCCACCTCGTAGACACGGTACCCTGCGGGCAGGGTTGGCAGGGTCAGGGGCGTGGCAGCCAGGGGGGTGGGCTGCGGTGGGGTGGGGTGGGGTCAGGGCGCACCAGGGTTGAGGTTGATGTAGGTGGTGACGCTGGGGGCCACGAAGGCGATGGACACGGGGCGCGTCAGTGTCTCCTCATCATAGAACATCTCGAACTCGTCCACGTGCGTGTGGCCGAAGAACTGAGCCGCGATGGTGCCCTCAAACCTGTGCCGGGCCAGGGGGTGAGGGCGGCCGGCCAGCCCCCAGACCTCTGCTGTGGCCCTGCCGCGCTGCCGGACAGCCGCCATGGTGCAGCTGGTCCCATGAGCCAAGCCCGTCACACCGGGCTCAGCTGACACCGCGTGTCAGGCCGTGCGTGTTGGCGCTGGCTCTGGCATGGCCGTGCCTGGCACGGGCAGCTGTGGGCTCCTGACGCCAGCTGCGCGGGTGGGGGGCCAGTGTGCGGGGTGGGAGGCTGCGGGGCTGACCTGCTGACGATGCGGTAGTAGTTCCAGCTCCAGCTGCGCAGGCAGTGGGCCGGCGGGATGTGCCCGATGATGTGCACCTAGGAGGCAGGGGGGCATGGGGGCACTGGCGGAGTGCCTGGGACCCCTGCGAGCGGGGCCGGCGCCTCCCTGCCCTTACCTTCTCCCCGGCCTGCTCAGCGGCCGCCAGGACCCCCACCAGCCACTGCAGCTGCCCCGCGGGGTCAGTGGAGTTGATGAGGAGCCAGAAGTTGGCCTGGGAGCAGAAGTTCATGTTGAGGGAGACGAGGCGCAGCCCGGGCCAGACCTGCACGGTGTAGAAACCAGCAGCCCTGCGGGGACCGGGGGGTGAGCACTGCCTGCCTGCCCCTGTCCCCACACCCACCCTGGGCCCCCCGGCTCCCTGCTCCCCCCACCCCCAGCACCCCCTCCCCTCTGCCCGCCCACCCAAAGCACCCCGCACCCCTGGCCTGCAGCCCCCCCATCCCTCCCTGCCCAAAGTACCCCACACCCCCACTAGCCATGAGCCCCCGCCCCTGCCTTGCACCTCTCAGTATGGAGTCGTGTCCCCCCCGCCCCTGCTAACCACACTCATCTGCACCCTCCTAGCCTCAAGACCCTCCGAGCTCCTGCTAGCCTGGGCCCCCCCCTTTACCTGCCCAGAATAGTCCACTCTGTGCTCTCCAGCCCTGAGCCCCTGCTAGCCCAGAGCCCCCTGAGCCCCTGCTAGCCCAGAGCCCCCTGAGCCCCTGCTAGCTGAGACACCCCCCCCAGCCTGGAGCCCCCTTTGCCCCTGCCAGCCCAGAGCCCCCTGAGGCCCTACTAGCTCAGAGCCCCCCCCAGCCCAGAGCCCCCTGACTCCTGCTAGCCCTGTGCCCCCCAGCCCAGACCCCCGGCCGAAAGCCTCCCGACCCCTGCTAGCCCAGAGCCCCCCAGCCCAGAGCCCGCCGCCCAGCCCCTGCCAGCAGCCGCCCCCACCGAAGGGTCTGCAGTGCTGGGGCGGGTAGCCAGCCCTGCCAGGCCTGGGCCATGGCGTCGTACAGCCAGGCGGAGGACTGGTTGCCCCGCACGTATGGTGGGGGGAAGGCGTTGACAGGAGTGGCCTCGTGGTTGCCCACGGCCGGGTAGACGGGCAGGTCGCCCAGGTGCCGGCGCAGCAGCCCGGTGACGGTGCGCAGGGCCAGCAGCTGGTCCTGGCGGCTCTGCTGCCAGACGTCGTGCGCCGGGATGTCGCCCGTCCAGTATGCGGCGGTGAAGGGGGCTGTGCCGGGGAGCTGGGCCAGCAGCGCCTCGATGGTGTGCAGCGGCAGGTCACACTTGCCGTACTCGCCCCAGAAGCCGGCACCGCCGGGGCCGGGGCGGGCGGCACCGCGGCAGCAGAGCGGGTCGGGGCAGGCAGCCTCGCTGCCCGGCACATAGTGGCGGTCCCAGTGCAGGTCGGTGAGGAAGAGGATGCGGGCGGTGGGGGCGCCGGGTGGCGGGGGCGCCGGGGGCTGCACTGGCGGTTTGGGGGTGTCGGGCAGGGAGACGTTCCAGTCGCTGAAGATGTCCCAGCGGCCACAGCGCCGGCCCAGCAGCAGCCCACACGCCTCGCCGGGTCGCAGCACCGAGCGGGCCCAGGCTGACACCACGTCGCGCTGGAAGAGCTGCACGGCCTGCCGGCAGACCTCGGGGCGTGCCAGCCGCAGGTCCTGGCACAGCCGGGCCGCCACGCGCCCCACGCGCGCCACGTTGGGCTCCAGCTGCGGGACAGGGACCAGCTGGGTGCTGCTGGCTTCCGGGATGGCCCCACCGCCCCTCGCCCCCCGCTGCCCAGACCCACTGGATGCTGAGGCTGGGGGACCGAGCCTCTCCCCCCCGCCCCCCCATTCCCCTTGCCTGGGCCCCAGCCCAATTCCTCTTTTGGGGAAGGATGGGGGGGCCCTGGCGCCAGTCTCGCCCCAGCCTGTCCCTCAGAGCAGAGTCCCTCAGAGCGGAGTTGCTGGCCCGCCCCATCCCATCCCAGTTTGTCCCAGCCCGTCCCAGCTCATCCCAGCCCGTCCCAGCTCATCCCAGCCCATCCCTGTCCCTCAGAGCAGAGCCGCTGGCCTGTCCCAGCCCATCCCAGCTAATTCCAGCTAATCCCAGCCCATCCCAGCCCATCCCAGCCTGTCCCTGTCTCTCAGAGCAGAGCTGCTGTCCTGTCCCAGCCTGTCCCAGCCCAGTCCAGCTCAACCCAGTTCATCCCAGCCTGTCCCTGTCCCTCAGAGCACAGCTGCTGCCCTGTCCCAGGTGATCCCAGCCCGTCCCAGCCCACCCCCGTCCTGGTCCCGTGCCTGTCACAAGCCATGACGTGCCCCATCCCGTCCGCAGCCCCGTCACGCGGGCCCGTCCCTGTCCTGACCTGACCCCGTCCCCGTTCCGTCCCCGTCCCCGTCCCGCCCCGTCCCCATCCCCGTCCCCGTCCCCGTCCCCGTCCCGTCCCCGTCCCCGTCCCGTCCCCGTCCCGTCCCCGTCCCCGTCCCCGTCCCGTCCCGTCCCCGTCCCCGTCCCGTCCCGTCCCGTCCCCGTCCCCGTCCCCGTCCCGTCCCCGTCCCCGTTCCGTCCCCGTCCCGCCCCGTCCCCGTCCCGTCCCCGTCCCCGTCCCCGTCCCGTCCCCGTCCCGTCCCTGTCCCGTCCCCGTCCCCGTCCCGTCCCGTCCCCGTCCCCGTCCCGTCCCCGTCCCCGTCCCGTCCCCGTCCCGTCCCGTCCCGTCCCCGTCCCCGTCCCTGTCCCGTCCCGTCCCGTCCCGTCCCCGTCCCCGTCCCGTCCCCGTCCCGTCCCGTCCCGTCCCCGTCCCCGTCCCGTCCCGTCCCGCCCCGCCCCGCCCCGCCCCGTCCCGTCCCCGTCCCCGTCCCGTCCCGCCCCGCCCCGCCCCGTCCCGTCCCCGTCCCCGTCCCCGTCCCCGTCCCGTCCCGTCCCCGTCCCCGTCCCGTCCCCGTCCCGTCCCCGTCCCGTCCCGTCCCCGTCCCCGTCCCGTCCCGTCCCGCCCCGCCCCGCCCCGTCCCGCCCCGTCCCGTCCCGTCCCCGTCCCCGTCCCGTCCCCGTCCCGTCCCGTCCCGTCCCCGTCCCCGTCCCGTCCCGTCCCGTCCCGCCCCGTCCCCGTCCCGTCCCGTCCCGTCCCCGTCCCCGTCCCGTCCCCGTCCCCGTCCCGTCCCGTCCCGTCCCCGTCCCCGTCCCGTCCCCGTCCCCGTCCCGTCCCGTCCCGTCCCGTCCCGTCCCGTCCCGTCCCCATCCCGTCCCGTCCCGTCCCGTCCCGTCCCGTCCCGTCCCGTCCCGTCCCGTCCCCGTCCCCGTCCCGTCCCGTCCCGTCCCGTCCCCGTCCCGTCCCGTCCCGTCCCGTCCCGTCCCGTCCCGTCCCGTCCCCGTCCCCCGTCCCGTCCCGTCCCGTCCCGTGTCCCACCTGCAGCGCCACGTCCAGCGCCCCGAAGAGCAGGTGACAGGCCGGGCACGACACGTTCCGCCAGCCCCAGCGCGGCACCGCCCCCAGGAACGCCTCCCCCGCGGCGGGGGGCGATGCCGCGGCCGCCGACAGCGCCGTCACCATCATCATCATCACGGCCATGGCCGCGGCCAGCGGCGGGACCCGCGGCGGGGCCGGGCCAGGGCCCTCAGCCCACGCCGCCATGGCGGAACAGCCCTCCGCGGGGCGGGGAGGGGCCGGGAGGGGCGGGGACAACGGGGGGCGGGGCTAGGGCTCTCAGCCCATGACGGACCAGCTCTCCGCGGGCCGGGGCCGGGGCGGGGCGGGACCATTGGGCGGTGCGGGGCTGGGCTCCTCAGCCAATGGTGAAACAGCCCTCCGTGGGGCGGGGCCGAGAGGGGCGGAACTGGGGCGGGGCAGAAGGGCGGGGCAGGATCGGGCCCTCAGCCAATGGCGAAACAACCCTTCGAGGGGCGGGGGCGGGAAAGGCGGGGCCAAAGGGGGGCTGGGCCGGGGCCTACACCGATGGCAGAACAAGCCCTCCGCAGGGCGTGGCCGGAGAGGGGGCAGGGCGTGGCCGGCTCGGAACAATGGGCGTGGCCGGGACGGGGACCAGAGCCCACGGCGGAAAAAGCCCTCCGCGGGGCGGGACCGGGGTGGGACGCGGCCGCGGTGGAGATAAGTCGGGGCGGAGCCAGGAGGAGGGCGGGGCGGGGCGGGGCAGGGCGGGGCAGCGCAGGGCGGGGCAGCGCAGGGCCGAGCCAAAACGGGGGACAGGAAATGGGCGAAACCGGGTTATAAGAAAAGGTCAAGGGGAAGAGATACACGGGGACAGAGACGGGCGCCTTTAAGCGCAGAGCATCATGGGAGATGTCGTCATCAACGACAATTGTGGGAAACTGAGTCTATTGGGGCACCGAGGGAGATGGAGTTCCCTGGGGCACTGAGGGAGATGGAGTTCCCTGGGGCACTGAGGGAGATGGAGTGCCCTGTGGGTCACTGAGGGAGATGGAGTTCCCTGGGGCACTGAGGGAGATGGAGTTCCCTGGGGGGCACTGAGGGAGATGGAGTTCCCTGTGGGTCACTGAGGGAGATGGAGTTCCCTGGGGCACTGAGGGAGATGGAGTTCCCTGGGGGCAATGAGGGAGATGGAGTTCCCTGGGGCACTGAGGGGAATGGAGTTCCCTGGGGCACCGAGGGAGATGGAGTTCCCTGGGGACACTGAGGGAGATGGAGTTCCCTGGGGCACTGAGGGAGATGGAGTTCCCTGGGGCACCGAGGGAGATGGAGTTCCCTGTGGGTCACTGAGGGAGATGGAGTTCCCTGGGGGGCACCGAGGGAGATGGAGTTCCCTGGGGTCACTGAGGGAGATGGAGTTCCCTGGGGCACTGAGGGGGATGGAGTTCCCTGGGGACAATGAGGGAGATGGAGTTCCCTGGGGGCATTGAGGGAGATGGAGTTCCCTGGGGGCACTGAGGGAGATGGAGTTCCCTGTGGGTCACTGAGGGAGATGGAGTTCCCTGGGGGCACTGAGGGAGATGGAGTTCCCTGGGGACAATGAGGGAGATGGAGTTCCCTGGGGGCATTGAGGGAGATGGAGTTCCCTGGGGACACTGAGGGAGATGGAGTTCCCTGGGGCACTGAGGGGGATGGAGTTCCCTGGGGACACTGAGGGAGATGGAGTTCCCTGTGGGCACCGAGGGAGATGGAGTTCCCTGTGGGCACCGAGGGAGATGGAGTTCCCTGGGGCACTGAGGGAGATGGAGTTCCCTGGGGGTCACTGAGGGAGATGGAGTTCCCTGGGGGCACCGAGGGAGATGGAGTTCCCTGGGGGCACTGAGGGAGATGGAGTTCCCTGGGGGTCACTGAGGGAGATGGAGTTCCCTGTGGGTCACTGAGGGAGATGGAGTTCCCTGGGGCACTGAGGGAGATGGAGTTCCCTGGGGTCACTGAGGGAGATGGAGTTCCCTGGGGCACTGAGGGGGATGGAGTTCCCTGGGGACAATGAGGGAGATGGAGTTCCCTGGGGGCATTGAGGGAGATGGAGTTCCCTGGGGGCACTGAGGGAGATGGAGTTCCCTGTGGGTCACTGAGGGAGATGGAGTTCCCTGGGGACAATGAGGGAGATGGAGTTCCCTGGGGGCATTGAGGGAGATGGAGTTCCCTGGGGGCATTGAGGGAGATGGAGTTCCCTGGGGCACTGAGGGAGATGGAGTTCCCTGGGGCACTGAGGGAGATGGAGTTCCCTGGGGGCATTGAGGGAGATGGAGTTCCCTGGGGGCACTGAGGGAGATGGAGTTCCCTGTGGGTCACTGAGGGAGATGGAGTTCCCTGGGGGCATTGAGGGAGATGGAGTTCCCTGGGGCACCGAGGGAGATGGAGTTCCCTGGGGGCACTGAGGGAGATGGAGTTCCCTGGGGACACTGAGGGAGATGGAGTTCCCTGGGGGTCACTGAGGGAGATGGAGTTCCCTGGGGGCACCGAGGGAGATGGAGTTCCCTGGGGGCACTGAGGGAGATGGAGTTCCCTGGGGGGCACTGAGGGAGATGGAGTTCCCTGGGGGCACTGAGGGAGATGGAGTTCCCTGGGGGCACCGAGGGAGATGGAGTTCCCTGGGGCACTGAGGGAGATGGAGTTCCCTGGGGACACTGAGGGGGATGGAGTTCCCTGGGGACAATGAGGGAGATGGAGTTCCCTGGGGGCATTGAGGGAGATGGAGTTCCCTGGGGGTCACTGAGGGAGATGGAGTTCCCTGGGGGCACCGAGGGAGATGGAGTTCCCTGGGGGCACTGAGGGAGATGGAGTTCCCTGGGGGTCACTGAGGGAGATGGAGTTCCCTGTGGGACAATGAGGGAGATGGAGTTCCCTGGGGCACCGAGGGAGATGGAGTTCCCTGGGGGGCACCGAGGGAGATGGAGTTCCCTGGGGCACCGAGGGAGATGGAGTTCCCTGGGGGGCACCGAGGGAGATGGAGTTCCCTGGGGCACTGAGGGAGATGGAGTTCCCTGGGGCACCGAGGGAGATGGAGTTCCCTGGGGCACCGAGGGAGATGGAGTTCCCTGGGGGCATTGAGGGAGATGGAGTTCCCTGGGTCACTGAGGGAGATGGAGTTCCCTGTGGGGCACTGAGGGAGATGGAGTTCCCTGGGGTCACTGAGGGAGATGGAGTTCCCTGTGGGGCACTGAGGGAGATGGAGTTCCCTGGGGTCACTGAGGGAGATGGAGTTCCCTGGGGCACTGAGGGAGATGGAGTTCCCTGGGGGTCACTGAGGGAGATGGAGTTCCCTGGGGGCATTGAGGGAGATGGAGTTCCCTGGGGCACCGAGGGAGATGGAGTTCCCTGGGGACACCGAGGGAGATGGAGTTCCCTGGGGGCACCGAGGGAGATGGAGTTCCCTGGGGCACCGAGGGAGATGGAGTTCCCTGGGGGCATTGAGGGAGATGGAGTTCCCTGGGGACACTGAGGGAGATGGAGTTCCCTGGGGCACTGAGGGAGATGGAGTTCCCTGGGGGTCACTGAGGGAGATGGAGTTCCCTGGGGCACTGAGGGAGATGGAGTTCCCTGGGGGCACCGAGGGAGATGGAGTTCCCTGGGGACACCGAGGGAGATGGAGTTCCCTGGGGACACTGAGGGAGATGGAGTTCCCTGGGGCACTGAGGGAGATGGAGTTCCCTGGGGGTCACTGAGGGAGATGGAGTTCCCTGGGGCACTGAGGGAGATGGAGTTCCCTGGGGGCACCGAGGGAGATGGAGTTCCCTGGGGCACTGAGGGAGATGGAGTTCCCTGGGGACACTGAGGGAGATGGAGTTCCCTGTGGGGCACTGAGGGAGATGGAGTTCCCTGGGGGCACTGAGGGAGATGGAGTTCCCTGGGGGGCACTGAGGGAGATGGAGTTCCCTGGGGACACTGAGGGAGATGGAGTTCCCTGGGGACACCGAGGGAGATGGAGTTCCCTGGGGGCACTGAGGGAGATGGAGTTCCCTGGGGCACCGAGGGAGATGGAGTTCCCTGGGGGCACTGAGGGAGATGGAGTTCCCTGGGGCACTGAGGGAGATGGAGTTCCCTGGGGCACCGAGGGAGATGGAGTTCCCTGTGGGGCACCGAGGGAGATGGAGTTCCCTGTGGGCACTGAGGGAGATGGAGTTCCCTGGGGGCATTGAGGGAGATGGAGTTCCCTGGGGCACCGAGGGAGATGGAGTTCCCTGGGGGCATTGAGGGAGATGGAGTTCCCTGGGGCACTGAGGGAGATGGAGTTCCCTGGGGGCATTGAGGGAGATGGAGTTCCCTGGGGGGCACCGAGGGAGATGGAGTTCCCTGGGGCACCGAGGGAGATGGAGTTCCCTGGGGGCACCGAGGGAGATGGAGTTCCCTGGGGGCATTGAGGGAGATGGAGTTCCCTGGGGGCATTGAGGGAGATGGAGTTCCCTGTGGGACAATGAGGGAGATGGAGTTCCCTGGGGGGCACCGAGGGAGATGGAGTTCCCTGGGGACACTGAGGGAGATGGAGTTCCCTGGGGCACTGAGGGAGATGGAGTTCCCTGGGGCATTGAGGGAGATGGAGTTCCCTGGGGGCATTGAGGGAGATGGAGTTCCCTGGGGACACTGAGGGAGATGGAGTTCCCTGGGGGCACCGAGGGAGATGGAGTTCCCTGGGGACACTGAGGGAGATGGAGTTCCCTGGGGCATTGAGGGAGATGGAGTTCCCTGGGGGCACTGAGGGAGATGGAGTTCCCTGGGGACACTGAGGGAGATGGAGTTCCCTGGGGCACCGAGGGAGATGGAGTTCCCTGGGGGCACTGAGGGAGATGGAGTTCCCTGGGGCACCGAGGGAGATGAAGTTCCCTGGGGCACTGAGGGAGATGGAGTTCCCTGGGGGCACCGAGGGAGATGGAGTTCCCTGGGGGCACCGAGGGAGATGAAGTTCCCTGGGGCACTGAGGGAGATGGAGTTCCCTGGGGGTCACTGAGGGAGATGGAGTTCCCTGGGGGCACCGAGGGAGATGGAGTTCCCTGGGGCACTGAGGGAGATGGAGTTCCCTGGGGGCACCGAGGGAGATGGAGTTCCCTGGGGCACCGAGGGAGATGGAGTTCCCTGGGGACACTGAGGGAGATGGAGTTCCCTGTGGGGCACCGAGGGAGATGGAGTTCCCTGGGGGTCACTGAGGGAGATGGAGTTCCCTGGGGGCACCGAGGGAGATGGAGTTCCCTGGGGGCACTGAGGGAGATGGAGTTCCCTGGGGGTCACTGAGGGAGATGGAGTTCCCTGTGGGACAATGAGGGAGATGGAGTTCCCTGGGGGCACTGAGGGAGATGGAGTTCCCTGGGGGCACCGAGGGAGATGGAGTTCCCTGGGGCACTGAGGGAGATGGAGTTCCCTGGGGACACTGAGGGGGATGGAGTTCCCTGGGGACAATGAGGGAGATGGAGTTCCCTGGGGGCATTGAGGGAGATGGAGTTCCCTGGGGGTCACTGAGGGAGATGGAGTTCCCTGGGGGCACCGAGGGAGATGGAGTTCCCTGGGGTCACTGAGGGAGATGGAGTTCCCTGGGGGTCACTGAGGGAGATGGAGTTCCCTGTGGGACAATGAGGGAGATGGAGTTCCCTGGGGGCACTGAGGGAGATGGAGTTCCCTGGGGGCACTGAGGGAGATGGAGTTCCCTGGGGGCATTGAGGGAGATGGAGTTCCCTGGGGGGCACCGAGGGAGATGGAGTTCCCTGGGGACAATGAGGGAGATGGAGTTCCCTGGGGACACTGAGGGAGATGGAGTTCCCTGGGGGGCACTGAGGGGGATGGAGTTCCCTGGGGGTCACTGAGGGAGATGGAGTTCCCTGGGGGCACCGAGGGAGATGGAGTTCCCTGGGGGCACTGAGGGAGATGGAGTTCCCTGGGGCACCGAGGGAGATGGAGTTCCCTGGGGGGCACCGAGGGAGATGGAGTTCCCTGGGGCACTGAGGGAGATGGAGTTCCCTGGGGACACTGAGGGAGATGGAGTTCCCTGGGGACACTGAGGGAGATGGAGTTCCCTGGGGCACTGAGGGAGATGGAGTTCCCTGGGGACAATGAGGGAGATGGAGTTCCCTGGGGACACCGAGGGAGATGGAGTTCCCTGGGGGCACTGAGGGAGATGGAGTTCCCTGGGGACACTGAGGGAGATGGAGTTCCCTGGGGGTCACTGAGGGAGATGGAGTTCCCTGGGGCACCGAGGGAGATGGAGTTCCCTGGGGACACCGAGGGAGATGGAGTTCCCTGGGGACACTGAGGGAGATGGAGTTCCCTGGGGCACTGAGGGAGATGGAGTTCCCTGGGGACACTGAGGGAGATGGAGTTCCCTGGGGCACTGAGGGAGATGGAGTTCCCTGGGGACACTGAGGGAGATGGAGTTCCCTGTGGGTCACTGAGGGAGATGGAGTTCCCTGGGGCACTGAGGGAGATGGAGTTCCCTGGGGGCACCGAGGGAGATGGAGTTCCCTGGGGCACTGAGGGAGATGGAGTTCCCTGGGGACACTGAGGGAGATGGAGTTCCCTGTGGGGCACTGAGGGAGATGGAGTTCCCTGGGGGCACTGAGGGAGATGGAGTTCCCTGGGGGGCACTGAGGGAGATGGAGTTCCCTGGGGACACTGAGGGAGATGGAGTTCCCTGGGGACACCGAGGGAGATGGAGTTCCCTGGGGGCACTGAGGGAGATGGAGTTCCCTGGGGCACCGAGGGAGATGGAGTTCCCTGGGGGCACTGAGGGAGATGGAGTTCCCTGGGGCACCGAGGGAGATGGAGTTCCCTGTGGGGCACCGAGGGAGATGGAGTTCCCTGGGGACAATGAGGGAGATGGAGTTCCCTGGGGGCATTGAGGGAGATGGAGTTCCCTGTGGGACAATGAGGGAGATGGAGTTCCCTGGGGGGCACCGAGGGAGATGGAGTTCCCTGGGGCACCGAGGGAGATGGAGTTCCCTGGGGGCACCGAGGGAGATGGAGTTCCCTAGGGGTCACTGAGGGAGATGGAGTTCCCTGGGGCACCGAGGGAGATGGAGTTCCCTGTGGGGCACCGAGGGAGATGGAGTTCCCTGGGGACAATGAGGGAGATGGAGTTCCCTGGGGGCATTGAGGGAGATGGAGTTCCCTGGGGGACAATGAGGGAGATGGAGTTCCCTGGGGGGCACCGAGGGAGATGGAGTTCCCTGGGGCACTGAGGGAGATGGAGTTCCCTGTGGGGCACCGAGGGAGATGGAGTTCCCTGGGGGCACTGAGGGAGATGGAGTTCCCTGGGGACAATGAGGGAGATGGAGTTCCCTGGGGGCACCGAGGGAGATGGAGTTCCCTGGGGGTCACTGAGGGAGATGGAGTTCCCTGGGGCACCGAGGGAGATGGAGTTCCCTGGGTCACTGAGGGAGATGGAGTTCCCTGGGGGCACCGAGGGAGATGGAGTTCCCTGGGGCAGTAAGGGAGATGGAGTTCCCTGGGGCACTGAGGGAGATGGAGTTCCCTGGGGGCACCGAGGGAGATGGAGTTCCCTGGGGGCATTGAGGGAGATGGAGTTCCCTGGGGGCACTGAGGGAGATGGAGTTCCCTGGGTCACTGAGGGAGATGGAGTTCCCTGGGGCACTGAGGGAGATGGAGTTCCCTGGGGGCACTGAGGGAGATGGAGTTCCCTGGGGGCACTGAGGGAGATGGAGTTCCCTGGGGCACTGAGGGAGATGGAGTTCCCTGGGGGCACTGAGGGAGATGGCGTTCCCTGGGGCACTGAGGGAGATGGAGTTCCCTGGGGGCACTGAGGGAGATGGAGTTCCCTGGGGCACTGAGGGAGATGGAGTTCCCTGGGGGCACTGAGGGAGATGGAGTTCCCTGGGTCACTGAGGGAGATGGAGTTCCCTGGGACACTGAGGGAGATGGAGTTCCCTGGGGGCACCGAGGGAGATGGAGTTCCCTGGGGGCACTGAGGGAGATGGAGTTCCCTGTGGGTCACTGAGGGAGATGGAGTTCCCTGGGGGCACTGAGGGAGATGGAGTTCCCTGGGGGCACCGAGGGAGATGGAGTTCCCTGGGGGCACTGAGGGAGATGGAGTTCCCTGGGGGCACCGAGGGAGATGGAGTTCCCTGGGGGCACTGAGGGAGATGGAGTTCCCTGGGGACACCGAGGGAGATGGAGTTCCCTGGGGCACTGAGGGAGATGGAGTTCCCTGGGGCACCGAGGGAGATGGAGTTCCCTGTGGGACAATGAGGGAGATGGAGTTCCCTGGGGGCATTGAGGGAGATGGAGTTCCCTGGGGGCACTGAGGGAGATGGAGTTCCCTGGGGGCACTGAGGGAGATGGAGTTCCCTGGGGGCACTGAGGGAGATGGAGTTCCCTGGGGACACTGAGGGAGATGGAGTTCCCTGGGGACACTGAGGGAGATGGAGTTCCCTGGGGGTCACTGAGGGAGATGGAGTTCCCTGGGGCACCGAGGGAGATGGAGTTCCCTGGGGACACCGAGGGAGATGGAGTTCCCTGGGGACACTGAGGGAGATGGAGTTCCCTGGGGCACTGAGGGAGATGGAGTTCCCTGGGGGTCACTGAGGGAGATGGAGTTCCCTGGGGCACTGAGGGAGATGGAGTTCCCTGGGGGCACCGAGGGAGATGGAGTTCCCTGGGGCACTGAGGGAGATGGAGTTCCCTGGGGACACTGAGGGAGATGGAGTTCCCTGTGGGGCACTGAGGGAGATGGAGTTCCCTGGGGGCACTGAGGGAGATGGAGTTCCCTGGGGGGCACTGAGGGAGATGGAGTTCCCTGGGGACACTGAGGGAGATGGAGTTCCCTGGGGACACCGAGGGAGATGGAGTTCCCTGGGGGCACTGAGGGAGATGGAGTTCCCTGGGGCACCGAGGGAGATGGAGTTCCCTGGGGGCACTGAGGGAGATGGAGTTCCCTGGGGCACCGAGGGAGATGGAGTTCCGTGTGGGGCACCGAGGGAGATGGAGTTCCCTGGGGACAATGAGGGAGATGGAGTTCCCTGGGGGCATTGAGGGAGATGGAGTTCCCTGTGGGACAATGAGGGAGATGGAGTTCCCTGGGGGGCACCGAGGGAGATGGAGTTCCCTGGGGCACCGAGGGAGATGGAGTTCCCTGGGGGCACCGAGGGAGATGGAGTTCCCTGGGGGCATTGAGGGAGATGGAGTTCCCTGGGGGCATTGAGGGAGATGGAGTTCCCTGTGGGACACTGAGGGAGATGGAGTTCCCTGGGGGGCACCGAGGGAGATGGAGTTCCCTGGGGCACCGAGGGAGATGGAGTTCCCTGGGGGCACCGAGGGAGATGGAGTTCCCTAGGGGTCACTGAGGGAGATGGAGTTCCCTGGGGCACCGAGGGAGATGGAGTTCCCTGTGGGGCACCGAGGGAGATGGAGTTCCCTGGGGACAATGAGGGAGATGGAGTTCCCTGGGGGCATTGAGGGAGATGGAGTTCCCTGGGGGACAATGAGGGAGATGGAGTTCCCTGGGGGGCACCGAGGGAGATGGAGTTCCCTGGGGCACTGAGGGAGATGGAGTTCCCTGGGGGGCACTGAGGGAGATGGAGTTCCCTGGGGCACTGAGGGAGATGGAGTTCCCTGTGGGTCACTGAGGGAGATGGAGTTCCCTGGGGCGCTGAGGGAGATGGAGTTCCCTGGGGACACTGAGGGAGATGGAGTTCCCTGGGGGCACCGAGGGAGATGGAGTTCCCTGGGGCACTGAGGGAGATGGAGTTCCCTGGGTCACTGAGGGAGATGGAGTTCCCTGGGGGCACCGAGGGAGATGGAGTTCCCTGGGGGCATTGAGGGAGATGGAGTTCCCTGGGGGCACTGAGGGAGATGGAGTTCCCTGGGTCACTGAGGGAGATGGAGTTCCCTGGGGGCACTGAGGGAGATGGAGTTCCCTGGGGGCACTGAGGGAGATGGAGTTCCCTGGGGCACTGAGGGAGATGGAGTTCCCTGGGGGCACTGAGGGAGATGGCGTTCCCTGGGGCACTGAGGGAGATGGAGTTCCCTGGGGGCACTGAGGGAGATGGAGTTCCCTGGGGCACTGAGGGAGATGGAGTTCCCTGGGGACACTGAGGGAGATGGAGTTCCCTGGGGCACTGAGGGAGATGGAGTTCCCTGGGACACTGAGGGAGATGGAGTTCCCTGGGGGCACCGAGGGAGATGGAGTTCCCTGGGGGCACTGAGGGAGATGGAGTTCCCTGTGGGTCACTGAGGGAGATGGAGTTCCCTGGGGGCACTGAGGGAGATGGAGTTCCCTGGGGGCACCGAGGGAGATGGAGTTCCCTGGGGGCACTGAGGGAGATGGAGTTCCCTGGGGGCACCGAGGGAGATGGAGTTCCCTGGGGGCACTGAGGGAGATGGAGTTCCCTGGGGACACCGAGGGAGATGGAGTTCCCTGGGGCACTGAGGGAGATGGAGTTCCCTGGGGCACCGAGGGAGATGGAGTTCCCTGTGGGACAATGAGGGAGATGGAGTTCCCTGGGGGCATTGAGGGAGATGGAGTTCCCTGGGACACTGAGGGAGATGGAGTTCCCTGGGGGCACTGAGGGAGATGGAGTTCCCTGGGGGCACTGAGGGAGATGGAGTTCCCTGGGGACACCGAGGGAGATGGAGTTCCCTGGGGCACTGAGGAAGATGGAGTTCCCTGTGGGTCACTGAGGGAGATGGAGTTCCCTGTGGGTCACCGAGGGAGATGGAGTTCCCTGGGGGCACTGAGGGAGATGGAGTTCCCTGGGGGCACTGAGGGGGATGGAGCTCCCTGGGGGCACTGAGGGAGATGGAGTTCCCTGGGGGCACTGAGGGAGATGGAGTTCCCTGGGGGCACCGAGGGAGATGGAATTCCCTGGGGGCACTGAGGGAGATGGAGTTCCCTGGGGGCACTGAGGGAGATGGAGTTCCCTGGGGCACTGAGGGAGATGGAGTTCCCTGTGGGTCACTGAGGGAGATGGAGTTCCCTGGGGTCACTGAGGGAGATGGAGTTCCCTGGGGGCACCGAGGGAGATGGAGTTCCCTGGGGGCATTGAGGGAGATGGAGTTCCCTGGGGACACTGAGGGAGATGGAGTTCCCTGGGGGCACTGAGGGAGATGGAGTTCCCTGGGGGCACTGAGGGAGATGGAGTTCCCTGGGGGCACTGAGGGAGATGGAGTTCCCTGGGGGCACTGAGGGAGATGGAGTTCCCTGGGGCACCGAGGGAGATGGAGTTCCCTGGGGTCACTGAGGGAGATGGAGTTCCCTGGGGACACTGAGGGAGATGGAGTTCCCTGGGGCACTGAGGGGGATGGAGTTCCCTGGGGACACCGAGGGAGATGGAGTTCCCTGGGGTCACTGAGGGAGATGGAGTTCCCTGGGGACACCGAGGGAGATGGAGTTCCCTGGGGTCACTGAGGGAGATGGAGTTCCCTGGGGGCATTGAGGGAGATGGAGTTCCCTGTGGGTCACTGAGGGAGATGGAGTTCCCTGGGGCACCGAGGGAGATGGAGTTCCCTGGGGCACCGAGGGAGATGGAGTTCCCTGGGGGCACTGAGGGAGATGGAGTTCCCTGGGGGCACTGAGGGAGATGGAGTTCCCTGGGGCACCGAGGGAGATGGAGTTCCCTGGGGCACTGAGGGAGATGGAGTTCCCTGGGGTCACTGAGGGAGATGGAGTTCCCTGGGGACACTGAGGGAGATGGAGTTCCCTGGGGCACTGAGGGGGATGGAGTTCCCTGGGGACACCGAGGGAGATGGAGTTCCCTGGGGTCACTGAGGGAGATGGAGTTCCCTGGGGACACCGAGGGAGATGGAGTTCCCTGGGGGCACTGAGGGAGATGGAGTTCCCTGGGGACACTGAGGGAGATGGAGTTCCCTGTGGGTCACTGAGGGAGATGGAGTTCCCTGGGGCACCGAGGGAGATGGAGTTCCCTGTGGGTCACTGAGGGAGATGGAGTTCCCTGGGGCACTGAGGGAGATGGAGTTCCCTGGGGTCACTGAGGGAGATGGAGTTCCCTGGGGACACCGAGGGAGATGGAGTTCCCTGGGGACACCGAGGGAGATGGAGTTCCCTGGGGTCACTGAGGGAGATGGAGTTCCCTGGGGGCACCGAGGGAGATGGAGTTCCCTGGGGACACCGAGGGAGATGGAGTTCCCTGTGGGTCACTGAGGGAGATGGAGTTCCCTGGGGCACTGAGGGGGATGGAGTTCCCTGTGGGTCACTGAGGGAGATGGAGTTCCCTGGGGCACTGAGGGAGATGGAGTTCCCTGGGGGCACCGAGGGAGATGGAGTTCCCTGGGGTCACTGAGGGAGATGGAGTTCCCTGTGGGTCACTGAGGGAGATGGAGTTCCCTGGGGCACCGAGGGAGATGGAGTTCCCTGGGGACACTGAGGGGGATGGAGTTCCCTGGGGCACCGAGGGAGATGGAGTTCCCTGGGGGCATTGAGGGAGATGGAGTTCCCTGGGACACTCTGGGAGATGGAGTTCCCTGGGGGCACTGAGGGAGATGGAGTTCCCTGTGGGTCACTGAGGGAGATGGAGTTCCCTGGGGCACTGAGGGAGATGGAGTTCCCTGGGGGCACTGAGGGAGATGGAGTTCCCTGGGGCACTGAGGGAGATGGAGTTCCCTGGGGCACTGAGGGAGATGGAGTTCCCTGGGGGCACTGAGGGAGATGGAGTTCCCTGTGGGACAATGAGGGAGATGGAGTTCCCTGGGGACAATGAGGGAGATGGAGTTCCCTGGGGGGCACCGAGGGAGATGGAGTTCCCTGGGGCACCGAGGGAGATGGAGTTCCCTGGGGCACCGAGGGAGATGGAGTTTCCTGGGACACTGAGGGAGATGGAGTTCCCTGTGGGGCACTGAGGGAGATGGAGTTCCCTGGGGGTCACCGAGGGAGATGGAGTTCCCTGGGGCACCGAGGGAGATGGAGTTCCCTGGGGCACCGAGGGAGATGGAGATCCCTGGGGGTCACTGAGGGGGATGGAGTTCCCTGGGGACACTGAGGGAGATGGAGTTCCCTGGGGGCATTGAGGGAGATGGAGTTCCCTGGGGGTCACTGAGGGAGATGGAGTTCCCTGGGGACACTGAGGGAGATGGAGTTCCCTGGGGCACCGAGGGAGTTGGAGTTCCCTGGGGCACCGAGGGAGATGGAGTTCCCTGGGGGGCACCGAGGGAGATGGAGTTCCCTGGGGCACTGAGGGGGATGGAGTTCCCTGTGGGAAAATGAGGGAGATGGAGTTCCCTGTGGGGCACTGAGGGAGATGGAGTTCCCTGTGGGGCACTGAGGGAGATGGAGTTCCCTGGGGCACTGAGGGAGATGGAGTTCCCTGGGGGCACCGAGGGAGATGGAGTTCCCTGGGGGCACTGAGGGAGATGGAGTTCCCTGGGGCACTGAGGGAGATGGAGTTCCCTGGGGGCACCGAGGGAGATGGAGTTCCCTGGGGTCACTGAGGGAGATGGAGTTCCCTGTGGGTCACTGAGGGAGATGGAGTTCCCTGGGGGCACCGAGGGAGATGGAGTTCCCTGGGGGCACTGAGGGAGATGGAGTTCCCTGGGGGCACCGAGGGAGATGGAGTTCCCTGGGGTCACTGAGGGAGATGGAGTTCCCTGGGGCACCGAGGGAGATGGAGTTCCCTGTGGGACAATGAGGGAGATGGAGTTCCCTGTGGGTCACTGAGGGAGATGGAGTTCCCTGTGGGGCACTGAGGGAGATGGAGTTCCCTGGGGCACTGAGGGAGATGGAGTTCCCTGGGGGCACCGAGGGAGATGGAGTTCCCTGGGGGCACTGAGGGAGATGGAGTTCCCTGGGGGGCACCGGGGGGGGTGGAGTTCCCTGTGGGGCACCGAGGGAGATGGAGTTCCCTGGGGGCACTGAGGGAGATGGAGTTCCCTGTGGGTCACTGAGGGAGATGGAGTTTCCTGGGGCACTGAGGGAGATGGAGTTCCCTGGGGACACTGAGGGAGATGGAGTTCCCTGGGGGCACTGAGGGAGATGGAGTTCCCTGGGGGCACCGAGGGAGATGGAATTCCCTGGGGGCACTGAGGGAGATGGAGTTCCCTGGGGGCACTGAGGGAGATGGAGTTCCCTGGGGGCACTGAGGGAGATGGAGTTCCCTGGGGCACTGAGGGAGATGGAGTTCCCTGGGGCACCGAGGGAGATGGAGTTCCCTGGGGGCACTGAGGGAGATGGAGTTCCCTGGGGGCACTGAGGGAGATGGAGTTCCCTGGGGACACTGAGGGAGATGGAGTTCCCTGGGGGCACCGAGGGAGATGGAGTTCCCTGGGGGCACTGAGGGAGATGGAGTTCCCTGGGTCACTGAGGGAGATGGAGTTCCCTGGGGACACCGAGGGAGATGGAGTTCCCTGGGGACACCGAGGGAGATGGAGTTCCCTGGGGTCACTGAGGGAGATGGAGTTCCCTGGGGGGCACTGAGGGGGATGGAGTTCCCTGGGGGCACCGAGGCAGATGGAGTTCCCTGGGGCACCGAGGGAGATGGAGTTCCCTGGGGGCACTGAGGGAGATGGAGTTCCCTGGGGGTACTGAGGGAGATGGAGTTCCCTGGGGACAATGAGGGAGATGGAGTTCCCTGGGGCACTGAGGGAGATGGAGTTCCCTGGGGCACTGAGGGAGATGGAGTTCCCTGTGGGTCACTGAGGGAGATGGAGTTCCCTGGGGCATTGAGGGAGATGGAGTTCCCTGGGGGCACTGAGGGAGATGGAGTTCCCTGGGGCACTGAGGGAGATGGAGTTCCCTGGGGGCACTGAGGGAGATGGAGTTCCCTGTGGGACACTGAGGGAGATGGAGTTCCCTGGGGCACTGAGGGAGATGGAGTTCCCTGGGGCACTGAGGGAGATGGAGTTCCCTGGGGGTCACCGAGGGAGATGGAGTTCCCTGAGGACACTGAGGGAGATGGAGTTCCCTGGGGGTCACTGAGGGAGATGGAGTTCCCTGGGGGCACTGAGGGAGATGGAGTTCCCTGGGGGTCACCGAGGGAGATGGAGTTCCCTGGGGGTCACCGAGGGAGATGGAGTTCCCTGGGGCACTGAGGGAGATGGAGTTCCCTGGGGGCACCGAGGCAGATGGAGTTCCCTGTGGGTCACCGAGGGAGATGGAGTTCCCTGGGGGCACCGAGGGAGATGGAGTTCCCTGGGGGCACCGAGTGAGATGGAGTTCCCTGGGGACACTGAGGGAGATGGAGTTCCCTGGGGCACTGAGGGAGATGGAGTTCCCTGGGGCACCGAGGGAGATGGAGTTCCCTGGGGGTCACTGAGGGAGATGGAGTTCCCTGGGGACACTGAGGGAGATGGAGTTCCCTGGGGGCACTGAGGGAGATGGAGTTCCCTGGGGCACCGAGGGAGATGGAGTTCCCTGGGGACACTGAGGGAGATGGAGTTTCCTGTGGGTCACCGAGGGAGATGGAGTTCCCTGGGGACAGTGAGGGAGATGGAGTTCCCTGGGGCACTGAGGGAGATGGAGTTCCCTGGGGGCATTGAGGGAGATGGAGTTCCCTGTGGGGCACCGAGGGAGATGGAGTTCCCTGGGGCACCGAGGGAGATGGAGTTCCCTGGGGCACCGAGGGAGATGGAGTTCCCTGGGGGCACTGAGGGAGATGGAGTTCCCTGGGGCACCGAGGGAGATGGAGTTCCCTGGGGGCATTGAGGGAGATGGAGTTCCCTGGGGCACCGAGGGAGATGGAGTTCCCTGTGGGGCACTGAGGGAGATGGAGTTCCCTGTGGGTCACTGAGGGAGATGGAGTTCCCTGGGGCACCGAGGGAGATGGAGTTCCCTGGGGGGCACTGAGGGAGATGGAGTTCCCTGGGGCACTGAGGGAGATGGAGTTCCCTGGGGACACTGAGGGAGATGGAGTTCCCTGGGGCACTGAGGGAGATGGAGTTCCCTGGGGGCACCGAGGGAGATGGAGTTCCCTGGGGCACCGAGGGAGATGGAGTTCCCTGGGGCACCGAGGGAGATGGAGTTCCCTGGGGGCATTGAGGGAGATGGAGTTCCCTGTGGGTCACCGAGGGAGATGGAGTTCCCTGGGTCACTGAGGGAGATGGAGTTCCCTGGGGGTCACTGTGGGAGATGGAGTTCCCTGGGGCACTGAGGGAGATGGAGTTCCCTGGGGTCACTGAGGGAGATGGAGTTCCCTGGGGGGCACCGAGGGAGATGGAGTTCCCTGTGGGTCACTGAGGGAGATGGAGTTCCCTGGGGGCACCGAGGGAGATGGAGTTCCCTGGGGCACCGAGGGAGATGGAGTTCCCTATGGGGCACCGAGGGAGATGGAGTTCCCTGGGGGCACTGAGGGAGATGGAGTTCCCTGTGGGTCACTGAGGGAGATGGAGTTCCCTGGGGGCATTGAGGGAGATGGAGTTCCCTGGGGCACCGAGGGAGATGGAGTTCCCTGGGGCACTGAGGGAGATGGAGTTCCCTGTGGGCACTGAGGGAGATGGAGTTCCCTGGGGTCACTGAGGGAGATGGAGTTCCCTGGGTCACTGAGGGAGATGGAGTTCCCTGTGGGGCACTGAGGGAGATGGAGTTCCCTGGGGGGCACCGAGGGAGATGGAGTTCCCTGGGGCACTGAGGGAGATGGAGTTCCCTGGGGGCATTGAGGGAGATGGAGTTCCCTGGGGGGCACCGAGGGAGATGGAGTTCCCTGTGGGTCACTGAGGGAGATGGAGTTCCCTGGGGCACTGAGGGAGATGGAGTTCCCTGGGGGCACTGAGGGAGATGGAGTTCCCTGGGTCACCGATGGAGATGGAGTTCCCTGGGGGCACCGAGGGAGATGGAGTTCCCTGGGGGCACCGAGGGAGATGGAGTTCCCTGGGGACACCGAGGGAGATGGAGTTCCCTGGGGCACCGAGGGAGATGGAGTTCCCTGGGGGCACCGAGGGAGATGGAGTTCCCTGGGGACACTGAGGGAGATGGAGTTCCCTGGGGGCACCGAGGGAGATGGAGTTCCCTGGGGCACTGAGGGAGATGGAGTTCCCTGTGGGCACTGAGGGAGATGGAGTTCCCTGGGGGCACTGAGGGAGATGGAGTTCCCTGGGGCACTCAGGGAGATGGAGTTCCCTGGGGCACTGAGGGAGATGGAGTTCCCTGGGGCACTGAGGGAGATGGAGTTCCCTGGGGGCACTGAGGGAGATGGAGTTCCCTGGGGGCACTGAGGGAGATGGAGTTCCCTGGGGGCACTGAGGAAGATGGAGTTCCCTGGGGGCACTGAGGGAGATGGAGTTCCCTGGGGGCACTGAGGGAGATGGAGTTCCCTGGGGGCACTGAGGGAGATGGAGTTCCCTGGGGGCATTGAGGGAGATGGAGTTCTCTGTGGCACTGAGGGAGATGGAGTTCCCTGGGGGCACCGAGGGAGATGGAGTTCCCTGGGGCACTGAGGGAGATGGAGTTCCCTGTGGGGCACCGAGGGAGATGGAGTTCCCTGGGGGCACTGAGGGAGATGGAGTTCCCTGGGGCACTGAGGGAGATGGAGTTCCCTGGGGGCACTGAGGGAGATGGAGTTCCCTGGGGGCACTGAGGGAGATGGAGTTCCCTGGGGCACTGAGGGAGATGGAGTTCCCTGTGGCACTGAGGGAGATGGAGTTCCCTGGGGGCACCGAGGGAGATGGAGTTCCCTGGGGCACTGAGGGAGATGGAGTTCCCTGTGGGGCACCGAGGGAGATGGAGTTCCCTGGGGGCACTGAGGGAGATGGAGTTCCCTGGGTCACTGAGGGAGATGGAGTTCCCTGTGGGGCACCGAGGGAGATGGAGTTCCCTGGGGCACTGAGGGAGATGGAGTTCCCTGGGGCACCGAGGGAGATGGAGTTCCCTGGGGTCACTGAGGGAGATGGAGTTCCCTGGGGGCACTGAGGGAGATGGAGTTCCCTGGGGACACTGAGGGAGATGGAGTTCCCTGGGGGTCACTGAGGGAGATGGAGTTCCCTGGGGGCACTGAGGGAGATGGAGTTCCCTGGGGGCACTGAGGGAGATGGAGTTCCCTGGGGACACTGAGGGAGATGGAGTTCCCTGGGGACAATGAGGGAGATGGAGTTCCCTGTGGGACAATGAGGGAGATGGAGTTCCCTGGGGCACCGAGGGAGATGGAGTTCCCTGGGGGCATTGAGGGAGATGGAGTTCCCTGGGGGGCACTGAGGGAGATGGAGTTCCCTGGGGACACTGAGGGAGATGGAGTTCCCTGGGGCACTGAGGGAGATGGAGTTCCCTGGGGACACTGAGGGAGATGGAGTTCCCTGGGGGCACCGAGGGAGATGGAGTTCCCTGGGGGCACCGAGGGAGATGGAGTTCCCTGTGGGTCACTGAGGGAGATGGAGTTCCCTGGGGCACCGAGGGAGATGGAGTTCCCTGGGGGCACCGAGGGAGATGGAGTTCCCTGGGGGCACCGAGGGAGATGGAGTTCCCTGGGACACTGAGGGAGATGGAGTTCCCTGGGGCACTGAGGGAGATGGAGTTCCCTGGGGACACTGAGGGAGATGGAGTTCCCTGGGGGCACTGAGGGAGATGGAGTTCCCTGGGGGCATTGAGGGAGATGGAGTTCCCTGTGGGTCACCGAGGGAGATGGAGTTCCCTGGGGGCACCGAGGGAGATGGAGTTCCCTGTGGGACACTGAGGGAGATGGAGTTCCCTGGGGGCATTGAGGGAGATGGAGTTCCCTGGGGGCACTGAGGGAGATGGAGTTCCCTGGGGCACCGAGGGAGATGGAGTTCCCTGGGGGCATTGAGGGAGATGGAGTTCCCTGGGGGCACTGAGGGAGATGGAGTTCCCTGGGTCACTGAGGGAGATGGAGTTCCCTGGGGGCACCGAGGGAGATGGAGTTCCCTGGGGGCACTGAGGGAGATGGAGTTCCCTGGGGCACCGAGGGAGATGGAGTTCCCTGGGGGCACTGAGGGAGATGGAGTTCCCTGGGGGCATTGAGGGAGATGGAGTTCCCTGTGGGTCACCGAGGGAGATGGAGTTCCCTGGGGCACTGAGGGAGATGGAGTTCCCTGTGGGGCACCGAGGGAGATGGAGTTCCCTGGGGGCACTGAGGGAGATGGAGTTCCCTGGGTCACTGAGGGAGATGGAGTTCCCTGTGGGGCACCGAGGGAGATGGAGTTCCCTGGGGCACTGAGGGAGATGGAGTTCCCTGGGTCACCGAGGGAGATGGAGTTCCCTGGGGTCACTGAGGGAGATGGAGTTCCCTGGGGGCACTGAGGGAGATGGAGTTCCCTGGGGACACTGAGGGAGATGGAGTTCCCTGGGGGTCACTGAGGGAGATGGAGTTCCCTGGGGGCACTGAGGGAGATGGAGTTCCCTGGGGGCACTGAGGGGGATGGAGTTCCCTGGGGACAATGAGGGAGATGGAGTTCCCTGTGGGACAATGAGGGAGATGGAGTTCCCTGGGGACACTGAGGGAGATGGAGTTCCCTGGGGCACTGAGGGAGATGGAGTTCCCTGTGGGACACTGAGGGAGATGGAGTTCCCTGGGGCACTGAGGGAGATGGAGTTCCCTGGGGGCACCGAGGGAGATGGAGTTCCCTGGGGGCACCGAGGGAGATGGAGTTCCCTGGGGGCACCGAGGGAGATGGAGTTCCCTGGGACACTGAGGGAGATGGAGTTCCCTGGGGCACTGAGGGAGATGGAGTTCCCTGGGGACACTGAGGGAGATGGAGTTCCCTGGGGGCACTGAGGGAGATGGAGTTCCCTGGGGGCATTGAGGGAGATGGAGTTCCCTGTGGGTCACCGAGGGAGATGGAGTTCCCTGGGGGCACCGAGGGAGATGGAGTTCCCTGTGGGACACTGAGGGAGATGGAGTTCCCTGGGGGCACTGAGGGAGATGGAGTTCCCTGGGGCACTGAGGGAGATGGAGTTCCCTGGGGCACCGAGGGAGATGGAGTTCCCTGGGGGCACTGAGGGAGATGGAGTTCCCTGGGGGCACTGAGGGAGATGGAGTTCCCTGGGGGTCACTGAGGGAGATGGAGTTCCCTGGGGCACTGAGGGAGATGGAGTTCCCTGGGGGCACTGAGGGAGATGGAGTTCCCTGTGGGACACTGAGGGAGATGGAGTTCCCTGGGGCACTGAGGGAGATGGAGTTCCCTGGGGGCACTGAGGGAGATGGAGTTCCCTGGGGACAATGAGGGAGATGGAGTTCCCTGTGGGACACTGAGGGAGATGGAGTTCCCTGGGGCACTGAGGGAGATGGAGTTCCCTGGGGGCACTGAGGGAGATGGAGTTCCCTGTGGGTCACTGAGGGAGATGGAGTTCCCTGGGGCACCGAGGGAGATGGAGTTCCCTGGGGCACTGAGGGAGATGGAGTTCCCTGGGGGCACTGAGGGAGATGGAGTTCCCTGTGGGACACTGAGGGAGATGGAGTTCCCTGGGGCACTGAGGGAGATGGAGTTCCCTGGGGGCACTGAGGGAGATGGAGTTCCCTGTGGGTCACTGAGGGAGATGGAGTTCCCTGGGGGCACTGAGGGAGATGGAGTTCCCTGGGGGCACTGAGGGAGATGGAGTTCCCTGGGGCACCGAGGGAGATGGAGTTCCCTGTGGGACACTGAGGGAGATGGAGTTCCCTGGGACACTGAGGGAGATGGAGTTCCCTGAGGACACCGAGGGAGATGGAGTTCCCTGGGGGCACTGAGGGAGATGGAGTTCCCTGTGGGTCACTGAGGGAGATGGAGTTCCCTGGGGGTCACTGAGGGAGATGGAGTTCCCTGGGGCACCGAGGGAGATGGAGTTCCCTGGGGGCACTGAGGGAGATGGAGTTCCCTGGGGGCACTGAGGGAGATGGAGTTCCCTGTGGGTCACTGAGGGAGATGGAGTTCCCTGGGGGACAATGAGGGAGATGGAGTTCCCTGGGGGCAATGAGGGAGATGGAGTTCCCTGGGGGCACTGAGGGAGATGGAGTTCCCTGTGGGACAATGAGGGAGATGGAGTTCCCTGGGGGCACTGAGGGAGATGGAGTTCCCTGGGGGCAATGAGGGAGATGGAGTTCCCTGGGGGCACCGAGGGAGATGGAGTTCCCTGGGGCACTGAGGGAGATGGAGTTCCCTGTGGGGCACTGAGGGAGATGGAGTTCCCTGGGGGCACCGAGGGAGATGGAGTTCCCTGGGGACACTGTGGGAGATGGAGTTCCCTGTGGGGCACTGAGGGAGATGGAGTTCCCTGGGGACACTGAGGGAGATGGAGTTCCCTGTGGGGCACCGAGGGAGATGGAGTTCCCTGGGGCACCGAGGGAGATGGAGTTCCCTGGGGGTCACTGAGGGAGATGGAGTTCCCTGGGGGGCACCGAGGGAGATGGAGTTCCCTGGGGGCATTGAGGGAGATGGAGTTCCCTGGGGACAATGAGGGAGATGGAGTTCCCTGGGGGCACTGAGGGAGATGGAGTTCCCTGGGGGCACCGAGGGAGATGGAGTTCCCTGGGGCACTGAGGGAGATGGAGTTCCCTGTGGGGCACTGAGGGAGATGGAGTTCCCTGTGGGTCACCGAGGGAGATGGAGTTCCCTGGGGACACTGAGGGAGATGGAGTTCCCTGTGGGGCACTGAGGGAGATGGAGTTCCCTGTGGGTCACCGAGGGAGATGGAGTTCCCTGGGGCACTGAGGGAGATGGAGTTCCCTGTGGGGCACTGAGGGAGATGGAGTTCCCTGGGGCACTGAGGGAGATGGAGTTCCCTGGGGGCACTGAGGGAGATGGAGTTCCCTGGGGGCACTGAGGGAGATGGAGTTCCCTGGGGGCACCGAGGGAGATGGAGTTCCCTGGGGCACTGAGGGAGATGGAGTTCCCTGGGGGCAATGAGGGAGATGGAGTTCCCTGGGGGCACCGAGGGAGATGGAGTTCCCTGGGGCACTGAGGGAGATGGAGTTCCCTGTGGGGCACTGAGGGAGATGGAGTTCCCTGGGGGCACCGAGGGAGATGGAGTTCCCTGGGGACACTGAGGGAGATGGAGTTCCCTGTGGGGCACTGAGGGAGATGGAGTTCCCTGTGGGTCACCGAGGGAGATGGAGTTCCCTGGGGCACTGAGGGAGATGGAGTTCCCTGTGGGGCACTGAGGGAGATGGAGTTCCCTGTGGGTCACCGAGGGAGATGGAGTTCCCTGGGGCACTGAGGGAGATGGAGTTCCCTGGGGCACTGAGGGAGATGGAGTTCCCTGGGGGCATTGAGGGAGATGGAGTTCCCTGGGGGCACCGAGGGAGATGGAGTTCCCTGGGGGCACTGAGGGAGATGGAGTTCCCTGGGGTCACTGAGGGAGATGGAGTTCCCTGGGGGCACTGAGGGAGATGGAGTTCCCTGGGGGCACCGAGGGAGATGGAGTTCCCTGGGGGTCACCGAGGGAGATGGAGTTCCCTGTGGGCACTGAGGGAGATGGAGTTCCCTGGGGCACTGAGGGAGATGGAGTTCCCTGGGGCACCGAGGAAGATGGAGTTCCCTGGGGACAATGAGGGAGATGGAGTTCCCTGGGGTCACTGAGGGAGATGGAGTTCCCTGTGGGGCACTGAGGGAGATGGAGTTCCCTGGGGGCACCGAGGGAGATGGAGTTCCCTGGGGCACTGAGGGGGATGGAGTTCCCTGGGGGTCACTGAGGGAGATGTAGTTCCCTGGGGGCATTGAGGGAGATGGAGTTCCCTGGGGACACTGAGGGAGATGGAGTTCCCTGGGGTCACTGAGGGAGATGGAGTTCCCTGGGGCACCGAGGGAGATGGAGTTCCCTGGGGACACTGAGGGAGATGGAGTTCCCTGGGGGTCACTGAGGGAGATGGAGTTCCCTGGGGCACTGAGGGAGATGGAGTTCCCTGGGGGCACTGAGGGAGATGGAGTTCCCTGGGGTCACTGAGGGAGATGGAGTTCCCTGGGGCACCGAGGGAGATGGAGTTCCCTGTGGGCACCGAGGGAGATGGAGTTCCCTGGGGGTCACTGAGGGAGATGGAGTTCCCTGGGGGGCACCGAGGGAGATGGAGTTCCCTGGGGACACTGAGGGAGATGGAGTTCCCTGGGGTCACTGAGGGAGATGGAGTTCCCTGGGGTCACTGAGGGAGATGGAGTTCCCTGGGGGCACTGAGGGAGATGGAGTTCCCTGTGGGGCACTGAGGGAGATGGAGTTCCCTGTGGGTCACCGAGGGAGATGGAGTTCCCTGGGGCACTGAGGGAGATGGAGTTCCCTGGGGCACCGAGGGAGATGGAGTTCCCTGGGGCACTGAGGGAGATGGAGTTCCCTGTGGGCACTGAGGGAGATGGAGTTCCCTGGGGGCACTGAGGGAGATGGAGTTCCCTGGGTCACTGAGGGAGATGGAGTTCCCTGGGGGCACCGAGGGAGATGGAGTTCCCTGTGGGTCACCGAGGGAGATGGAGTTCCCTGGGGCACTGAGGGAGATGGAGTTCCCTGGGGACACTGAGGGAGATGGAGTTCCCTGGGGTCACTGAGGGAGATGGAGTTCCCTGGGGTCACTGAGGGAGATGGAGTTCCCTGGGGACACTGAGGGAGATGGAGTTCCCTGTGGGGCACCGAGGGAGATGGAGTTCCCTGGGGCACCGAGGGAGATGGAGTTCCCTGGGGGTCACTGAGGGAGATGGAGTTCCCTGGGGGGCACCGAGGGAGATGGAGTTCCCTGGGGGCATTGAGGGAGATGGAGTTCCCTGGGGACAATGAGGGAGATGGAGTTCCCTGGGGGCACTGAGGGAGATGGAGTTCCCTGGGGGCATTGAGGGAGATGGAGTTCCCTGGGGGCACCGAGGGAGATGGAGTTCCCTGGGGCACTGAGGGAGATGGAGTTCCCTGTGGGGCACTGAGGGAGATGGAGTTCCCTGGGGGCACCGAGGGAGATGGAGTTCCCTGGGGACACTGAGGGAGATGGAGTTCCCTGTGGGGCACTGAGGGAGATGGAGTTCCCTGTGGGTCACCGAGGGAGATGGAGTTCCCTGGGGCACTGAGGGAGATGGAGTTCCCTGTGGGGCACTGAGGGAGATGGAGTTCCCTGTGGGTCACCGAGGGAGATGGAGTTCCCTGGGGCACTGAGGGAGATGGAGTTCCCTGGGGCACTGAGGGAGATGGAGTTCCCTGGGGGCATTGAGGGAGATGGAGTTCCCTGGGGGCACCGAGGGAGATGGAGTTCCCTGGGGGCACTGAGGGAGATGGAGTTCCCTGGGGTCACTGAGGGAGATGGAGTTCCCTGGGGGCACTGAGGGAGATGGAGTTCCCTGGGGGCACCGAGGGAGATGGAGTTCCCTGGGGGTCACCGAGGGAGATGGAGTTCCCTGTGGGCACTGAGGGAGATGGAGTTCCCTGGGGCACTGAGGGAGATGGAGTTCCCTGGGGCACCGAGGAAGATGGAGTTCCCTGGGGACAATGAGGGAGATGGAGTTCCCTGGGGGCACTGAGGGAGATGGAGTTCCCTGTGGGGCACTGAGGGAGATGGAGTTCCCTGGGGGCACCGAGGGAGATGGAGTTCCCTGGGGCACTGAGGGGGATGGAGTTCCCTGGGGGTCACTGAGGGAGATGGAGTTCCCTGGGGGCATTGAGGGAGATGGAGTTCCCTGGGGACACTGAGGGAGATGGAGTTCCCTGGGGTCACTGAGGGAGATGGAGTTCCCTGGGGCACCGAGGGAGATGGAGTTCCCTGGGGACACTGAGGGAGATGGAGTTCCCTGGGGGTCACTGAGGGAGATGGAGTTCCCTGGGGCACTGAGGGAGATGGAGTTCCCTGGGGGCACTGAGGGAGATGGAGTTCCCTGGGGTCACTGAGGGAGATGGAGTTCCCTGGGGCACCGAGGGAGATGGAGTTCCCTGTGGGCACCGAGGGAGATGGAGTTCCCTGGGGGTCACTGAGGGAGATGGAGTTCCCTGGGGGGCACCGAGGGAGATGGAGTTCCCTGGGGACACTGAGGGAGATGGAGTTCCCTGGGGTCACTGAGGGAGATGGAGTTCCCTGGGGTCACTGAGGGAGATGGAGTTCCCTGGGGGCACTGAGGGAGATGGAGTTCCCTGTGGGGCACTGAGGGAGATGGAGTTCCCTGTGGGTCACCGAGGGAGATGGAGTTCCCTGGGGCACTGAGGGAGATGGAGTTCCCTGGGGCACCGAGGGAGATGGAGTTCCCTGGGGCACTGAGGGAGATGGAGTTCCCTGTGGGCACTGAGGGAGATGGAGTTCCCTGGGGGCACTGAGGGAGATGGAGTTCCCTGGGTCACTGAGGGAGATGGAGTTCCCTGGGGGCACCGAGGGAGATGGAGTTCCCTGTGGGTCACCGAGGGAGATGGAGTTCCCTGGGGCACTGAGGGAGATGGAGTTCCCTGGGGACACTGAGGGAGATGGAGTTCCCTGGGGTCACTGAGGGAGATGGAGTTCCCTGGGGTCACTGAGGGAGATGGAGTTCCCTGGGGGCACTGAGGGAGATGGAGTTCCCTGTGGGGCACTGAGGGAGATGGAGTTCCCTGTGGGTCACCGAGGGAGATGGAGTTCCCTGGGGCACTGAGGGAGATGGAGTTCCCTGTGGGCACCGAGGGAGATGGAGTTCCCTGGGGGTCACTGAGGGAGATGGAGTTCCCTGGGGGGCACCGAGGGAGATGGAGTTCCCTGGGGACACTGAGGGAGATGGAGTTCCCTGGGGTCACTGAGGGAGATGGAGTTCCCTGGGGTCACTGAGGGAGATGGAGTTCCCTGGGGGCACTGAGGGAGATGGAGTTCCCTGTGGGGCACTGAGGGAGATGGAGTTCCCTGTGGGTCACCGAGGGAGATGGAGTTCCCTGGGGCACTGAGGGAGATGGAGTTCCCTGGGGGCACTGAGGGAGATGGAGTTCCCTGGGGACACCGAGGGAGATGGAGTTCCCTGGGGCACCGAGGGAGATGGAGTTCCCTGGGGCACTGAGGGAGATGGAGTTCCCTGTGGGCACTGAGGGAGATGGAGTTCCCTGGGGCACTGAGGGAGATGGAGTTCCCTGTGGGTCACACAGGGAGATGGAGTTCCCTGGGGACACTGAGGGAGATGGAGTTCCCTGGGGTCACTGAGGGAGATGGAGTTCCCTGGGGCACTGAGGGAGATGGAGTTCCCTGGGGCACCGAGGGAGATGGAGTTCCCTGTGGGGCACTGAGGGAGATGGAGTTCCCTGTGGGTCACTGAGGGAGATGGAGTTCCCTGGGGCACCGAGGGAGATGGAGTTCCCTGGGGGGCACTGAGGGAGATGGAGTTCCCTGTGGGTCACTGAGGGAGATGGAGTTCCCTGGGGACACCGAGGGAGATGGAGTTCCCTGGGGACACTGAGGGAGATGGAGTTCCCTGTGGGTCACTGAGGGAGATGGAGTTCCCTGGGGGTCACTGAGGGAGATGGAGTTCCCTGGGGACACTGAGGGAGATGGAGTTCCCTGGGGGGCACCGAGGGAGATGGAGTTCCCTGTGGGACACTGAGGGAGATGGAGTTCCCTGGGGGTCACTGAGGGAGATGGAGTTCCCTGGGGGTCACCGAGGGAGATGGACTTCCCTGTGGGCACTGAGGGAGATGGAGTTCCCTGGGGGTCACTGAGGGAGATGGAGTTCCCTGGGGGCACTGAGGGAGATGGAGTTCCCTGGGGGCACTGAGGGAGATGGAGTTCCCTGTGGGTCACTGAGGGAGATGGAGTTCCCTGGGGGCACTGAGGGAGATGGAGTTCCCTGGGGTCACTGAGGGAGATGGAGTTCCCTGGGGGCACTGAGGGAGATGGAGTTCCCTGTGGGTCACCGAGGGAGATGGAGTTCCCTGGGGGCATTGAGGGAGATGGAGTTCCCTGGGGACACCGAGGGAGATGGAGTTCCCTGGGGGCACTGAGGGAGATGGAGTTCCCTGTGGGGCACCGAGGGAGATGGAGTTCCCTGGGGACACTGAGGGAGATGGAGTTCCCTGGGGACACTGAGGGAGATGGAGTTCCCTGGGGGCATTGAGGGAGATGGAGTTCCCTGGGACACTGAGGGAGATGGAGTTCCCTGGGGGCACCGAGGGAGATGGAGTTCCCTGGGGGCACTGAGGGAGATGGAGTTCCCTGTGGGGCACCGAGGGAGATGGAGTTCCCTGGGGGCACCGAGGGAGATGGAGTTCCCTGTGGGACAATGAGGGAGATGGAGTTCCCTGGGGGCATTGAGGGAGATGGAGTTCCCTGTGGGTCACCGAGGGAGATGGAGTTCCCTGTGGGGCACCGAGGGAGATGGAGTTCCCTGGGGGCACCGAGGGAGATGGAGTTCCCTGGGGCACTGAGGGAGATGGAGTTCCCTGGGGACACTGAGGGAGATGGAGTTCCCTGGGGTCACTGAGGGAGATGGAGTTCCCTGGGGCACCGAGGGAGATGGAGTTCCCTGTGGGGCACTGAGGGAGATGGAGTTCCCTGGGGGCACTGAGGGAGATGGAGTTCCCTGGGGCACCGAGGGAGATGGAGTTCCCTGGGGACACTGAGGGAGATGGAGTTCCCTGGGGGCACTGAGGGAGATGGAGTTCCCTGGGGCACCGAGGGAGATGGAGTTCCCTGGGGACACTGAGGGAGATGGAGTTCCCTGGGGCACCGAGGGAGATGGAGTTCCCTGGGGGCACCGAGGGAGATGGAGTTCCCTGGGGACACTGAGGGAGATGGAGTTCCCTGGGGACACTGAGGGAGATGGAGTTCCCTGGGGGCACCGAGGGAGATGGAGTTCCCTGGGGCACTGAGGGAGATGGAGTTCCCTGTGGGTCACCGAGGGAGATGGAGTTCCCTGGGGACACTGAGGGAGATGGAGTTCCCTGGGGACACTGAGGGAGATGGAGTTCCCTGGGGCACCGAGGGAGATGGAGTTCCCTGGGGCACTGAGGGAGATGGAGTTCCCTGTGGGTCACTGAGGGAGATGGAGTTCCCTGGGGCACTGAGGGAGATGGAGTTCCCTGGGGGCATTGAGGGAGATGGAGTTCCCTGGGGGCATTGAGGGAGATGGATTTCCCTGGGGACACTGAGGGAGATGGAGTTCCCTGGGGGCATTGAGGGAGATGGAGTTGCCTGGGGGCATTGAGGGAGATGGAGTTCCCTGGGGGCACCGAGGGAGATGGAGTTCCCTGTGGGTCACTGAGGGAGATGGAGTTCCCTGGGGGCACCGAGGGAGATGGAGTTCCCTGGGGGCACTGAGGGAGATGGAGTTCCCTGGGGACACCGAGGGAGATGGAGTTCCCTGGGGGTCACCGAGGGAGATGGAGTTCCCTGGGGACACTGAGGGAGATGGAGTTCCCTGGGGCACCGAGGGAGATGGAGTTCCCTGGGGGCACTGAGGGAGATGGAGTTCCCTGGGGGCACTGAGGGAGATGGAGTTCCCTGGGTCACTGAGGGAGATGGAGTTCCCTGGGGCACTGAGGGAGATGGAGTTCCCTGGGTCACTGAGGGAGATGGAGTTCCCTGGGGGCACTGAGGGAGATGGAGTTCCCTGGGGGTCACCGAGGGAGATGGAGTTCCCTGTGGGGCACCGAGGGAGATGGAGTTCCCTGGGGGCACCGAGGGAGATGGAGTTCCCTGTGGGCACTGAGGGAGATGGAGTTCCCTGGGGGTCACCGAGGGAGATGGAGTTCCCTGTGGGGCACTGAGGGAGATGGAGTTCCCTGGGGGCACCGAGGGAGATGGAGTTCCCTGGGGACACTGAGGGAGATGGAGTTCCCTGGGGGCACTGAGGGAGATGGAGTTCCCTGTGGGGCACTGAGGGAGATGGAGTTCCCTGTGGGTCACCGAGGGAGATGGAGTTCCCTGGGGCACTGAGGGAGATGGAGTTCCCTGGGGGCACTGAGGGAGATGGAGTTCCCTGGGGACACCGAGGGAGATGGAGTTCCCTGGGGCACCGAGGGAGATGGAGTTCCCTGGGGCACTGAGGGAGATGGAGTTCCCTGTGGGCACTGAGGGAGATGGAGTTCCCTGGGGGCACTGAGGGAGATGGAGTTCCCTGGGTCACTGAGGGAGATGGAGTTCCCTGGGGGCACCGAGGGAGATGGAGTTCCCTGTGGGTCACCGAGGGAGATGGAGTTCCCTGGGGCACTGAGGGAGATGGAGTTCCCTGGGGGCACTGAGGGAGATGGAGTTCCCTGTGGGACACTGAGGGAGATGGAGTTCCCTGGGGGGCACCGAGGGAGATGGAGTTCCCTGGGGACAATGAGGGAGATGGAGTTCCCTGGGGGTCACCGAGGGAGATGGAGTTCCCTGAGGACACTGAGGGAGATGGAGTTCCCTGGGGGTCACTGAGGGAGATGGAGTTCCCTGGGGGCACTGAGGGAGATGGAGTTCCCTGGGGGTCACCGAGGGAGATGGAGTTCCCTGGGGGTCACCGAGGGAGATGGAGTTCCCTGGGGCACTGAGGGAGATGGAGTTCCCTGGGGGCACCGAGGCAGATGGAGTTCCCTGTGGGTCACCGAGGGAGATGGAGTTCCCTGGGGGCACCGAGGGAGATGGAGTTCCCTGGGGGCACCGAGTGAGATGGAGTTCCCTGGGGACACTGAGGGAGATGGAGTTCCCTGGGGCACTGAGGGAGATGGAGTTCCCTGGGGCACCAAGGGAGATGGAGTTCCCTGGGGGTCACTGAGGGAGATGGAGTTCCCTGGGGACACTGAGGGAGATGGAGTTCCCTGGGGGCACTGAGGGAGATGGAGTTCCCTGGGGCACCGAGGGAGATGGAGTTCCCTGGGGACACTGAGGGAGATGGAGTTTCCTGTGGGTCACCGAGGGAGATGGAGTTCCCTGGGGACAGTGAGGGAGATGGAGTTCCCTGGGGCACTGAGGGAGATGGAGTTCCCTGGGGGCATTGAGGGAGATGGAGTTCCCTGTGGGGCACCGAGGGAGATGGAGTTCCCTGGGGCACCGAGGGAGATGGAGTTCCCTGGGGCACCGAGGGAGATGGAGTTCCCTGGGGGCACTGAGGGAGATGGAGTTCCCTGGGGCACCGAGGGAGATGGAGTTCCCTGGGGGCATTGAGGGAGATGGAGTTCCCTGGGGCACCGAGGGAGATGGAGTTCCCTGTGGGGCACTGAGGGAGATGGAGTTCCCTGTGGGTCACTGAGGGAGATGGAGTTCCCTGGGGCACCGAGGGAGATGGAGTTCCCTGTGGGGCACTGAGGGAGATGGAGTTCCCTGGGGCACTGAGGGAGATGGAGTTCCCTGGGGACACTGAGGGAGATGGAGTTCCCTGGGGCACTGAGGGAGATGGAGTTCCCTGGGGGCACCGAGGGAGATGGAGTTCCCTGGGGCACCGAGGGAGATGGAGTTCCCTGGGGCACCGAGGGAGATGGAGTTCCCTGGGGGCATTGAGGGAGATGGAGTTCCCTGTGGGTCACCGAGGGAGATGGAGTTCCCTGGGTCACTGAGGGAGATGGAGTTCCCTGGGGGTCACTGTGGGAGATGGAGTTCCCTGGGGCACTGAGGGAGATGGAGTTCCCTGGGGTCACTGAGGGAGATGGAGTTCCCTGGGGGGCACCGAGGGAGATGGAGTTCCCTGTGGGTCACTGAGGGAGATGGAGTTCCCTGGGGGCACCGAGGGAGATGGAGTTCCCTGGGGCACCGAGGGAGATGGAGTTCCCTATGGGGCACCGAGGGAGATGGAGTTCCCTGGGGGCACTGAGGGAGATGGAGTTCCCTGTGGGTCACTGAGGGAGATGGAGTTCCCTGGGGGCATTGAGGGAGATGGAGTTCCCTGGGGCACCGAGGGAGATGGAGTTCCCTGGGGCACTGAGGGAGATGGAGTTCCCTGTGGGCACTGAGGGAGATGGAGTTCCCTGGGGTCACTGAGGGAGATGGAGTTCCCTGGGTCACTGAGGGAGATGGAGTTCCCTGTGGGGCACTGAGGGAGATGGAGTTCCCTGGGGGGCACCGAGGGAGATGGAGTTCCCTGGGGCACTGAGGGAGATGGAGTTCCCTGGGGGCATTGAGGGAGATGGAGTTCCCTGGGGGGCACCGAGGGAGATGGAGTTCCCTGTGGGTCACTGAGGGAGATGGAGTTCCCTGGGGCACTGAGGGAGATGGAGTTCCCTGGGGGCACTGAGGGAGATGGAGTTCCCTGGGGCACCGAGGGAGATGGAGTTCCCTGGGGGCACCGAGGGAGATGGAGTTCCCTGGGGGCACCGAGGGAGATGGAGTTCCCTGGGGACACCGAGGGAGATGGAGTTCCCTGGGGCACCGAGGGAGATGGAGTTCCCTGGGGGCACCGAGGGAGATGGAGTTCCCTGGGGACACTGAGGGAGATGGAGTTCCCTGGGGGCACCGAGGGAGATGGAGTTCCCTGGGGCACTGAGGGAGATGGAGTTCCCTGGGGCACTGAGGGAGATGGAGTTCCCTGTGGGCACTGAGGGAGATGGAGTTCCCTGGGGGCACTGAGGGAGATGGAGTTCCCTGGGGCACTCAGGGAGATGGAGTTCCCTGGGGCACTGAGGGAGATGGAGTTCCCTGGGGCACTGAGGGAGATGGAGTTCCCTGGGGGCACTGAGGGAGATGGAGTTCCCTGGGGGCACTGAGGGAGATGGAGTTCCCTGGGGGCACTGAGGAAGATGGAGTTCCCTGGGGGCACTGAGGGAGATGGAGTTCCCTGGGGGCACTGAGGGAGATGGAGTTCCCTGGGGGCACCGAGTGAGATGGAGTTCCCTGGGGGCATTGAGGGAGATGGAGTTCTCTGTGGCACTGAGGGAGATGGAGTTCCCTGGGGGCACCGAGGGAGATGGAGTTCCCTGGGGCACTGAGGGAGATGGAGTTCCCTGTGGGGCACCGAGGGAGATGGAGTTCCCTGGGGGCACTGAGGGAGATGGAGTTCCCTGGGGCACTGAGGGAGATGGAGTTCCCTGGGGGCACTGAGGGAGATGGAGTTCCCTGGGGGCACTGAGGGAGATGGAGTTCCCTGGGGCACTGAGGGAGATGGAGTTCCCTGTGGCACTGAGGGAGATGGAGTTCCCTGGGGGCACCGAGGGAGATGGAGTTCCCTGGGGCACTGAGGGAGATGGAGTTCCCTGTGGGGCACCGAGGGAGATGGAGTTCCCTGGGGGCACTGAGGGAGATGGAGTTCCCTGGGTCACTGAGGGAGATGGAGTTCCCTGTGGGGCACCGAGGGAGATGGAGTTCCCTGGGGCACTGAGGGAGATGGAGTTCCCTGGGGCACCGAGGGAGATGGAGTTCCCTGGGGTCACTGAGGGAGATGGAGTTCCCTGGGGGCACTGAGGGAGATGGAGTTCCCTGGGGACACTGAGGGAGATGGAGTTCCCTGGGGGTCACTGAGGGAGATGGAGTTCCCTGGGGGCACTGAGGGAGATGGAGTTCCCTGGGGGCACTGAGGGGGATGGAGTTCCCTGGGGACAATGAGGGAGATGGAGTTCCCTGTGGGACAATGAGGGAGATGGAGTTCCCTGGGGCACCGAGGGAGATGGAGTTCCCTGGGGGCATTGAGGGAGATGGAGTTCCCTGGGGGGCACTGAGGGAGATGGAGTTCCCTGGGGACACTGAGGGAGATGGAGTTCCCTGGGGCACTGAGGGAGATGGAGTTCCCTGGGGACACTGAGGGAGATGGAGTTCCCTGGGGGCACCGAGGGAGATGGAGTTCCCTGGGGGCACCGAGGGAGATGGAGTTCCCTGTGGGTCACTGAGGGAGATGGAGTTCCCTGGGGCACCGAGGGAGATGGAGTTCCCTGGGGGCACCGAGGGAGATGGAGTTCCCTGGGGGCACCGAGGGAGATGGAGTTCCCTGGGACACTGAGGGAGATGGAGTTCCCTGGGGCACTGAGGGAGATGGAGTTCCCTGGGGACACTGAGGGAGATGGAGTTCCCTGGGGGCACTGAGGGAGATGGAGTTCCCTGGGGGCATTGAGGGAGATGGAGTTCCCTGTGGGTCACCGAGGGAGATGGAGTTCCCTGGGGGCACCGAGGGAGATGGAGTTCCCTGTGGGACACTGAGGGAGATGGAGTTCCCTGGGGGCACTGAGGGAGATGGAGTTCCCTGGGGCACCGAGGGAGATGGAGTTCCCTGGGGGCATTGAGGGAGATGGAGTTCCCTGGGGGTCACTGAGGGAGATGGAGTTCCCTGTGGGTCACTGAGGGAGATGGAGTTCCCTGGGGCACCGAGGGAGATGGAGTTCCCTGTGGGTCACTGAGGGAGATGGAGTTCCCTGGGGCACTGAGGGAGATGGAGTTCCCTGGGGGCACTGAGGGAGATGGAGTTCCCTGGGGCACCGAGGGAGATGGAGTTCCCTGGGGGCATTGAGGGAGATGGAGTTCCCTGGGGGCACTGAGGGAGATGGAGTTCCCTGGGTCACTGAGGGAGATGGAGTTCCCTGGGGGCACCGAGGGAGATGGAGTTCCCTGGGGGCACTGAGGGAGATGGAGTTCCCTGGGGCACCGAGGGAGATGGAGTTCCCTGGGGGCACTGAGGGAGATGGAGTTCCCTGGGGGCATTGAGGGAGATGGAGTTCCCTGTGGGTCACCGAGGGAGATGGAGTTCCCTGGGGCACTGAGGGAGATGGAGTTCCCTGTGGGGCACCGAGGGAGATGGAGTTCCCTGGGGGCACTGAGGGAGATGGAGTTCCCTGGGTCACTGAGGGAGATGGAGTTCCCTGTGGGGCACCGAGGGAGATGGAGTTCCCTGGGGCACTGAGGGAGATGGAGTTCCCTGGGTCACCGAGGGAGATGGAGTTCCCTGGGGTCACTGAGGGAGATGGAGTTCCCTGGGGGCACTGAGGGAGATGGAGTTCCCTGGGGACACTGAGGGAGATGGAGTTCCCTGGGGGTCACTGAGGGAGATGGAGTTCCCTGGGGGCACTGAGGGAGATGGAGTTCCCTGGGGGCACTGAGGGGGATGGAGTTCCCTGGGGACAATGAGGGAGATGGAGTTCCCTGTGGGACAATGAGGGAGATGGAGTTCCCTGGGGACACTGAGGGAGATGGAGTTCCCTGGGGCACTGAGGGAGATGGAGTTCCCTGTGGGACACTGAGGGAGATGGAGTTCCCTGGGGCACTGAGGGAGATGGAGTTCCCTGGGGGCACCGAGGGAGATGGAGTTCCCTGGGGGCACCGAGGGAGATGGAGTTCCCTGGGGGCACCGAGGGAGATGGAGTTCCCTGGGACACTGAGGGAGATGGAGTTCCCTGGGGCACTGAGGGAGATGGAGTTCCCTGGGGACACTGAGGGAGATGGAGTTCCCTGGGGGCACTGAGGGAGATGGAGTTCCCTGGGGGCATTGAGGGAGATGGAGTTCCCTGTGGGTCACCGAGGGAGATGGAGTTCCCTGGGGGCACCGAGGGAGATGGAGTTCCCTGTGGGACACTGAGGGAGATGGAGTTCCCTGGGGGCACTGAGGGAGATGGAGTTCCCTGGGGCACTGAGGGAGATGGAGTTCCCTGGGGCACCGAGGGAGATGGAGTTCCCTGGGGCACTGAGGGAGATGGAGTTCCCTGTGGGCACTGAGGGAGATGGAGTTCCCTGGGGCACCGAGGGAGATGGAGTTCCCTGGGGCACTGAGGGAGATGGAGTTCCCTGGGGGCACCGAGGGAGATGGAGTTCCCTGGGGTCACTGAGGGAGATGGAGTTCCCTGGGGGCATTGAGGGAGATGGAGTTCCCTGGGGGCACTGAGGGAGATGGAGTTCCCTGGGGGCACTGAGGGAGATGGAGTTCCCTGTGGGACACTGAGGGAGATGGAGTTCCCTGGGGCACTGAGGGAGATGGAGTTCCCTGGGGGCACTGAGGGAGATGGAGTTCCCTGTGGGACACTGAGGGAGATGGAGTTCCCTGGGGCACTGAGGGAGATGGAGTTCCCTGGGGGCACTGAGGGAGATGGAGTTCCCTGGGGACAATGAGGGAGATGGAGTTCCCTGTGGGACACTGAGGGAGATGGAGTTCCCTGGGGCACTGAGGGAGATGGAGTTCCCTGGGGGCACTGAGGGAGATGGAGTTCCCTGTGGGTCACTGAGGGAGATGGAGTTCCCTGGGGCACCGAGGGAGATGGAGTTCCCTGGGGCACTGAGGGAGATGGAGTTCCCTGGGGGCACTGAGGGAGATGGAGTTCCCTGTGGGACACTGAGGGAGATGGAGTTCCCTGGGGCACTGAGGGAGATGGAGTTCCCTGGGGACACTGAGGGAGATGGAGTTCCCTGTGGGTCACTGAGGGAGATGGAGTTCCCTGGGGGCACTGAGGGAGATGGAGTTCCCTGGGGGCACTGAGGGAGATGGAGTTCCCTGGGGCACCGAGGGAGATGGAGTTCCCTGTGGGACACTGAGGGAGATGGAGTTCCCTGGGACACTGAGGGAGATGGAGTTCCCTGAGGACACCGAGGGAGATGGAGTTCCCTGGGGGCACTGAGGGAGATGGAGTTCCCTGTGGGTCACTGAGGGAGATGGAGTTCCCTGGGGGTCACTGAGGGAGATGGAGTTCCCTGGGGCACCGAGGGAGATGGAGTTCCCTGGGGGCACTGAGGGAGATGGAGTTCCCTGGGGGCACTGAGGGAGATGGAGTTCCCTGTGGGTCACTGAGGGAGATGGAGTTCCCTGGGGGACAATGAGGGAGATGGAGTTCCCTGGGGGCAATGAGGGAGATGGAGTTCCCTGGGGGCACTGAGGGAGATGGAGTTCCCTGTGGGACAATGAGGGAGATGGAGTTCCCTGGGGGCACTGAGGGAGATGGAGTTCCCTGGGGGCAATGAGGGAGATGGAGTTCCCTGGGGGCACCGAGGGAGATGGAGTTCCCTGGGGCACTGAGGGAGATGGAGTTCCCTGTGGGGCACTGAGGGAGATGGAGTTCCCTGGGGGCACCGAGGGAGATGGAGTTCCCTGGGGACACTGAGGGAGATGGAGTTCCCTGTGGGGCACTGAGGGAGATGGAGTTCCCTGGGGACACTGAGGGAGATGGAGTTCCCTGTGGGGCACCGAGGGAGATGGAGTTCCCTGGGGCACCGAGGGAGATGGAGTTCCCTGGGGGTCACTGAGGGAGATGGAGTTCCCTGGGGGGCACCGAGGGAGATGGAGTTCCCTGGGGGCATTGAGGGAGATGGAGTTCCCTGGGGGCACTGAGGGAGATGGAGTTCCCTGGGGGCACTGAGGGAGATGGAGTTCCCTGTGGGACACTGAGGGAGATGGAGTTCCCTGGGGCACTGAGGGAGATGGAGTTCCCTGGGGGCACTGAGGGAGATGGAGTTCCCTGTGGGACACTGAGGGAGATGGAGTTCCCTGGGGCACTGAGGGAGATGGAGTTCCCTGGGGGCACTGAGGGAGATGGAGTTCCCTGGGGACAATGAGGGAGATGGAGTTCCCTGTGGGACACTGAGGGAGATGGAGTTCCCTGGGGCACTGAGGGAGATGGAGTTCCCTGGGGGCACTGAGGGAGATGGAGTTCCCTGTGGGTCACTGAGGGAGATGGAGTTCCCTGGGGCACCGAGGGAGATGGAGTTCCCTGGGGCACTGAGGGAGATGGAGTTCCCTGGGGGCACTGAGGGAGATGGAGTTCCCTGTGGGACACTGAGGGAGATGGAGTTCCCTGGGGCACTGAGGGAGATGGAGTTCCCTGGGGACACTGAGGGAGATGGAGTTCCCTGTGGGTCACTGAGGGAGATGGAGTTCCCTGGGGGCACTGAGGGAGATGGAGTTCCCTGGGGGCACTGAGGGAGATGGAGTTCCCTGGGGCACCGAGGGAGATGGAGTTCCCTGTGGGACACTGAGGGAGATGGAGTTCCCTGGGACACTGAGGGAGATGGAGTTCCCTGAGGACACCGAGGGAGATGGAGTTCCCTGGGGGCACTGAGGGAGATGGAGTTCCCTGTGGGTCACTGAGGGAGATGGAGTTCCCTGGGGGTCACTGAGGGAGATGGAGTTCCCTGGGGCACCGAGGGAGATGGAGTTCCCTGGGGGCACTGAGGGAGATGGAGTTCCCTGGGGGCACTGAGGGAGATGGAGTTCCCTGTGGGTCACTGAGGGAGATGGAGTTCCCTGGGGGACAATGAGGGAGATGGAGTTCCCTGGGGGCAATGAGGGAGATGGAGTTCCCTGGGGGCACTGAGGGAGATGGAGTTCCCTGTGGGACAATGAGGGAGATGGAGTTCCCTGGGGGCACTGAGGGAGATGGAGTTCCCTGGGGGCAATGAGGGAGATGGAGTTCCCTGGGGGCACCGAGGGAGATGGAGTTCCCTGGGGCACTGAGGGAGATGGAGTTCCCTGTGGGGCACTGAGGGAGATGGAGTTCCCTGGGGGCACCGAGGGAGATGGAGTTCCCTGGGGACACTGAGGGAGATGGAGTTCCCTGTGGGGCACTGAGGGAGATGGAGTTCCCTGGGGACACTGAGGGAGATGGAGTTCCCTGTGGGGCACCGAGGGAGATGGAGTTCCCTGGGGCACCGAGGGAGATGGAGTTCCCTGGGGGTCACTGAGGGAGATGGAGTTCCCTGGGGGGCACCGAGGGAGATGGAGTTCCCTGGGGGCATTGAGGGAGATGGAGTTCCCTGGGGACAATGAGGGAGATGGAGTTCCCTGGGGGCACTGAGGGAGATGGAGTTCCCTGGGGGCAATGAGGGAGATGGAGTTCCCTGGGGGCACCGAGGGAGATGGAGTTCCCTGGGGCACTGAGGGAGATGGAGTTCCCTGTGGGGCACTGAGGGAGATGGAGTTCCCTGGGGGCACCGAGGGAGATGGAGTTCCCTGGGGACACTGAGGGAGATGGAGTTCCCTGTGGGGCACTGAGGGAGATGGAGTTCCCTGTGGGTCACCGAGGGAGATGGAGTTCCCTGGGGCACTGAGGGAGATGGAGTTCCCTGTGGGGCACTGAGGGAGATGGAGTTCCCTGTGGGTCACCGAGGGAGATGGAGTTCCCTGGGGCACTGAGGGAGATGGAGTTCCCTGGGGCACTGAGGGAGATGGAGTTCCCTGGGGGCATTGAGGGAGATGGAGTTCCCTGGGGGCACCGAGGGAGATGGAGTTCCCTGGGGGCACTGAGGGAGATGGAGTTCCCTGGGGTCACTGAGGGAGATGGAGTTCCCTGGGGGCACTGAGGGAGATGGAGTTCCCTGGGGGCACCGAGGGAGATGGAGTTCCCTGGGGGTCACCGAGGGAGATGGAGTTCCCTGTGGGCACTGAGGGAGATGGAGTTCCCTGGGGCACTGAGGGAGATGGAGTTCCCTGGGGCACCGAGGAAGATGGAGTTCCCTGGGGACAATGAGGGAGATGGAGTTCCCTGGGGGCACTGAGGGAGATGGAGTTCCCTGTGGGGCACTGAGGGAGATGGAGTTCCCTGGGGGCACCGAGGGAGATGGAGTTCCCTGGGGCACTGAGGGGGATGGAGTTCCCTGGGGGTCACTGAGGGAGATGGAGTTCCCTGGGGGCATTGAGGGAGATGGAGTTCCCTGGGGACACTGAGGGAGATGGAGTTCCCTGGGGTCACTGAGGGAGATGGAGTTCCCTGGGGCACCGAGGGAGATGGAGTTCCCTGGGGACACTGAGGGAGATGGAGTTCCCTGGGGGTCACTGAGGGAGATGGAGTTCCCTGGGGCACTGAGGGAGATGGAGTTCCCTGGGGGCACTGAGGGAGATGGAGTTCCCTGGGGTCACTGAGGGAGATGGAGTTCCCTGGGGCACCGAGGGAGATGGAGTTCCCTGTGGGCACCGAGGGAGATGGAGTTCCCTGGGGGTCACTGAGGGAGATGGAGTTCCCTGGGGGGCACCGAGGGAGATGGAGTTCCCTGGGGACACTGAGGGAGATGGAGTTCCCTGGGGTCACTGAGGGAGATGGAGTTCCCTGGGGTCACTGAGGGAGATGGAGTTCCCTGGGGGCACTGAGGGAGATGGAGTTCCCTGTGGGGCACTGAGGGAGATGGAGTTCCCTGTGGGTCACCGAGGGAGATGGAGTTCCCTGGGGCACTGAGGGAGATGGAGTTCCCTGGGGCACCGAGGGAGATGGAGTTCCCTGGGGCACTGAGGGAGATGGAGTTCCCTGTGGGCACTGAGGGAGATGGAGTTCCCTGGGGGCACTGAGGGAGATGGAGTTCCCTGGGTCACTGAGGGAGATGGAGTTCCCTGGGGGCACCGAGGGAGATGGAGTTCCCTGTGGGTCACCGAGGGAGATGGAGTTCCCTGGGGCACTGAGGGAGATGGAGTTCCCTGGGGACACTGAGGGAGATGGAGTTCCCTGGGGTCACTGAGGGAGATGGAGTTCCCTGGGGTCACTGAGGGAGATGGAGTTCCCTGGGGGCACTGAGGGAGATGGAGTTCCCTGTGGGGCACTGAGGGAGATGGAGTTCCCTGTGGGTCACCGAGGGAGATGGAGTTCCCTGGGGCACTGAGGGAGATGGAGTTCCCTGTGGGCACCGAGGGAGATGGAGTTCCCTGGGGGTCACTGAGGGAGATGGAGTTCCCTGGGGGGCACCGAGGGAGATGGAGTTCCCTGGGGACACTGAGGGAGATGGAGTTCCCTGGGGTCACTGAGGGAGATGGAGTTCCCTGGGGTCACTGAGGGAGATGGAGTTCCCTGGGGGCACTGAGGGAGATGGAGTTCCCTGTGGGGCACTGAGGGAGATGGAGTTCCCTGTGGGTCACCGAGGGAGATGGAGTTCCCTGGGGCACTGAGGGAGATGGAGTTCCCTGGGGGCACTGAGGGAGATGGAGTTCCCTGGGGACACCGAGGGAGATGGAGTTCCCTGGGGCACCGAGGGAGATGGAGTTCCCTGGGGCACTGAGGGAGATGGAGTTCCCTGTGGGCACTGAGGGAGATGGAGTTCCCTGGGGCACTGAGGGAGATGGAGTTCCCTGTGGGTCACACAGGGAGATGGAGTTCCCTGGGGACACTGAGGGAGATGGAGTTCCCTGGGGTCACTGAGGGAGATGGAGTTCCCTGGGGCACTGAGGGAGATGGAGTTCCCTGGGGGGCACTGAGGGAGATGGAGTTCCCTGTGGGGCACTGAGGGAGATGGAGTTCCCTGTGGGTCACTGAGGGAGATGGAGTTCCCTGGGGCACCGAGGGAGATGGAGTTCCCTGGGGGGCACTGAGGGAGATGGAGTTCCCTGTGGGTCACTGAGGGAGATGGAGTTCCCTGGGGACACCGAGGGAGATGGAGTTCCCTGGGGACACTGAGGGAGATGGAGTTCCCTGTGGGTCACTGAGGGAGATGGAGTTCCCTGGGGGTCACTGAGGGAGATGGAGTTCCCTGGGGACACTGAGGGAGATGGAGTTCCCTGGGGGGCACCGAGGGAGATGGAGTTCCCTGTGGGACACTGAGGGAGATGGAGTTCCCTGGGGGTCACTGAGGGAGATGGAGTTCCCTGGGGGTCACCGAGGGAGATGGACTTCCCTGTGGGCACTGAGGGAGATGGAGTTCCCTGGGGGGCACCGAGGGAGATGGAGTTCCCTGGGGGCACTGAGGGAGATGGAGTTCCCTGGGGGCACTGAGGGAGATGGAGTTCCCTGTGGGTCACTGAGGGAGATGGAGTTCCCTGGGGGCACTGAGGGAGATGGAGTTCCCTGGGGTCACTGAGGGAGATGGAGTTCCCTGGGGGCACTGAGGGAGATGGAGTTCCCTGTGGGTCACCGAGGGAGATGGAGTTCCCTGGGGGCATTGAGGGAGATGGAGTTCCCTGGGGACACCGAGGGAGATGGAGTTCCCTGGGGGCACTGAGGGAGATGGAGTTCACTGTGGGGCACCGAGGGAGATGGAGTTCCCTGTGGGGCACCGAGGGAGATGGAGTTCCCTGGGGACACTGAGGGAGATGGAGTTCCCTGGGGACACTGAGGGAGATGGAGTTCCCTGGGGGCATTGAGGGAGATGGAGTTCCCTGGGACACTGAGGGAGATGGAGTTCCCTGGGGGCACCGAGGGAGATGGAGTTCCCTGGGGGCACTGAGGGAGATGGAGTTCCCTGTGGGGCACCGAGGGAGATGGAGTTCCCTGGGGGCACCGAGGGAGATGGAGTTCCCTGTGGGACAATGAGGGAGATGGAGTTCCCTGGGGGCATTGAGGGAGATGGAGTTCCCTGTGGGTCACCGAGGGAGATGGAGTTCCCTGTGGGGCACCGAGGGAGATGGAGTTCCCTGGGGGCACCGAGGGAGATGGAGTTCCCTGGGGCACTGAGGGAGATGGAGTTCCCTGGGGACACTGAGGGAGATGGAGTTCCCTGGGGTCACTGAGGGAGATGGAGTTCCCTGGGGCACCGAGGGAGATGGAGTTCCCTGTGGGGCACTGAGGGAGATGGAGTTCCCTGGGGGCACTGAGGGAGATGGAGTTCCCTGGGGCACCGAGGGAGATGGAGTTCCCTGGGGACACTGAGGGAGATGGAGTTCCCTGGGGGCACTGAGGGAGATGGAGTTCCCTGGGGCACCGAGGGAGATGGAGTTCCCTGGGGACACTGAGGGAGATGGAGTTCCCTGGGGCACCGAGGGAGATGGAGTTCCCTGGGGGCACCGAGGGAGATGGAGTTCCCTGGGGACACTGAGGGAGATGGAGTTCCCTGGGGACACTGAGGGAGATGGAGTTCCCTGGGGGCACCGAGGGAGATGGAGTTCCCTGGGGCACTGAGGGAGATGGAGTTCCCTGTGGGTCACCGAGGGAGATGGAGTTCCCTGGGGACACTGAGGGAGATGGAGTTCCCTGGGGACACTGAGGGAGATGGAGTTCCCTGGGGCACCGAGGGAGATGGAGTTCCCTGGGGCACTGAGGGAGATGGAGTTCCCTGTGGGTCACTGAGGGAGATGGAGTTCCCTGGGGCACTGAGGGAGATGGAGTTCCCTGGGGGCATTGAGGGAGATGGAGTTCCCTGGGGGCATTGAGGGAGATGGATTTCCCTGGGGACACTGAGGGAGATGGAGTTCCCTGGGGGCATTGAGGGAGATGGAGTTCCCTGGGGGCATTGAGGGAGATGGAGTTCCCTGGGGGCACCGAGGGAGATGGAGTTCCCTGTGGGTCACTGAGGGAGATGGAGTTCCCTGGGGGCACCGAGGGAGATGGAGTTCCCTGGGGGCACTGAGGGAGATGGAGTTCCCTGGGGACACCGAGGGAGATGGAGTTCCCTGGGGGTCACCGAGGGAGATGGAGTTCCCTGGGGACACTGAGGGAGATGGAGTTCCCTGGGGCACCGAGGGAGATGGAGTTCCCTGGGGGCACTGAGGGAGATGGAGTTCCCTGGGGGCACTGAGGGAGATGGAGTTCCCTGGGTCACTGAGGGAGATGGAGTTCCCTGGGGCACTGAGGGAGATGGAGTTCCCTGGGTCACTGAGGGAGATGGAGTTCCCTGGGGGCACTGAGGGAGATGGAGTTCCCTGGGGGTCACCGAGGGAGATGGAGTTCCCTGTGGGGCACCGAGGGAGATGGAGTTCCCTGGGGGCACCGAGGGAGATGGAGTTCCCTGTGGGCACTGAGGGAGATGGAGTTCCCTGGGGGTCACCGAGGGAGATGGAGTTCCCTGTGGGGCACTGAGGGAGATGGAGTTCCCTGGGGGCACCGAGGGAGATGGAGTTCCCTGGGGACACTGAGGGAGATGGAGTTCCCTGGGGGCACTGAGGGAGATGGAGTTCCCTGTGGGGCACTGAGGGAGATGGAGTTCCCTGTGGGTCACCGAGGGAGATGGAGTTCCCTGGGGCACTGAGGGAGATGGAGTTCCCTGGGGGCACTGAGGGAGATGGAGTTCCCTGGGGACACCGAGGGAGATGGAGTTCCCTGGGGCACCGAGGGAGATGGAGTTCCCTGGGGCACTGAGGGAGATGGAGTTCCCTGTGGGCACTGAGGGAGATGGAGTTCCCTGGGGGCACTGAGGGAGATGGAGTTCCCTGGGTCACTGAGGGAGATGGAGTTCCCTGGGGGCACCGAGGGAGATGGAGTTCCCTGTGGGTCACCGAGGGAGATGGAGTTCCCTGGGGCACTGAGGGAGATGGAGTTCCCTGGGGTCACTGAGGGAGATGGAGTTCCCTGGGGTCACTGAGGGAGATGGAGTTCCCTGGGGGCACTGAGGGAGATGGAGTTCCCTGTGGGGCACTGAGGGAGATGGAGTTCCCTGTGGGTCACCGAGGGAGATGGAGTTCCCTGGGGCACTGAGGGAGATGGAGTTCCCTGTGGGCACCGAGGGAGATGGAGTTCCCTGGGGGTCACTGAGGGAGATGGAGTTCCCTGGGGGGCACCGAGGGAGATGGAGTTCCCTGGGGACACTGAGGGAGATGGAGTTCCCTGGGGCACTGAGGGAGATGGAGTTCCCTGGGGCACTGAGGGAGATGGAGTTCCCTGGGGTCACTGAGGGAGATGGAGTTCCCTGGGGTCACTGAGGGAGATGGAGTTCCCTGGGGGCACTGAGGGAGATGGAGTTCCCTGTGGGGCACTGAGGGAGATGGAGTTCCCTGTGGGTCACCGAGGGAGATGGAGTTCCCTGGGGCACTGAGGGAGATGGAGTTCCCTGGGGGCACTGAGGGAGATGGAGTTCCCTGGGGACACCGAGGGAGATGGAGTTCCCTGGGGCACCGAGGGAGATGGAGTTCCCTGGGGCACTGAGGGAGATGGAGTTCCCTGTGGGCACTGAGGGAGATGGAGTTCCCTGGGGCACTGAGGGAGATGGAGTTCCCTGTGGGTCACACAGGGAGATGGAGTTCCCTGGGGACACTGAGGGAGATGGAGTTCCCTGGGGTCACTGAGGGAGATGGAGTTCCCTGGGGCACTGAGGGAGATGGAGTTCCCTGGGGCACCGAGGGAGATGGAGTTCCCTGTGGGGCACTGAGGGAGATGGAGTTCCCTGTGGGTCACTGAGGGAGATGGAGTTCCCTGGGGCACCGAGGGAGATGGAGTTCCCTGGGGGGCACTGAGGGAGATGGAGTTCCCTGTGGGTCACTGAGGGAGATGGAGTTCCCTGGGGACACCGAGGGAGATGGAGTTCCCTGGGGACACTGAGGGAGATGGAGTTCCCTGTGGGTCACTGAGGGAGATGGAGTTCCCTGGGGGTCACTGAGGGAGATGGAGTTCCCTGGGGACACTGAGGGAGATGGAGTTCCCTGGGGGGCACCGAGGGAGATGGAGTTCCCTGTGGGACACTGAGGGAGATGGAGTTCCCTGGGGGTCACTGAGGGAGATGGAGTTCCCTGGGGGTCACCGAGGGAGATGGACTTCCCTGTGGGCACTGAGGGAGATGGAGTTCCCTGGGGGTCACTGAGGGAGATGGAGTTCCCTGGGGGCACTGAGGGAGATGGAGTTCCCTGGGGGCACTGAGGGAGATGGAGTTCCCTGTGGGTCACTGAGGGAGATGGAGTTCCCTGGGGGCACTGAGGGAGATGGAGTTCCCTGGGGTCACTGAGGGAGATGGAGTTCCCTGGGGGCACTGAGGGAGATGGAGTTCCCTGTGGGTCACCGAGGGAGATGGAGTTCCCTGGGGGCATTGAGGGAGATGGAGTTCCCTGGGGACACCGAGGGAGATGGAGTTCCCTGGGGGCACTGAGGGAGATGGAGTTCCCTGTGGGGCACCGAGGGAGATGGAGTTCCCTGGGGGGCACCGAGGGAGATGGAGTTCCCTGGGGGCATTGAGGGAGATGGAGTTCCCTGGGGGCACTGAGGGAGATGGAGTTCCCTGGGGCACCGAGGGAGATGGAGTTCCCTGTGGGTCACTGAGGGAGATGGAGTTCCCTGGGGGCACTGAGGGAGATGGAGTTCCCTGGGGGCATTGAGGGAGATGGAGTTCCCTGGGGGCACTGAGGGAGATGGAGTTCCCTGGGGACACTGAGGGAGATGGAGTTCCCTGGGGACACCGAGGGAGATGGAGTTCCCTGGGGGCATTGAGGGAGATGGAGTTCCCTGGGGGCACTGAGGGAGATGGAGTTCCCTGGGGCACCGAGGGAGATGGAGTTCCCTGTGGGTCACTGAGGGAGATGGAGTTCCCTGGGGGCACTGAGGGAGATGGAGTTCCCTGGGGACACTGAGGGAGATGGAGTTCCCTGGGGACACTGAGGGAGATGGAGTTCCCTGGGGGCATTGAGGGAGATGGAGTTCCCTGGGACACTGAGGGAGATGGAGTTCCCTGGGGGCACCGAGGGAGATGGAGTTCCCTGGGGGCACTGAGGGAGATGGAGTTCCCTGTGGGGCACCGAGGGAGATGGAGTTCCCTGGGGGCACCGAGGGAGATGGAGTTCCCTGTGGGACAATGAGGGAGATGGAGTTCCCTGGGGGCATTGAGGGAGATGGAGTTCCCTGTGGGTCACCGAGGGAGATGGAGTTCCCTGTGGGGCACCGAGGGAGATGGAGTTCCCTGGGGGCACCGAGGGAGATGGAGTTCCCTGGGGCACTGAGGGAGATGGAGTTCCCTGGGGACACTGAGGGAGATGGAGTTCCCTGGGGTCACTGAGGGAGATGGAGTTCCCTGGGGCACCGAGGGAGATGGAGTTCCCTGTGGGGCACTGAGGGAGATGGAGTTCCCTGGGGGCACTGAGGGAGATGGAGTTCCCTGGGGCACCGAGGGAGATGGAGTTCCCTGGGGACACTGAGGGAGATGGAGTTCCCTGTGGGGCACTGAGGGAGATGGAGTTCCCTGTGGGTCACTGAGGGAGATGGAGTTCCCTGGGGCACCGAGGGAGATGGAGTTCCCTGGGGACACTGAGGGAGATGGAGTTCCCTGTGGGGCACTGAGGGAGATGGAGTTCCCTGTGGGTCACTGAGGGAGATGGAGTTCCCTGGGGCACCGAGGGAGATGGAGTTCCCTGGGGGGCACTGAGGGAGATGGAGTTCCCTGTGGGTCACTGAGGGAGATGGAGTTCCCTGGGGACACCGAGGGAGATGGAGTTCCCTGGGGACACTGAGGGAGATGGAGTTCCCTGTGGGTCACTGAGGGAGATGGAGTTCCCTGGGGGTCACTGAGGGAGATGGAGTTCCCTGGGGACACTGAGGGAGATGGAGTTCCCTGGGGGGCACCGAGGGAGATGGAGTTCCCTGGGGCACCGAGGGAGATGGAGTTCCCTGGGGGGCACCGAGGGAGATGGAGTTCCCTGGGGCACCGAGGGAGATGGAGTTCCCTGGGGGGCACCGAGGGAGATGGAGTTCCCTGGGGGCACCGAGGGAGATGGAGTTCCCTGGGGACACTGAGGGAGATGGAGTTCCCTGGGGACACTGAGGGAGATGGAGTTCCCTGGGGGCACCGAGGGAGATGGAGTTCCCTGGGGCACTGAGGGAGATGGAGTTCCCTGTGGGTCACCGAGGGAGATGGAGTTCCCTGGGGACACTGAGGGAGATGGAGTTCCCTGGGGACACTGAGGGAGATGGAGTTCCCTGGGGGGCACCGAGGGAGATGGAGTTCCCTGGGGCACTGAGGGAGATGGAGTTCCCTGTGGGTCACTGAGGGAGATGGAGTTCCCTGGGGCACTGAGGGAGATGGAGTTCCCTGGGGGCATTGAGGGAGATGGAGTTCCCTGGGGGCATTGAGGGAGATGGATTTCCCTGGGGGCACTGAGGGAGATGGAGTTCCCTGGGGGCATTGAGGGAGATGGAGTTCCCTGGGGGCATTGAGGGAGATGGAGTTCCCTGGGGGCACCGAGGGAGATGGAGTTCCCTGTGGGTCACTGAGGGAGATGGAGTTCCCTGGGGGCACCGAGGGAGATGGAGTTCCCTGGGGGCACTGAGGGAGATGGAGTTCCCTGGGGACACCGAGGGAGATGGAGTTCCCTGGGGGTCACCGAGGGAGATGGAGTTCCCTGGGGACACTGAGGGAGATGGAGTTCCCTGGGGGCACCGAGGGAGATGGAGTTCCCTGGGGGCACTGAGGGAGATGGAGTTCCCTGGGGGCACTGAGGGAGATGGAGTTCCCTGGGTCACTGAGGGAGATGGAGTTCCCTGGGGCACTGAGGGAGATGGAGTTCCCTGGGTCACTGAGGGAGATGGAGTTCCCTGGGGGCACTGAGGGAGATGGAGTTCCCTGGGGGTCACCGAGGGAGATGGAGTTCCCTGTGGGGCACCGAGGGAGATGGAGTTCCCTGGGGGCACCGAGGGAGATGGAGTTCCCTGTGGGCACTGAGGGAGATGGAGTTCCCTGGGGGTCACCGAGGGAGATGGAGTTCCCTGTGGGGCACTGAGGGAGATGGAGTTCCCTGGGGGCACCGAGGGAGATGGAGTTCCCTGGGGACACTGAGGGAGATGGAGTTCCCTGGGGCACTGAGGGAGATGGAGTTCCCTGGGGGTCACTGAGGGAGATGGAGTTCCCTGGGGACACTGAGGGAGATGGAATTCCCTGGGGACACTGAGGGAGATGGAGTTCCCTGGGGGCACCGAGGGAGATGGAGTTCCCTGGGGGCACCGAGGGAGATGGAGTTCCCTGGGGCACTGAGGGAGATGGAGTTCCCTGGGGGCACTGAGGGAGATGGAGTTCCCTGGGGGCACCGAGGGAGATGGAGTTCCCTGGGGCACCGAGGGAGATGGAGTTCCCTGGGGCACTGAGGGAGATGGAGTTCCCTGGGGGGCACTGAGGGAGATGGAGTTCCCTGGGGCACTGAGGGAGATGGAGTTCCCTGTGGGTCACTGAGGGAGATGGAGTTCCCTGGGGGATTGAGGGAGATGGAGTTCCCTGGGGGCACTGAGGGAGATGGAGTTCCCTGGGGCACCGAGGGAGATGGAGTTCCCTGGGGCACTGAGCGAGATGGAGTTCCCTGGGGCACCGAGGGAGATGGAGTTCCCTGGGGGCACTGAGGGAGATGGAGTTCCCTGGGGCACTGAGGGAGATGGAGTTCCCTGGGGGGCACTGAGGGAGATGGAGTTCCCTGGGGCACTGAGGGAGATGGAGTTCCCTGGGGGGCACTGAGGGAGATGGAGTTCCCTGGGGCACTGAGGGAGATGGAGTTCCCTGGGGCACCGAGGGAGATGGAGTTCCCTGGGGGCACTGAGGGAGATGGAGTTCCCTGGGGACACCGAGGGAGATGGAGTTCCCTGGGGACACCGAGGGAGATGGAGTTCCCTGGGGGCACTGAGGGAGATGGAGTTCCCTGGGGCACCGAGGGAGATGGAGTTCCCTGGGGCACTGAGGGAGATGGAATTCCCTGTGGGACAATGAGGGAGATGGAGTTCCCTGGGGGCATTGAGGGAGATGGAGTTCCCTGGGGGCACTGAGGGAGATGGAGTTCCCTGGGGGCATTGAGGGAGATGGAGTTCCCTGGGGGCAATGAGGGAGATGGAGTTCCCTGGGGCACCGAGGGAGATGGAGTTCCCTGGGGCACTGAGGGAGATGGAGTTCCCTGGGGCACCGAGGGAGATGGAGTTCCCTGGGGGCATTGAGGGAGATGGAGTTCCCTGTGGGACAATGAGGGAGATGGAGTTCCCTGGGGGCATTGAGGGAGATGGAGTTCCCTGGGGGCACTGAGGGAGATGGAGTTCCCTGGGGGCACTGAAAATGATTCCCATTGTGCGTCTACCTGCTGTCTCTGCCTGCTCAGTACTCCCATCATTTTGTCGCTGCCTCCAGTGCATGTGCGGAGCTTCCCCTGGATGCAGGGTGCTGTGTCTGTGTCTTTGCCATATTTTGTGTGTGTTTCTGTGGAGCTTGTTGGGTCAGCTCTCTGCATCTGTGCACCTGTGTGTGCAGAGGTGTGCGTGCACAGAAGGGGGTCTGTGGCTGTGCTCTTGTGTCTGTGCAGGTGTGCCCTTTGTCTCTCTTTGTCCCTGCGTGTGAAGTCGCACAGCTGTCCAAACCTGCCCAGCCATATCCATGTGCACGTGGGCGCTGCTCTGTGAGTGTGTGCGCGAGCAGTACGTGGAGTGTCCGTGCGTGGGTGTGATCTGTCTGTACAGGTGTGTGCATGTCTGCATGTAGTTCTGCGCATCTCCTTGGGCTGATGTGTGCAGGGCTGTGCTGTCCCAGTGCCATCCAAGGGCCTTGTTGTACGGAGCTGATGGGGATGTCCCAGGTTTGTCCCGTTTCCTCAGCACGGCCCCTCCGCTCCCACAAGCAGTACCAGCCGCAGCAGAGGAGCCTGGCCCTGTGGCCCCCCCAAGTCTCGAGTAATGCAGACCCCCATCCCGCGTGGCTCTGGCCCACAGACTCCCCGGTGCCGGGAGGGGTCAGGCCCAGGGTGGTGGGAAGCAGCGGTGCAGGTGGGCGCAGGGCGAGTTTATTGTGGCCGGAGCCAGGGTGCAGAGTGGGGAGACTCCAGACTGGGCTGGGGCACCTCGACTCCCCCCACCCACAGCCTTCCAGGCCCTGAGGGTTCCTGGGGAGCCCCTGCCCCGGACCCTTGCCCCAGCCCAGCCTGGGCACGGTGGCATGTGGAGCTGGGGGCACTGGGCATGCCACGGGTTGTGCGAGAACTGGTGAGTCCCCGGGGCAGATGGGGCAGTGGGGGGTACGCAAAGGCACAGGGGGTCCTGGGGTCTGGGGGTGCTGTGAGCTGTGCCACGCATGTGGGGTTCACAGGGGGTGCTGGGTCAGGCAGGGGCACGGGGGTGCAAGCAGTGCCTGGGGGGCAGCAGGGGCCAGGGTGTCCAGCTCAGGGGGGTCCAAGGCTGCTGACAGTGGTGTAGCTGAACTTGGAGAGTGAGGCATTGGCATTGGCCACCTCCTCCTCGAGCGGGCGGTGTGGGCAGGCGCGGCGGCAGCCAGCGCAGGTGGCCAGGAAGGCTTTGCGGAAGCGGCGATTCATGAAGCAGTAGATGAGGGGGTTGGCGCAGGCAGAGGTGTAGGAGAGGAGGTGGATGAAGGAGATGGGCGTCCCCGAGAGCGCCCGCTGTGCTGCCCGCGGGGCGAAGGCTCGCCACGTGTTGGCGGTGAAGACGGGCAGCCAGCAGAGGAAGAACATGGCCACGATGACCACCAGCATGCGGATCACGCGCCGCTTGGCCACCAGCTTCGCCTCCGAGCTGTTGATGCGTGCCCGGTCCTGCTGCGCGCCTGCTGTGCCCAGTGCCCGCAGCTCCAGCGCGCCGCCCGGCCGGGAGAGCTGCAGGTAGCAGCCATCCCCCTCGTCGCAGGCGAGCGCTGGCTCCCCGCTGCCGTTGCGCTGAGCTGTGGGGCGGAGGGGATGCGGTCATGGCTGTGGCACTGTGGGGATCCACATCACCCCGAGGCCATGAGCGCATCCTCTGCTGGGGTGCAGCGGTGTGTCGGGATGGGACGCAACACAGGGCCCTGCGCAGGAACGTATCCCCAGGGAACACCCCAGCTGCGAGGACCCAGGGTGGGGGCTCAGCCCTCCCCCTTGTCCTGGGGCAGGGGGCTCCGCCTGTGTGGGGGTCACGCTGCAGGAGGTGAGGGCAGGGCCGAGCAGTGCCCCCAGCCCTGCCCTGTGCCAGCCTGGCCCCTCACCTGCAGCCTCCCCCTTGATGTCCAGCTCGAAGCGGATGCCTCGGTAGAGCTCGCGGGAGATGAGCCCGTAAGCCACGATCATCACCACTCCCGGGATAAAGAAGAGGATGAGCAGCAGCAGGACATACCTGGAAGATGCGGTGCCCATTGGTCGGTGGCCCCTCGCCAGCCCGGCTGCAGCGCTGGGGCTGGTGGCCGGACCATGTCCCACATTGTGCTGGGGTCTCTGGGGCAGATGGGGGTCCCAGGGCTGACTCACCAGGCCTGCCGGACGTGCTCACTGGGCCAGTTGTGGGTGCACTGGCTGACGGGCAGGCGGGGGCCACGGGCAGGCATGGCCTGCGTGGTGCTGTAGACAGCGTAGGGCAGCATGAGCAGCGCTGAGAAGAGCCAGGTGCTGGCAATGACCCGGCAGGCATGCGAGCGTGTCTGCCAGACGCGGGACTGCAGTGGGTTGCAGATGGCACTGTACCGCTCGATGGCAATGGCCACCAGGCTGAAGGTGGAGACCGAGACGGAGACGCCTGTGGGTAGCGAGGGTCAGCGCCTGTGGCACGGCATGGCATGCTGTGGCTCGGCCCTCCCCCAGCCCCCGCCCGCCGCCCCCTCGTACCCATGAGGTAGGCCATGAGCTTGCAGACGGCCTCTCCAAAGACGAAGGTGCCCATGAGGTTGGGGACAAGCGTGAAGGGCATGCAACAGAGCGCCAGCATCAGGTCGCTGAGTGCCAGGGAGAGCAGGAAGGAGTTGGTGACGGTGCGCAGGCGGCGGTTCAGGAGCAGCACGGCCACGACCAGGGCGTTCCCACAGACGCTCAGCACGAAGATCAGTGCGTACAGCAGGATGCGCACCGTCAGGTCCAGGTCTGTGGGTGGCAGGATCACAGGATGCCATGCGGGCACCCCAGCGGCACCCTGGCATGGGCGGGCAGCGCGGCCAAGGAGATGACCCCCCAGCAGCCCGTGGGTACCCCGGCACAGGCGGGCAGCGCAGTCGAGCACAGTCCAGGCACCCGGGCTCCGGCTGGCTCCAGTCATGTCCGTGAGGCTCGGTGGGGAGCCAGCAGCTGGCACCCGAGTTCACTCTGTGTGGCTTTCACTGCAGCGGACACGGAGCCGGGACACCCCAGCTGCCCTGGCTCAGCTCTGCGGACGTGCCGCTGGCCTGGCTGGGCTTCCGTGCCATGGCATGCCAAGCCGGGTGGGTGCTGGACCCGCGGTGCTGCCCCTGTCCTGCCCTCCCCTAGCCGAGCTCTCGGCTGTGCAGGCAAGACGTGGCTGCCTGCAGCCGCCCCTGGGCCTCTGCCCTCCCGGTGAGGCGGGAGCCCGGTGCCCGAGTCCCTGGCCGTGCTGGGCTGTGACAGGGGCTGTTCGTTCCCCAGGAGCTGAACAACGGCCGGTGTTGGCAGCGCACTCCGCTGCCCGAGGAGCCCGGGCCGGGCGCGGTGGGGTAGGGTTGGGTGGGGGTCCTGATCCCCGGCAGTGGGGCAGGATGCGGTACGGGCAGTGGCAGGCGCCCTGCGGGGCCCCTGCCGGGGTCCCTCTCTGCCAACCCGCTGTACCCCGGGCCCAGCCCCGTACCCCCGGGCCGAGCCCGGCTTGGGCCCTGGGCAGCCCCGCCGTGCTGGCCCGGGACCCCCAGCCCGGGGCGCATCCCTGCGGGGCCGGTGCCCGGTGCCCGGGGCTGGAGACAGCGCCTGGGGGCGTGTGCCGGGCCCGGGGCAGCGGGACGGAGACCGGGAGCACCGGGGCGCACGGCGGGATGAACCGGGGTGCGCCGGGCGGGCGGATGGGGTCCACGGCGGGTTGCGTCGGGAGGCACGACGGCGTGCACCGGGATGGACCGGGTAGGCAGACGAGGGGCACCGGCGTGCATCGGGCAGGCGGGTGCACCGGGAGGCACGGCGGGGCGCACCGGGGCGCGGCGGGGCGCACCGGGAGGCACTGCGGCACGCGCCGGGAGGCACGGCGAGGTGCACCAGACGGGGTGCACGGCGGGAAAGCGGGGTGTCCCTCCCGTCCCGGTCTCACCTCTGGGCGCCGGGGGCCCCCGGAGGCCCCTGCGGAGGAGGTCGCAGGCGGAGCCGTTGCCGGCGGAGCCGTTGCCGGTGCCGGTGCCGGTGCCGGAGCCGTTCCCGGGGCGGCAAAGCAGCTCTTGCAGGGACTCGTTGAGGCGCCGCGGGTCCATGGCGGAGCCGGCGTCCCCTCAGAGCCGCCCCGCGCCCATCGCGGCGGCCCCGGAGGAGCCTCGGCTCCGCTCCGCTCCGCTCCGGAGCCGCCGGGAGAGTGAGCGGGGGCGGCGCCCGGCGAGGGGCGGGCCGGGGGCGGGGGGTGGCGGCAGGGTGCGGGGGGAGCCGGGGGGCGGTGGCGGGGAGCTGGGGGAGCGGGAACGGAGCCGGCGGGGCGGGGGGCGCGGGGACCGGGCTGCGGCTGCAGCCGGAGCCAAGGGGCTCGGGGGGGCTCGGAGGCTCGGGGGCTCTGTCGCCCCTTTCCCGGCACAGCCCGGCGCCCCTCTCTGCCCACCCTTCCCCTGCCCGGTCCTGCCCTGCCCCTGCCATTCCCCTTCTCTTTGTCCTGCCTCTGCCCCCAGCCCTATTCCCGATCCTCCCTGACCCTGTCTTGTTCCTGTCCTGCCCCATCCCGATCCCGATCCTTGCCCTTGCCCCATCCCGGCCCCATCCCCATCCCCATCCCCGTCCCCATCCCCATCCCCATCCCCATCCCCGTCCCGCAGCCGTTACAGCGCTCTCCTGGTTCAGGAACAACTCACCGTTACCTAGCAACTGCTGTCAGTGTTCCCTAGCAACGGTTGTCACTGTTCTAGCTATGGTTGTCCCTGTCATCCAGCAGCCGTTGTCGCTGCTGTCCCCACCCCCAGGTAACCCTCAGCGCCGGGGCCTGTCCCCCCCCCGCACCTCCGCAGGACCCTGCGCCCTGGGGGGACCCTGCATCCTGGGGGTACCCTGCACCCCACTGGGGCCCCACACCCCCATGGGACCCTGCGCCATGGAGGGACCCTGCACCCTGGGGGGGCCCTGCACCCTGGGGGGGACCCTGTGCCCCTCTGGAACCCTGCACCCCCATGGGAACCTGCGCCCTGGGGGGACCCTGCACCCTGCTGGGACCCTACGCCCTGCTGAGACCCCGCACACCCATGGGACCCTGCACCCCACTGGGACTGTGCACCCTGGGGGGACCCCATTCTCCAGCAGAACCTGGTCCCTGGGCAGGACCCTGTGGCATCGCAGGACCCTGCACCCTGGGGGGACCCTGTGCCTTGGTGGGACCCTGCACCCTGGTGAGACCCAGTCTCCTGGCAGGACCCTGTGGCCTGGCAGGACCCTGTGGCATGGCAGGACCCTCTCCCCCTGCAGGACCCACTCCCTGGGCATGCCGCCGCTGCAGCCGGCACTCGAGGCACTCAACACGCAGTGCCAGCTTGAAGGCGCTGGACTCCAGCTGGGCCAGCAGCCGGGCTGCCTGGGTCTGCAGCCCCTCCAGGGCCGTCTCCAGCGACTGTGCCTGGCGCTTGGCCTCCTCCACTGCTGCTGCTGCTGCTGCCTCGGCATGTACGTCCAGCTTGCCCATGCGCAGCAGGAGCTCGCGGCCCCTGGCCTCCATCATGGCCCGGGCACTGGGGAACTCGGCCAGCACCTCCGCCAGGTCCTCCTTGGAGAGGCAGAAGAGGTCCGAGTAGCCGATGCTCATGATATTGGCTGTGCGCTGGTTCCCCAAGATGTTCCCTGGGAGGGTGGGGGCTGCGGTGAGGCTGGGGGGGCCAGGAGGCTGCGGTGGGGTGTAGTGGATAAGGGGGCTCACCTTTAATATTGATGAGGCTGATCTCCCCGAAGTAGAGCCCCTCGCCCAGGATGGCGAGCTGCGTGATGCCGTCCTCCCCCACCACGGCCAGCCGCCCCTCGCGGACAAAGTACATCTCGCGCCCCACGTCACCCCTGCGGCACACGAACTCACCGGGGCCGAAGACCTGGGGCCGCAGCCGCAGCACCAGCTGCCGCAGCACGCCGTGCTCCCAGCTCCGGAAGAGGCCGACGCGGCGCAGCGCCGGGAGGTGGACGCTGGCCACCACCTCGGCCCGCAGCCCCCGCGGCAGGTGCCGCAGCACTGCCTGCTCTGCCGGCAGCTTCCGCTGTGCCCGCAGGTGCTGGTGCCAGCGGGCCACCCGCCGCACCAGCTGCCTGCCCGCGCCCTGTGCTCGCAGGTAGCGCCGCACTGGCTCAGCGTCGGGGTAGAAGGTGGCGTCAGCTGCGTTCATGTCGGAGATGACAGAGCTGATGCTGCCTGTGATGGTGGCGAAGCCCAGCACAGCCAGGAGGAAGCCAGCAGTGACGAAGAGGAACTCTTCCTCGCGCTGGGGCTCCGGCGTGTCACCCACGGTGGCAAGGATGAGGGTGGAGAAGTAGAAGCTGTGGAGGTACTGCCGCAGCGGGCGGGTGAAGCCGGGGCGGCTGGCGTTGGGGCAGACCCAGGCGTCGGTGCCCAGCCCCAGCCGGGCTGAGAGGGCGAAGTAGAGGCAGCCGTACCAGTGGATGGCGATGAAGACGTAGAGCATCAGCTTGGCGACGCGGAAGGCGTTGGGGTGGGCCGTGCGTGTCTCCCGGCGGTCGAAGGCCTCAAAGAGCCGCGGCGCCCGCAGGCAGCGGTTGGCACGCACCGCCGGCACGCCCGGCCCCAGGTGCAGGTAGAGCAGGTCGGTGGGCAGCACCGCGGCCACGTCCCAGGGAAAGGATGGGGAGCGCAGGTAGCGCCGCCAGATCCGGCCACGGTCCCGCACCAGGATACCATCCTCCAGGAAGCCTGGGGGGTGGCGGGTCAGGATCTGGATTGCTGCTGGGCCCCCTTGGCGGGGCTATGCTGGCACGGACGGGTCTCCCAGAGAGGGGGGTCCCTGGCTGAGGTGTGACAGGCTCGGGATTTTCCGTGCCGGGAGGAGGCTGGTGGTGGAGGACTGGGTCGGTGCCTGGGATGGGGCACAGGGGGGTCCCTGGGCCTGATTCTTCTGGAAGGGACCCCAGGAGAGGCATCCTGTGGAAGGTCGCTGTGGGCTGGGTGTCCCCTGTGCTGCCTGGGCTGCCCGTGGGGCTGAGGGTCTCAGTGGTGGGACCTCAGAGTGCCCACCAAGGCCCACTCACCCCGTGCCGAGCTGGCTGATCGGGTGACGGCTGTGCCTGCTGGGTGGGGGTGTGCGTGTGTGTGTGTGTGTGTGCGCACCCAGTGGTCTGACGTGTGATTGGGTGCACGTGTGTGTGTGTGTGCATGTAGACATGGGCGTGCACACGTGTGTGCATGTGACGTGTGGCTGTTTGCAGGTAGCTCTGAGTGCACACATATGCCTGTGCACACAACATGGCTGTGCACACAGGTTAGAGTGCGTTTGCATGTGCAGTCACAGGAGGGTGTGAGGCAGGCGTGGGGCGGCATGGGGCCGGGGTGGGGCCGGGGCGTGGCGGGGGCGGGGGCACGCCGGGGTGCAGGCACTGACCAGTGTGGAGGTGCACGGCGATGTCCAGCAGGTACAGTGTGTCACAGAGGTAGTCCAGGCTCAGCCACAGCACTGTGTGCTGCTCCTGCAGGTTGGGGAAGCAGGACCTGGCGGCATGGATGGTGTAACTGGGGCTGGGACAGTGCCGACAGGTGCCAGGACCCCCCTATGCCCCCACCCCGTCCCCCGGGGCCCACCCTCACAGGGGCAGCAGTGCCTGCCCTGCACCTGCCAGGCACCTGCAGATGAGGATGATCCAGTTGTAGAGGACAGGCAGTGCCATGATGCTGATCCACCAGTAGTACCAGTCTCCAGAGGGGTCCAGGGTCCAGCTCTGGGGGGCTGTGGTGCTGCCAGGGGAGGCAGAGGGACATCAGGGCTACCTCATCCTGGCTGGCTGCAACCCCTGCCCACTGGGCTGGCCCCTGGCCCCACCAGCCCCTCACCGTGCCCCCGCTGCCGATGGCTCCTTGGCTCAGCCAGCCCCTCGCCATGGCACAGCGTGCCCCACGCCTGCAGGCCCCATGGTACCAAGGGGGGTCCCCGCCACATGCTCCCACCCGGGCCCCACGGCACGGAGCCGTGTCACGCTCACCCCAAGGCGTGTCCAGCGCCGGTACCAGGCTTGGCTGTGGCGATGAGCCCGCTGGTGCTGCATGGCTGGGGCCAAACCCAGCGGTGGGACAGCAGGGAGCTGAGGCTGTGCATCCTGCACTGTGAGCGTGGGCGCTGGTGAAGGTCCTACACCCGGCCCCGGGCACGCAGTGGGTGACGCAGCCCAGCCATGGGACCGAGCGCAGTCCCTTGGCGGGACCCAGCTGTGTGGCTCTGACAGCACCAGGTGCATCCTGGCAACACGGGGATCCCTGGGGTGCTCACCGGCCCACTGGGACGTGGGGGCTGCAGCCAGTCGCATCTCCAGCCACACTGGGCATGCCGGGGAGCAGAGCCATCGCCTGGTTCTGCAGGGACTGTGGCAGGCTGGAGAGGGCACGTGCTGCGGGGTGGTATGGGAGCCCCTGGGCTGAGCTTGGGTGCAGAAAAGCACGGCTGGATCCTGGCCGTGCTGCTGGGGGGTGGGGGCACGCATGACCCCTCTGAAGCAACAAGTGGTGGGGTCGGGGGTGCTTCGGGCAGGGCTGCAGCATTCAACTCCAGGGCTGTGTGGGGTGGCAGAGCCAGGGTGACACAGGGGCTTAGTGTCACCGCCGGGCCGGTGGATGCCAAGGGACCCTGCATCACCCATGGAGGTAGCACTGGGAGAGCTGGCTCCGGGTCCGCAGGGCAGGGACACTTGCCAGAGCGGGTGCCCCAGGGCCCCGGGCAGTGGGAGCCGCTGGTAACAGCTGGGTGCAGGTGCTGTGGGGGACACTGTGCCTGTGTGGGTCTGAGAGTGGGGCGCTGGGTGCCGTGGGGCACTGTGCCAATGTGGGTCTGAGAACAGGGCGCTGGGTGCCATGGGGGCACCATGCCCATGGGGGAGCCCCAGGGCTGCCCCAGTGCTGGCACCCGCTGCCACCGTCCCGGTGCCCCGGGGCAGGCTCCGGTGCCGGGCCGTGACCCCCGCAAGGCGCGGTGGAGTTCCTGGTACCTGGCGCACCGTGCCAGGGCGGTGCCTGGTGCGGGGGGGTACCCGGAGCAGGGGGTGCCCCATCCAGGTGGTGTCTGGTGCAAGAGGGGGGTGTCTGGTGCGGGGGTGCCCGTTACAAGCAGCGCCCGGTTCCCGCGCTCCCGCACCCCGCCGCGACCCTCAGCCCGCCGCCCCCGCCGTCGCCCAAGCCCCGCCCCCCCTCCGCGCCCCAGTCACGGAGCAGCCAATGATCTCTCAGTGTCGGCGGGGCCCCGCCTACCGGGGCGGGGCGGGCGGGGCGGTGGGCGGGGCCTGCGCGGCCGGTGCGTCGGGCGGCGGCGGGAAGATGGCGGCGGGCGCGGGGGGCCCGCAGCGGGGGCGGCCGGTGAGCGGCGGGAGCGCGGCGGGAGCGGGGCCGGAGCGGGGCCGGGGGGGCCAAGAGCAGGGGGCCGGGGGCGCCGGGAGCGGGGCCCCGCCGCGCCGCGTGTCGGTCTGGGCTCGGCGGCGCCCTTCCACCGGCTGTAACGGGGCGCCCGGGCCCGCCGCCTGCCCTTGGTCGTGCGGGGCCGCCGGTCCCTACTGGTCCCCGTGCGGGGGGATCGGGCTGGGCGGTGTCTCTGGGGGCGCCCCGCTGGCAGGGGGCGGCGGGCCGGGGCGGGGGGCACGGGGGGGCACGGTGGGGCCTGCCCGGGGCCGGGCCCGCGTCCCACACCTCCTCTGCTTCCCCAGGTGCGGCGCTGACGGGACGGGACCCGCCGCCACCGTCACCCTGAGCCCAGGTAGGGGGCTCTGCCCGGGGGGACGCACCGGGGTCCCGGTGCCCCGGGCCGGGGGTGGGGGGGATGTCCGGGGTAGGCAGCACCTCCCGCGGGTGCTGGGGGTGCCGTGGGTGTTGGCCGCGCCGGGGGCGTGCGGGGCAGGGAGGGGGCTGCGGGACCCTGGTGTCCCCGAACGGGGGTCCCCGTCCTGCCTTTGCTACCGGCCCTGCGGCAGCGCCCGGCTCTCGGGCCCCCGGCCCTGACCGCGGTGGGTGGTTTTGGGTGGGATGCCCCCGGCCGGGCAGCGGAGAGGGCAGCTGGCTGCGGGGTGGCCTTCGGCCTCGCCGTGCGCTGTGGTTGCCCTGTGGTGAGCAGGGCAAGCCTCCTGCCATGCCCCTTCCTCCTGGGGTGCAGAGGAGGGGGCTGGTGCCCACTGGGTGCGGGGGGACCGAAATGCCTCCCCCAGGAGTGGGTGCCACCCCTCTGCCCGGGGCTGCCCGCTCTCTGCCCGCTGCTGCTGGCAGCCTCTGGGAGCCTCGTCCCTCTCTGCCTGCACTGGACTTTGTCCCCATCCCCGGGCCCTGGCAAGGGCTCTGCTTGCAGGCCGGGGTGGGCGGCTGTACCCACGGCATCCCTGCCCTCGCCATGGCAGCACCCTGCTGCCTCCTGGTGTCCCTGGACATCAGCTGCCCGTCAGAAGAGCTGCCTGTGGGCAGGACCTGCCTCCTCTCAGCCGGGACACCTCGACGCAGCCTGGGGCTGGTGGGTGAAGGATGAGCTCCTGGTGCGCAGGTGGGCTCAGCGGCACCGTGCTGTGCTGCGGCAAGTCTTGGCTGGTGGCTGGGTCCACTCCACCTGAGGCCGGGGTGAGCAGGGAGCGGTGCCGGGACGGAGGTGGCAAGTCCTGGCTCTCAGGGCTGCTGTGCGGTGGAGGGGTCCCTTGCCAGCCTGGCCGTGGGGCTGCCCGTCCTTGCACCTGCTGCAGGGCTGTGGCTGTCCCTGGTGAGTGACATCCTGTGGGTGCCACTGGGCCTTGCCTCCCTGTCCCCACTCAGCATGGCTTTGGTCTGCTCCAGCTCGTCCCCCACCCCACATTGCCAGCCCCTGCGAGGGGCTTGTACGGTGACAGCGTGCCAGGGAGCCTGCCCACAGAGTGGCATGGGGCACGACCGCGGTGCTGCTGTGCTGGGTGCTGCCCCTGCCCATGGCTGGTCTGCATGGGGGCTAGCCCCGGCGTGCTGGCCTTCAGCGAGGTCTAACTTTAGCAACTGCAGTCAGACCTCACCCGTGCTGGAACAGGACGCCGACTGTGCCATGGTATAAATACATCTGGCCAGTGCCTGAACCGCAGGTGGGGTCTGTGCCCGCTCCTGCTGCTGGCATTGCTGTGCTTGGCTGCCCGGGGGCTTCGTCCCCCTCCTTAATGTGCTCCGGGATGGCACCGGCACCAGTGCCCTGCCCTGTCTGTGTTGGCCTTTGGCTGTCCCCGCTCCCGCCCTGCCACCCTCGACTTCCTTCTTTCTGCCTCTTGCGGTTTGGGTTTTCTTCAATGGCCGCTTTTGTTTCCCTCCCGACCTGGGGTCATGTCCTGGGCGCAGCCCACCTTCTCCTTTGGGTGCACCTCGAGCTGGCTCCTTGCTGGTCCTGGACGAGTCCTGGTGCATGTGTGCCGCCGGCAGGGCCACAGCGACTCTCCGTGCTGTGGGTCAGCGCAGTGCAGGGCTGCTCCCAGCCCAGCGGCGCAGGATGGAGGCCAGAGCCGTGCCCTGTCCCAGCACAGGGGCCACCGGTACTGGCTGCTCCCAGCCACGTCCCCTGTGCTGGGCTGCCATCCCCCGGGGAGGGCTCTGTGCCTGCCCCCCTGCCCCGGCACCCTCCGGCATGCCCGCTGTGCTTGGCACGCATGGCACCCGGCCCTGCTCCGGCTGTCCCTGCGGTGCGTGCTGCCCGGCTGCCTGGGGAGGTTATTTCTGGCAGGGCCGGGCAGCTGGGGCTGCCGGCACGGGGGGGCTGCCAGCGTGGGGGCTGCCGGCACCAGCTCTCCATGCTGTCACTCTTTCCACACACTGCTGAGGGGTTGGCGGGGGCCGCACGAGTGCAGGGGCTCCAGGACGGGTGCTGTGGGGCTTCAGTGGCTTCTCTGGGGCCAGCCCCTGCCCCAGGCTCCCCGGGGACCCCAGCAGTGGCAGCGGGTGCAGGCAGCCAGCTCCCAGGGCGCTCTGTGCCCGTCCCCACGCTGCAGTGGGCCCGAGTGGTGCTGGGGCCCTATAAATATCCCCGCTGGCTCCCTGGCAGCAGCGTCGTGCCGCACTGTCTGTGGGTGCACCGTTGGTGCTGCCGCAGCTGCCTGGCTGGGCTTTCCCCACCTTTTTAAAGGCCGATGCTGCCAGAGCCCCTGACCCTGGGGTGACGGCAGCGTTGGGGCCAGTGGGAGCCCCATCCTGCGCTCTCCAGGGCCTCGTGCCATGCTGCCCATTGGCCTTTGTGCTGGGCGAGCTCACGTTTGCGTCGCCAAGGATTTTGTTTCGATGACCCACAGCCCCCTCCCACGATGCTCCTGCCCGGGGGTCCTGCCTGTGCCCACCCCCCGGCCCCGGGGCTCTGCTGTGGAGGTGGGTCGTGCCTCCCCGAAGGGCTCTGGCACCGTGTGCTGGTGCCTCGGCCCTCCCCTGCGCTCCGGCTGCCGGGACCCTCTCCCTGCTTGGCCTTCTGTGTGGGGCTGGGGAGGGGTCAGCCCCAGCCTCCTTGCACGTCCCACCACAGGCTCTGGCTTTGGTGGCAGCCCGCTGTCGCAGCCTCGCTGTCCCCAGGTTCCTTGCTGCTGGGTGGGAGTGTGTGACAGGACTGGCATGGGCTCCGTGGGGTGGAGGTGGGTGCGATGGAGCTGGGGCACTGGTGGGGCTGGGAGAGCAGGCCCCGGGCTGGGCTGGGTGGACCAGGAGAGGTGCCAGTCTTGGTGCTGGTGCACGAAGTCCTGTCCCCACCGCAGGACTGCTGGCAGCTCCGAGTGAGGACGGGGGATCCCACAGCCAAGGGATGGGGACAGCCCCATGGCGAGCGGCAGGGCTATCTGCTGCTCCCTGTCGCCATCACGGTGGTGGAAGGGCCGGTGATGCTGCGGTCGGGGGGAGGGTGCTGAGCAGGGACCTCTGCTCGGTGTGAGGAGTCTGTGGGCATCCCCCCTCCCCAGGCAGCGGCCCCGGGGCACCTCCTTCCCCTCCCTGCCTGTGTGAAGCACCCGGGGTGCAGCCCGGTGCTGGGGTCTGCTATCATACAGTTGCTGGGGGGCCCGTGACCCCGAAGCTGGCTGCTGCTGGGCCGTCGGTCCCGCTGGGTGTGGGGTGTGGGTGCGGGTGGCTGTCCCGGCTGTCCCAACCGGGTGCTTTCCACACACCCAGGCTGGGCGCCGCAGTCCCGGGTTCAAAGTGCAGAGCTGGGTGTGGAGGCAGGGCCAGCAGCCAGAGCCCTCCCGGCCTGCGCCGCCCTGACACACTCACCTTTCCTCTTCCCCGGCGAGGCTCCTGGCGCTCCGGCACACCCTCCTCCTGCCGGGCCCAGGCCCAGCTGTGGGGCTGGCGGTGCCTTGAGGGGCAAAGCTGCTGGGCGCAGTGCTGCCGCCAGCTCCTGCTCACCGAGGTAGATGATGTGGCTGTTCTGCCCCGACCTGTCCTGCCGCCTGCCCTGGCCCCTGCCCGGGGAGCTGTGCCCGGCACGGGGCTGTGGGACGGTGTTGGCACCGACTCGGCTCCCACGTGCTCCACACCTCCTCTGGTCTGGCTGCTGGTGCCAGGCCACAGCCACGTGGCTGCGCCAGCCTCGGCTCTGGTGCTGGCACTGCGCTGGCTGTGTGCTGTCCCTACGCTTGGTCCTCAAGGGCTTCCCCGGTGCCTCCCTGCCAAGCTTGCTCCTCCTGCGGTGACCTCCCTGCCGCGCCAGTGGCCGTGGCCGAGCTGGTGGTGTGACAGGGTGGTCGCTGCTGTCCCTGCGAGGGGTTGCCCCTGCACTGCTCCCCTCCCGCGCTCTCCGCCTGCCCGTCTCGTGGCCAGCGTGGCAGCTCTGGCTCTGGGACGGTGCGGCAGCCCCGTGGCGCTGCCCTCCCAACGCTTCTCCAGGGCTCTGGCTGCCCTCGGCCTGCATCCGTCCCCCACTGCCACGCTGGCAGGACTGTGGCCGCACCGGCCCGGCCAAGACAAACACAGGGGCCCGGGCAGCATCGTCGCCTGCCGCGGCGCCGTCCCGGGGCCGGAGCAGCTTCCCTGGCTGGGGGCCGGGTCCCCCTTGCGAGGGTGGTGGAGGGCGATGCAGGCAAACAGGCAGCTGCGTTTGCCAGCCCTATCGCCGTGGGGCAGGATCAGTGTGGTGGTGCCCTGGGCTGGGACAGGGGTGTCGAGGGGGATCCAAAATGACCCTGTGCATCCCAACCACGTGGCGGGATGCGCTGCTGGGCCCAGGCTGCTGGTTGCCTGCCCTGCCTCTCGCATGGACACAGGGTTGAGCGCCCCGGCAGCACCGGGTACCCCTGGGACCATGCGGGCTCTGAGCCACCGCTCTCCCCACAGCCCAGCCTGGGGTGGCAGCAGCATGGAGAGAGGAGTCCCGCGGGCCGCCCGGTCCCCTGTGCCCCCGCGGCGCCGCCAGGCAGCAGTCGGATCCGTCCCGGCCCGCGGGGCGCCCCACCGCTGCCTGTGAGCGTCCCTCGCCCTGCCGATGGAGAGGATGAGCTGGCTGAGCAAGCTGAACCCGCGGGCGGCCGGGCAGCGTGCCCCCCGCAGCGCCAGCCTGCAGAGCCCTGTCACGGCTGACCCCGAGACCTGCCTCATGGTCTTTAAGAACCACTGGTCCCAGGTGAGCCAGGGAGGGGGCCGGGGCGTGGCGCTGGCAGTGGGGTCCCGCCACCCGGCACTCAGCCCCGCTGTGCCCCCCCTCGCCCAGGTCCTGCGCATCCTGGAGCGGCGTGGGTGCAAGCCGGCCCCGGACGACCTCAGCGCCGTGCGCAACAACACCTACCAGATGCTGAACCTGCTGGCAGAGGACCGGCCGCGGGGGGAGGCGGCCCGGGGGCCCATCCTGGAGTTCGTGGCCTCGGAGAACCTGCTGGAGCGGCTGCTGTGTTGGCACCTGCAGGGCGACTTCACCGAGGAGCGCAAGGTGGAGCAGCTGAAGCTCTACGAGATGCTCATCAGCCAGGCCCGGCAGCCCCTGCTGCGGCACAAGCCGGTGCTGACGCCGCTGCTGCGGCTGCTCAGCCTGTGTGCCGAGCCCACCTCTGCCCCGCTGGAGAACAGCCTCGTCCTGCTGCTCAACCAGCTCTGTGTCTCCGTGGCCAAGGAGCCCTCCATCCTGGAGCTCTTCTTCCACAGCCCCACGGACCAGGGCCCCGCCAACCTCATCATCTTCTCCCTCCTCATCCCCTTCATCCACCACGAGGGCGTCCTGGGACAGCAGGCCAGGGACGCGCTGCTGCTCATCATGGCAATGTCTGCCAGCAACCATGCTGTGGCCAAGTCCATCACCGACAACTCCTACTTCTGCCCGGTACGGCTTGGGGTGGCTGGGCTGACCTGGAGCGGTGCCCCGCTCCCCGGTGCAGTGCCGGGACCCAGCCACTCCCTGGAGCTCAGCTGCCGAGGCAGGGCATGGCTGTTGGGGCAGGAGCCCCAGCTGTCCCTGGGGGAAGGTCCTGCCCTGGCTGGGGAGCCTGGGCAGCGGAGCAGGCAGGGCTTCAAGAGGGAGGGCTTGGTGGTGATGGGCTGGGGGCAAGGGGACCGGTGCCCTGGGGACAGCAGGTGCGAGGGGCTGCGGGTAGGCAGGAGGGGGGCAGGCAGGAGCGGGGCAGGCAGGGCTGGTGCTGGTGCTCCATGGTGCATGCTGAGGCACTGCTGCAGGCATCGGCACCGGCTTTGCTCCTGCTGCCTGCCCTGCTGCTCTCCCTCATGTGCCGGCTCCGGCGATCGCAGTTCCTTTCCCGTCCGCATGCCGGCAGGGCTGGGGGCTCGGGGTGGGTCCATTGCACTGGGTGGGCTTGGCTGAGGCGGCCCGGCGGCGGCCCTCCCTGCGCAGGCTGCCCGTGCTGCAGCTTCCTGGCAGAGAGGCAGTGCTGGGGGGCCGGGGGCTCCGGGGGAGCTGAGTGCCTGTCCCCCCAGGTCCTGGCCACGGGCCTGAGCGCCCTGTACTCCTCCCTGCCCCGCAAGATCGAGGTGCAGGGGGACGACTGGCACTTCCTGCGCCGCGAGGACTGGATCGGCGTCTCCTCCCTCGTCCTCTTCATGAACTCGCTGGAGTTCTGCAACGCTGTCATCCAGGTAGGGCTGGAGGGCTGCTGGCCCTGTGAGGGGCTGGCTGTGGACCTGACCCTGACCCCCTGTTCTGCAGGTTGCCCACCCCCTCGTGCAGAAGCAGCTGGTGGACTACGTCCATAATGGGTTCCTTGTGCCCGTTATGGGGCCGGCGCTGCACAAGGTGAGGGACCTCCCCGCACCAGGCGCGGGGCTGCCTGCCAGCCGGGGCAGGAGGTCTGCTTGTACCCCTGCCGGTGCAGGCGGGTGGGAGCCCCTGTGGGCGCCCATGTGGCCCAGCCCCGTGCTGAGCTGCCGCTGCCCGCAGACCTCCATCGAGGAGATGATTGCCAGCACGGCCTACCTGGACCTGTTCCTGCGCAGCGTCAGCGAGACGGCCCTGCTGAAAACCTTCCTGCGCTTCGTCCTGCTGCACCGCCACGACAACAGCACCATCCTCGACACCCTCGTGGGCCGCATCAACAGCAACTCCCGGGTGAGAGGCGCTGGGCTGCCCCTGCGGTCCCCTGAGCTCCTGCCCTCCTGCCCTGCTGTGGGGCTGCCCCATGGGACTGCCCGGCCATGGCACTGCCCTCCTGCCCACTGTGGGACTGTCCCATGGGGCTGCCTGGCCATGGCACTGCCCTCCTGCCCACTGTGGGACTGTCCCATGGGGCTGCCTGGCCATGGCACTGCCCTCCTGCCCACTGTGGGGCTGCCCCATGGGACTCCTGATTGTGGCACTGCCCTCCTGCCCTGCTGTAGGGCTGCCCCATGCGACTGCCCAGCCATGGCACTGCTCTCCTGCCCTCTGTGGGACTGTCCCATGGGGCTGCCTGGCCATGGCACTGCCCTCCTGCCCTGCTGTGGGGCTGCCCCATGGGGCTGCCTGGCCATGGCACTGCCCTCCTGCCCTGCTGTGGGGCTGCCCCATGGGGCTGCCTGGCCATGGCACTGCCCTCCTGCCCACTGTGGGGCTGCCCCATGGGACTCCTGACTGTGGCACTGCCCTCCTGCCCTGCTGCGGCTCCCTCACCTCCGACCTGTCCCCAGCTCTGCATGGTGTCCCTGAGCCTCTTCCGGACGCTGCTCAGCCTCAACTGCGAGGACGTCATGCTCCAGCTGGTGCTCAGGTAACGTGTGCTGTGCTGCCGGTGCCGGGGGCCGACCTGCCGCTGCACTGTGCCCAGGGAGGCTCCTCTGGGGCGTGGGCCGCGGTGTCACCCCCAGCCGTGCATGGGGGGCGCCCGCATCGTCTGCCCTGCTGCCAAAGACATTGGTGGGGCTCCCCGGCCACGTACTGCTCCCTTGCGCGTGGTTCCTCCGCCTGCAGCCCCCTGTGCAGCCACGTCATGCTCCCCCAGGTACCTGCTGCCCTGCAGCCACGTCATGCTGAGCCAGAAGCGGGCCGTCAGGGACCTGGACATCTATGGGAAGACGGCCGCCAAGTTCCTCTCCCTCATCCCACGGTGCTGCCGTCCTGAGAGCCTGCCGCCACCCGAACGGGAGGAGGAGCACGCCGCCTGGTCCAAGGGTACGGTACCGGGGTCCCCGCAGCCCCTTGGGCCTGTGCCGCGCGGCTGCCGCCCCCCTCCCAGCTCCACGCTGAGCGCGCTCCGTGCTGTCGCCCGCAGGCCACGGCAGCCCCAACGTGGACACCTCCTCGGTGGTGACAGTGCCGAAGCCCTCCACGCCCTCCCGCCTCTCCTTCTTCATGCGGCAGCAGAGCGCGGCCCCCGAGGCGTCCGGCCCAGCGCCGCGCTCCCCCGGCACGCCGTCCGGCAGCCCCTGCCACCGGGCCGGCAGGTGGGAGGAGGTGTCGGAGCTGGACAGGAACTACCTGGAGTACCTGCGGGATGCACGGCGCAGCATCGACCGCTGCACATGGGCCTGCCGCGTCTGGTCGGCACCCTACGACGGCGAGGAGCCCAGCGCCGCCCCCCCGCCCGACGGCGGCCCCCCACTCGGCCCTGACTGCCTCGGCACCCTGCGTCCCCCGGGGCCCCCCACCCCGCGGACTAAAAAGCGGGGCCTGCCGGAGGAGGGGGCGAGAGAGGGGCAGGGTGTCCCCCCCGGCAGCGGCGGCGGTGAGCCCCACGGTGGGGGGCCTGGCCCTGAGAGCCGGGACTCGGGGACCCTGGTGAATGGGGCGCACGGGCCGGTGGAGCCGGGCCGGCCAGAGGGGGACGTGGTGGTGAAGAAGGTGCGCCGGAGCGCCCAGGGCGAGGGCGATGGCGCGGGGTCCCCCCCTGAGCGGGAGCACCGGCCGGTCCTGGCACAGAATGGGGCTGCGGCCCCCCCGGCCCCTCGGCCGCAGCCCCTGGGCTGGGAGCCGCTGCCCTCGGTGGACTCGCTGATTGAGGAGCTGCTGGCCCGGGTGCCAGCCGAGCCCAATGGGGCCGGCGTCACCATCGAGGCTTTCACCGAGGAGCTGCGGGAGATCGAGGCTGAGATGAAGAACGGCAGTGGGGGGGCTCTGCCCCCCACTCAGGAGCCCCCTGAGGCACCCCTGTCCCGCGAGGAGGAGGAGGCCTTCGCCAGCTTCGCTGCCCTGCCCGAGGGGGATGCCACGGGACGGCCGCTGCGGCCGCCGGACCCCCTGGCCCAGCTGGTGGCCAGCCCGCCGCGGGCGGTGGGGCCGCCCCCCAGCCAGCCCTTCACAGGTGGGGCCGTGGGGCCGGTGCCGGTGCTGGGGGTATCCCGCTGCCCGTCGCCCTGCCTGATGGTGTCCCCCCCTGCCCCCAGGCCCCTTCGTCTCGGTGCTGTTCGGGAAGCTGGAGAACATGCTGCACAACTCGCTCTACGTCAACTTTCTGCTGACGGGGCTGGTGGCCCAGCTGGCCTGCTACCCCCAGCCCCTGCTGCGCTCCTTCCTCCTCAACACCAACATGGTCTTCCAGCCCAGCGTCAAGTCCCTGCTGCAGGTACATCCCAGGGGGACAGGGGTCCCCTGGGACCCCCTGCGCCAGCGCCCAGCCCTGCCTGGGGCCAGCCATCATGACGTTCCCTCGCACCGCAGGTCCTCGGCTCGGTGAAGAACAAGATTGAAAGCTTCGCTGCCAGCCAGGAGGACTTCCCAGCTCTGCTCTTCAAAGCCAAGAAGTACCTGATCGCCCGGGGGAAGCCGGACTGGTCGGAGGCACCCAGCGCGGTGCCCTCCCTGCGCCGCGCCGAGACGCTGGGTGAGGGCTGGCAGGGCGGCCGGCAGCGATGCACGGCACAGGGGCCGGGGGGCGTCGCAGCGTCACGCGGGGGGCTGGGGGCTGCGCTCCGTGGAGGCAGGGCATTGAACAGAGGGCTGGGGGCTGCACGTGGTGTTGCACAGAGGGTTCATGTGGCAGTGGCAGGGAGGATGGGGGGGGCTATGCAGAGGGCTGGGGTGGCATGTTGTGTTGCATGGTGGGCTGCAATAGGGCCTGGGGGCCGCATGTTGCATTGCATGGAGGCCTGGGGGCTGCACATTGCATTGGACAGAGGGCTAGGGGTGGCAGGGAGGGCTGGGGGCTGTTCAGAGATGCTGGGCGCTGCCCCTTGCATTATACAGAGGGCTGGGGGCTGCCCCCCACATTGCACAGGGGCTGGGGGCTGCATGTTGCATTGCACAGAGGGCCAAGAGTGGTATGGGGGGGCTGCGGGCTGTGTAGGGCTGGGGGCTGCATGTTGCACTGCACGGGGGCTGAGGGCTGGGGGCTGGGTGGAGGGCTGGGGGCTGCACCCTGCATTGCACAGGGGCTGGGGGCTGCATGTTGCATTGCATAGAGGGCCGGGAGGGGTACGGGGGGCTGTGGGCTGTGTGGAGGGCCGGGGGTGGCACACGGCACTGCAGGGAGGGCTGGGGTCCGTACGTACGTCTGTACGGGGGGCTGCCTCCCCGTGGATGCTGGGGCGGGGGCTGCGCACAGGACTGACCCGGTGCCCGCAGCGAAGAGCCGCAAGCCGTCCATCGGGGAGCTGATCCTGCGGCACGCCAACAGCCCGACGCGGGCGCGCCAGGCGGCACAGCTCGCCTTCCAGCACGTGCGGGACGGGCAGGTGCTGCAGGCGCTGGCCGGGGCCTCCCTCTTCCGCGGCTCGGCCGAGCGGCAGAGCGAGGCGCTGCGCGTCAAGAACGCCGTCTACTGCGCCGTCATCTTCAGCGAGTTCCTGAAGGAGCTGGCGGCCATCGCCCAGGCCCACGCCGTCACCTCTCCCTTCCTGACCGAGCCCCCCGAGGAGTGACCCCTGCCCCGGCCGGCGCCTTTTTAACCACCCCCAGGACACGGACCTTTTTAATTTATTGGGGACGAATGTTTGGCTGAGACCTTGCTGCAATATGTACAGGAGTGGCCGCCGGCCCACTGCCCCCGCGGCTCGGGGGGCGGCAGGGCAGGACCCTGGGTGGCCCCGGGCACGGCGGTGGGGGCTCGGTGGGGGCGTGGGGCGGGCTGGCTCTGCCCCCCTTTGCCTCCCGCTGCTCCCCAGGGGCTGTGGGGCCCTGCTCTGGGGTGCGCGGGGTGTCCCCGGTGCTGCGGGGCGTCCTGGCCCTGCTGTCGTGTGTCGCCCACCCGGCCCCTCTCTATGCAACACCCACTGCCTGCCTGCACCTTGGGACCCCCAGGGGTGTGGGGCTGGGGGGGCTGGGCAGTGCATGAGGAGGGCTGCGTGTGTCTGTGCTGTGTGTAAAAGCCCTTCTGTAATAAAAGGTCTGGTCGAGGGCATCGCCTGCCTCTGCCTGCACCGCTGCCCGGTGGGAGGGGGCTGGACTGCGCACTGGGGTCCCCCGGCAGCGTGGGGGTGTGGGCCGGGTCCCCGATGTGCAGACAGTGGCGCCCAGCTGCAGTGCCTTGTTGGGCTGTGTTGGGGCACCCGGTGCTGGGAGGCATTGGTGTTGGACACCCAGCAGCAGCAGCTTGGGAGCGGGGCAGCCCCGGGAGGGGCTGGGGGGCAGCAGCTGCTCCCGCATTGCCGCCGCCCCCAGCACTGTCCAGCCCTCAGCGTCCACCCAGTCCATGGCAGCCCCCCAGAAGAACAGGGTACGGACCACCGCGCCGTGGCGCATGGCGGCGTTGCCAGCAGTGCCGTGTGCCCAGCCCTGGCTGCCTCATCCCCGTCAGCGCCGCCCTCCAGCGCCAGCTCCACCAGCTCGGCGTGGCCCTCGTAGGCGCTGCCAGCAGCGGGTTGCGGCTGTCGCAGTCTCGCTGCCCCAGCAGCAGCATCCGGGCAATGTCCCCGTGGCCACCCCAGGCATCTGCCCGCAGCAGCGTCCGGCCCTCGGCCCTCGCCCCGTCCACCTCCACGCCCGCCCGCAGCAGTGTGCCCGCCCCAGGCGGCCGAGCGCGGGGCCGTCCAGCCCTCCCGGTTGGGCTGGTTGGTGCCGGCGCCGTGGGCCAGCAGGCCTTGCAACACCTTGGCGTGGCCCTGCTGGGCGCCAGCATCGGGAGCATCAGCCGCCTCCACCCCTGCACCCGGTGCCAGCAGCAGCCTGGCTCGTCGTGGTGGCTGCTCTGCGCCATGTGGCAGCAGCGTCTGCCTGCCGGCATCCTGCTGTTTGGTGCTGGCTGCTGGCAGCTGCTGCAGGCAGAGGAAGGGGCCATTGCTCTCGACGTGCAGCTGGCTCAGCATCTCGGCCGTCTCGGGCACTGGGGACAGGGCAGGCTCGCGGTCCAGCTGGAGCGGGATGTACTGCTGCATGTCCTTCACCGCGGCTGCCTTCCACAGGTTGTCCAGGCACAGGAGGCGGAAGCCTGGGGGGATGCAGGATGAGACCCCCCCACCCCACTGTGCCCCAGCCACACTGCCCACCCGCCCCGCAGGCCCCAACCCACCTGCCAGCCCCCCACCTCCAAGACCTGCAGCCCCCCCACCTGCCCACCCAACAGCCCCCCAACTTGCAGGCCCAGCGCACCGGGGCACGTCCCGGCCAGCACTGCGCTGTGCCACAGGCCGAGCAGACCAGCAGCGGACCCGAGGGCAGCAGGGCTTGGTGCCGGGCCGGCAGCTCCGTGACGGTGCTGCTGCACCCCGATGGCTTCCTCTGACCCTCGGCCGCTGGGCCCCCCCGCGTCCGGCAGCAGCGTGTCCCTGGCAGGGTGCAGGGGCCGTGAGGCCATGCCCGGCACCCTGGCCCCATGCTCTGAGTGCCGTGATGTGTCACGCATATGCAGGAACCCCCCTGCCCAGCACGGGGGTCCGGCCACCCCTCACCTCTTGAAGGCCTCACAGGGTCCCACTTGCACTTTTGGGGATGCATCCTCATGTGGCACTGGGCCGGGGGGGCAAGCTGTGCTGTGGGAACCCCATGGCTGGCTGGGCGGGGGGCTCCTCCAGCTACCCCCCATCTCCACACCCCGCTGACAGTGCTGCTGAGGGCTCCTGGGGCAGCGGGTGGTCAGCATGGCTGGGGAGGCAGCTGGGGGGGGAGGAGAGTGGGGTCAGGGTGGGGAGAGGGGCTGCGCTCACACCCCCACTCCTCATCCTGCATGCATGGTGCAGGGGGCGGTGGGGAAGGGGACTCAGGACACTTCTGGAGCCCAGGGCACCCCCTGAACCAAGGGGCACGCTGGAGTGGTAACCCTGGGCCTGGGGTGCCAGAGGAAGGACGGGGTCCAGGCAGGCCAGGACCCTGAGGGCAGCCATGGTGCAGGATCCAGGATGCGGGGTCCTGCTGATGGCCTGTCGCCCCCTGCCCAGGCGCCCCCCACATGCTGGGCTGGGAATGGCTGGGACCCTGCGACTGCCAGGGCTCCAGGTGGGTTCGGTCCTTGTGGGGCTGGATCTCTCCTCCTGCCTCCCGCTTCTCCTAGGCTATACAGATCCCTCCCATGTCTGGGATGAGGCACCCTCATCTCAGGCCAGATGTGGGACAGGGCGTGGGGCCTCGGGGGGTGTCATGAGCGGTGTCTGGTCTCAGCCAGGCAGTGGGCAGCATCTGCCCTCCTGCCTCTGCCCACCCTGGGAGCAGGTTCCGTAAGGGGGCTCCTGGGTGGGGAGAGGGTAGCAGGAGAGTGGGGGCTGCAGGGAGAAGGATGGGGCTGGGCTCAGGTGTCCTTGGGGCAGGGGAGAGGGTTGGGGGGCAGTGGGGAGGCTGAGCAGGAGCTGGGCAGCTTGGGGGGATGGGTGGAGAGGGCTGGCAGAGGGAGTGTGGATGTGGGTGGCTGTGTCCCTGTGGTCCCCTGGCCTCCATGGTCCAGGGTGCTGGGGTCTGGGGTGAGCTAAACCCCCACCCGCACCCACCCCCCACTGCACCCCCCCCCATCCCCAGCTGTGCCTTGGCCACCAGCCCCACACATGTCTGTGAGGCGGGGTGGGGGGGTGTGTGTGTGCACAGGCTCCATGTAGGGGAGGTGGGGTGCAGTCTCCACGTGTGTCTGTGGGGCAGGGGAGGTGCAGGCTCACTCCCAGATAACCAGGGTGTCCTCAGCGGGAGGCTGGTAGGGGTCAGCAAAGACCCTAGGCAGCAGCGTCGGGCTGGATCCTGCACCCACCCCATGCTGCCCACTGCTGCCGATCTGGGGCTGAATTGCCAGTTGCTCCCTGGGCCACGCAGGAGGGCACCTGCCCGAGGTCCTGCATGGCAGACACCCTGCCTGGGGTGCCTCGGCATCCCCCGTCCCTCCCGCCTGCCACCATACCCCCAGCCCAGGCACCGGCTGTACACTTGTACCAAGAGTGACGTTAAATTCCCATCCAGGTGACAAAATGCCGCAGATGACCCTGACTGGCTGCAACTCCAGGACAGGAAAGTTGGTTCTGGGGGGGTTCTTCCCACGGGATCCATCACTTCTCCAGGTCTTTACATGGAAATATGTTTTATCAGGGGTGCCTAACATTAACAGCCCAGTGGACACTGTGCGGGGCCTCGCCACCCCCCACAGCACGGGTGACCTCCACATTGCATCTATCAAACCTTACCTTCATCAGAGCCGCTCTCAGCAGAGCGGTGTCCATAGGCGTTAATCAGCTTGCAGGCGGATGGTGTCCCTGGTGCCCGTAGCTCATCCCAGCCTGGCACAGAGCCACCCTCTCCAGGGTTTTGGGGTAGGCATCCACCACTGATCTCCAAATCACCTTTCCTGCCCCAAACAGCCCTCTGGCTCTGGCACACGTGGCTGTCCAGGTGGGCAGGCGGCTCTGCAGCCATTGGACGCCACAGACACAACGGCTTCAGTGTGAACCGGGGAGGTGTTTCTCACTGCCCTGGGGAATACGGGGTGCAGCACCAGCACCCCCAGAAACTGCTGTGCAGGGGACCAGGGAGGCAACATGGTCGGTATCTCTAGCTCTGTGCCTGCCGCAGCTGGGGGCCGACGCTGGACACTGGGTTGGGAAAGCATCCACTCTGGAGGCTGGGGATGGCCGGGCAGACCTGTCTGTCTGTCCGTGGGGCGTTAGAGCAGGTGACTCTGAGCGGCGGGTCAGCTACCGGGGAAAGATGCCTGGCATCGGGTGGGCACAGAGCAGATGAGGCTCCCTCCTGCAGGAGTGAGATGACCTGGAGTTAGAACCCAAAATAAGGATGCTCGTGCACCACAGCAAGCCTCCAGCACATGTCCCACTGCAGAGCCTGCCCGGGGAAGCCCCCAGAGCAGGGACAGCGGCAAGCCCGGTGCCACCGCCGCAGGGAGAGACCACCAAAAACATCGGTTTTCCTGTGTCAGGAAAGATGCTGTGAGCTGGGTGGGTTCAGGAGGTGGAGGAGGTGGTCAGCGGTGGCCTCTGCGGTGTGAAGGACCATGGTGGGACCGTGGTGGGACAGGGATGACGAGGGAGGGGGGCACATGCTGTGGCAGTCACCGGCCCACATGCTGGCTGGGCCTTTGTGCCAGGGTAATGTGGAAGACGAAGCCTGAGGGAAACAGCTTTTCAGGGTGCATTTCATCAGGCTCCATCCTCCCTAGCAAGCAGCACTGCCAGAGGGGTCCCCGAGGGTCCCACAGAGGGGATGGGTGCCATGCCGGACGCATTGCTGGCAGGCAGCAGGACGGCCTGGCTGCGTTCCTGGTGCACACAGCAGTCCCTCAGTCCCCTCTGTGCTAATCGGCATGTGTGGGGAAGGGGCTTCCTCAGCATCACTGCCTCGTGTGCCAGAGCCAGGCTCACAGGCAGCAGGGCTGGGATGAGCCCGCTGATCGGGGGGCCCTGGGTGCAAGGAGATGTCAGTGGCTGGTGGCACCTTCGCGCCTCCATGCCCACCTCCTGCTTTGCCTTTGCTGGCTGCTGCTCCGTGGGTGCAGCATGTCAGGGCTGCTTTGCACGCGGGGGGCATATGACCGGCCCCCAGCCCCACGCACGGCACTAGGCGCACGTGACGGACGGGTAAACGCGTCCTGGTTTGGCCGAGGCGGTGACAAACACGACGCGGGTGTTGGCTCCTGAGAGCGCGTCTCGGCGTATTGCAGGCCATCGCCAGCAGCGCAGCGACAATGCTGCGCAGAACCAAGTGCCCCCCTGAAAGCCACGCGGGGCCAACGCGGGGTTTGACCCCCGGCCAGGTGACGCGGGAGATGCACAGGCTCGTCGTGCCAGCGGTCGCAATACGGGCGACGTTTTGGCAGCAACGGGCAAAGGCTTCGCACCGCTCCTTGCACCCAGGGCCGGCTCAGGGGGCTGGGCGGCTCGATCGCGGCTGAGCTGGGCTGGGGGCTGTGACGGGGCTGTGGGGTCCCGGGGGGTCTGTCCTTGAGCCCTGGGGCTGTGAACACCCTCCTGCCTCCCTCTGCAGGCAGGGAGCCGGGCTCGGGAGCGGGGCGGGCGGGGGGGCAGCGGGTTGGGGGGTGTCTGCGTGTATGTGTACATGCGCGTGTGCATGCATGTGCATGTGTGTGCATGCATGTGCATGTGTGTGCACCCGTGCGAGTGGCTCATGCTCTGTCTGTGCGAAGCCTGTGAGACCAGGTTGAGCTCAGAGCCAGGTGGGCAGCCGGGGTGGGCAGCGCAGGGAAGCGCTTGCCTTTGCCAGGGGGTGTCGGTGAAGGGTGGGCAGACACTGACCCAGCTCCAGCCACTGGCACCCACCCACCCACTCCAGCTCACGGCGTCTTTACTGATACAGGAAAACCGATGTTTTTGGTGGTCTCTCTCCCTGTGGGGGTGGCGCGGGGCTTGCTGCTGTCCCTGCTCTGGTCCTGGCCCATGGCTGGGGGCTACGGTGCTGAGGGAGGGGCACAGGGGTGCCGGGCCTGGACTGTGGCCGAGGGTGGGCAGCCCATCGCTCTACCTGGGGTCAAGAGCACTGCCGGATCGGCTGGGGATGGTTTGCCTCCTTCCTTGTCCCAGCCTCCTTTAATGAGGGACCGAGTAGAGAAACAGGCAGACAGACGGGCAGACAGACGGGCATTGGGAACCGCTGGGAGGGAAACGAAGAAGGAGGAATGGCTGGAAATGGCTTGTGTTGCAAACATACAACTCCTGCTGCAGCAGCGGTGGCTCCGGGGGAGAGCTGCCCACGGAGTCCACCGAGACGCGGGCAGTGCCCGAGCGCAGCCCCCTCGCCCTCTGCCCTGCGACCAGCCCCCGGCTCCAAAACGCTGCAAAAAGCACCGTGCGAAAGCATTGCTGGAGGAGCGGGGTGACTGCTGGGGGCAGGAGCAGCCCCTGGTGCTGGGGGCAGTGGGCCAGGCAAGGCAGCAGGCAGGAAGGCAGGGCAGTGGGCAGGGCAGAGGGCAGGTAGGCAGTGAGCAGGCAGTGCAGAGGGCAGGCAGGCAGGCGGTGGGCAGGCAGGGCAGTGGGCTGGGCAGAGGGCAGAGCAGAGGGCAGACAGGGCAACAGGCAGGGCAGCGGTCAGGCAGGGCAAGCAGGCAGTGGGCAGGGCAGAGGGCAGGCAGGCAGGCAGTGGGCAGGCAGGGCAGTGGGCTGGGCAGAGGGCAGGCAGGCGGCAGGCAGGCGGCAGGCAGGGCAGAGGGCAGGCAGGGCAGGCAGGCAGTGGGCAGGGCAGTGAGCAGGGCAGTGGGCAGGCAGGCAGGTGGCAGGCAGGGCAGGCAGGCAGTGAGCAGGGCAGTGGGCAGGGCAGAGGGCAGGCAGGCAGGTGGCAGGCAGGGCAGGCAGGCAGGCGGCAGGCAGGCAGGTGGCAGGCAGGGCAGGCAGGCAGGCGGCAGGCAGGGCGGGCAGGCAGGCGGCAGGCAGGCGGCAGGCAGGGCAGTGGGCAGGGCAGTGGGCAGGGCAGAGGGCAGGCAGGGCAGGCAGGGCAGAGGGCAGACAGGGCGGGCAGGCAGTGGGCAGGCAGGGCAGGCAGGGCAGAGGGCAGACAGGGCGGGCAGGCAGGCGGCAGGCAGGGCGGGCAGGCAGGCGGCAGGCAGGGCAGGCAGGCAGGCGGCAGGGCAGGGCGGGCAGGCGGCAGGCAGGGCAGGCAGGGCAGTGGGCAGGGCAGCGGGCAGGCAGGCAGGCGGCAGGGCAGGGCGGGCAGGCAGGCGGCAGGCAGGGCAGCGGGCAGGGCGGGCAGCCATCGCTCCCGGGGCTGTCTGCAATGCAGGGCACAGGGAGCCCTAGAGAGGGACACGCTGGGGGCACTGCTCCTGCCCCGGCATGCCGTACCTGGGGCATGGGCTGGGGGGATGCGCTGTCCCATCCCACCAGCAGGAAGGGGCTGCCACCAGGGACCCCGCCTTTGGCGGCTGCTGGGGGCCACAGGGGAAGAGGACATGCACCCCAAGCACGAGCACGCCGCAGGTTTCCTCTGCTTTGTTTTGTCTTTTCCTTTCTGAACGGCAGCCGGGTGTGAGTCATGTCCTGAGCCTGGGGAGGGGGGAGGTGGCACAAGGGTAGCCGTGACCTTGTGACCCCTGGGACCCCCCAGGACCTCTGGGACTCCCCAGCACCCCTGGGGCCCCCCAGGACCGTGCTGCCTGTGGCTCCCCACAGAGGTGCGGCAGCAGGCCTGCAGAGGCAGGGGTGGTTTGGGTGCGGGGGGGGCAGCAGCCCTGCGCTCACCCCTGTGCTGCCGTGCCCAGATTTGTGCAGTCTGGGTTGGGAGCATCCCCGTGACAAGTGCTGGCTCCTGGAGGCTCAGCTCCGCATGGAGTACTCCAGTGAGGGCTGGGAAATGGGGGAGTGGGAGGTGATGGGATTGGATGGGGATGGGATGGGATGGTGTGCTGATTTTGGCTGGGATAGAGTTAACTTTCTCCGTAGTACCTAGTATGGGGCTATGTTCTGGATTTGTGCCAGAAACAGTGCTGATAACTCTGGGGTGGTTTTGTTCCTGCTGAGCAGTGCTTACACTGAGTCAAGGGCTTTTCTGCCCCGCACCTCACCCCACCAGCAAGGAGCTGGTGGGGCACAAGGAGCTGGGAGGGGACACAGCTGGGACAGCTGACCCCAACTGACCCAAGGGATATTCCAGAATGTATCACCCCAACCAGGTGCGGACAGAGCCTGAGCAGGAGCTGCCCACCATGGCCGGTCGCAGGGATGTGGCAGGCGGGTGGGGGCTCCTGTGTGTGGTGCCTCAGCTGTCACTCCCCAGCCTGGGGTGGGTGTGAGCTCTGGGGGCTCCACATCCAGGATTAAAATGCAAATTGCTTCAAATTCAAAACGATTTGTATAAAGAAAGGATAAAGTTTACTCTATAAAATGCTCCAGGCCCGGGGCAGAGGGGCTGGGAAGTGCCCGGCGGAGAAGGCCCTGGGGGGGCTGGCTGACAGCCGGCTGGGCATGAGCCAGCAGTGCCCGGGTGGCCAAGGAGGCCACCAGCCCCCGGGCTTGTGTCAGCACTGGTGTGGCCAGCAGGGGCCGGGCAGGGATGGGGCCCCTGTGCTCGGCACTGGGGAGGCCCCACCTCGAGTGCTGGGCTCAGGTTTGGGCCCCTCGGGACAAGAAGGGCCTGGAGGGGCTGGAGTGTGTCCAGAGAAGGGCAGCGGGGCTGGGGCAGGGTCTGGAGCACAAGTGTGCTGGGGGGCGGCTGAGGGGGCTGGGGGGGTTTAGCCTGGAGAAGAGGGGGCTGAGGGGAGCCCTTCTCGCTCTCTGCAGCTGCCTGAGAGGGGCTGGAGTGAGGGGGGGGGTCGGTCTCTGCTCCCACGTCACCAGTGACAGGGCGAGAGGGAACGGCCTCAGGCTGCGTCAGGGGAGGGTTAGGTTGGGTGTGAGGGAAAATGCCTTCCCTGCCAGAGGGGTCAGGCCCTGGCACAGGCTGCCCAGAGAGGTGGGGGAGTCACCGTCCCTGGGGTGGGTTTCCAAAACCATGTAGACGTGGCAGCTCAGGGCATGGTTTAGGAGAAAACATATTGTTGTGTTGATGGTTGGACTTCATGATCTTAGAGGTCTTTTCCAACCTTAATGATTCTGTGATTCTATGCGTCTGGGGAAAGGGAGGGACCTGCCAGGGAGAGCCCAGGGTCAACAAACCAGCAGAGCCCAGCATTCGTGGTCAGGACTCCCTGGGGTCAGTGGGTGACTGGGTCCCCCAGCCCCATGCTATGCTCCCGGGGGAGAACATCCCACCATCTCGGCTACCCCCTACCCAGTCGGGGTTGGGGTCGGGGGCTTTGGCAGGCAACAGGTCCCAGTGGAACTGGGCACACAGCAATGTGGTAGGTGCAACACACCTTGGTGGGGCACGTGGCTGTTCCTTGTGGCTTTCGGCTGTGAGGAATGCTCTGTGCATCGTCCTGCATGGACAGAGAGCGGGCAGAGGCTGACAGGCTGCCCGTGGTCCGTCGACGGAGGAGGGCCTTCCTGGGGGGGGCTCTCCTGGCGAGGTCTGCAGTCCAGCTGGCTCCATCGACACTTCCACCCGCGATCGCGGTATAAACATACGCCTCAGCCAGCGGAACCGTGGGGAGATGCCGAGCTAAGCAGAGTGGAAAAGATGATGGAGACGGAGCGTCGCCGGTGCCACACAACCCCTTGGCAAGATGGGCCCCCTCTAACGACGCGCAGTGGAAAGCGGCATCCCCAGTGCAGGCTGGGCACGTGGTGGGGGCGGCATCCGGGCTGGGGTCGCAGCTGGTTTGATTTGGGCTCCTAGGCTGCTGCCAGGGCTTCATGTAGAGGGTCTTCACGGAGCCATGCTGGGCACAGGGGTGATGCAGGTGGAGAAAGTGCCTCCAAGCACAGGGAAGGAGCTCTGTCCCTCCAGCTTGCTGGGAAGGAGCCGAGGGTGAGCTGCTGGTGGTGCCGATGCCTCCATGGGGAGTGGGCGCCGGTGCTGAGGGCTTCGGTACCCTGGGGGGAGCGGCGGTTAGGGACCAGCAGTCAGCAGCTGGAGGCAGGCAAATCAGTTTGGGGAATGAGGCATCCATGTGCTAACTGTGAGGATAATTAATTAATCCCTGAAATGCTCCCCACAGTGAGCTGGGAATGAAGCTGCTTGAAAAGCTTTCAGAAACAGTTCCTAGGAGAAAATACTAATTTTCTGGGACTGACATGGGGAGAGATGCTAGCTTTGGCAAACCTCCCACTGTGAGGCAGGGCATTGCTCCAGGACCAGCACCGTGAATGGGTATTTTGGGGTGGGGCTGGGCCCCGAGCTTCAGCCCAACGGCTCGGCTTTGCAGGCAGCCGGGATCCCTGCAGCTCCCTGTGGCTCCCCACGGCAAAGAGCCCTGGGGTGGGGCTGGGGAGAGGGCGAGGGGCAGCTCCGGCTCCCCTGCCCAGCCAGTGGCTCCTTGCACTCTACATCCCTTGCTCTGCTTGGGGGTGACCTGGAGCTGTACCCCGGCTCTGCTTTGGCTTCGGCATGCCCTGCCCTCCCCAGCCCTGAGCCCTGGCCCCGACCGGGGCTGCGACTGGCGCTGCCAACGGCAGGGGGGCTTCGCTCCCGGGAAGGGGAGCTGTGCCGCGGCGGGGGCACACGCAGCTCCCTGTGCGGCGGCGGGGCGCGAGCAGGCGGCATCGGCACGTCCAGGAGCGACGATGCTTGGGAGCGGCGGGGTGGGGAGGTGTGGGCAGAGCTGTGCCCTATGGGCAGGACCAGGCTGAGACTGAACGGGCCTTTCTTAAGGGCCATGACACGTGGAAACTTGCTGAGGAAAATTCCTAACAAAACAGGCTTGGAGGCACCGTAAACTCTGAGGAGATCAGGACTATCTTGTGGATGGGAGCAGACGTCCTTGAGGACTGAACTGGCAGGAACGGGATGAAGTACAATAGCACAAAATGCAAATTACTGCAGTCAGGGCAAAGGATAAAAGCTTCTGCCATGGCCTGGGAGCTTGTGATTTGCAAGGATGGAGAAGGGCAAGCCCTGGGTGTCTCCCCTGAAAATGATGCTCTGATATGGGATGCCTGAGACGCAGTTGCTGAAAACGCAACCTGCCCCAAGGGCCCCAGCTGGGGAGCGGCTCGCCCCATGGGGCAGGTAACCGAGGCAGTACATCAGCACTGCCCGGCACCGGGTGCCTCGCAGGGCACCGTCACCCACCTTCGGGTGCTGCAGAGCCGAAGGTGCAGGATTGGCCCCAGCATCCTACCCACAGCCTGGTTCTGGGGGCCAAGAGGAGCATCTGCGTCCCTTTCCCGGCCGGGGGGTGGGAGAGGGGGCCAGACAACATATTTTTGGGTTGAGCTGTGAAAGGCTTGGGGTTTGGGCAGGGAGTTTTTCTGAGAGTCACTTCTTTGTCAGCAGCAGGAGGAAACTCTTGCTCAACCTCAGCAGATGGGAAATTGCAGATGGCGTCATCTCCAGGCTCCAGTTGTCACCTGAAGCAGCAAGACCAGGAGAGGCAAACTGGGGACGCAGTGGGGCCTGCGGGCCCTGTCATACTACTGCTGGTGGGAGATTTACTGGCCCCAGTTTGGCTTTTCCACAAGTTCCAGGCGGTTTCCGACTCGCTCCAGTGGCAGGTAGCGGCACAGCTCGGGGCCGCGTGGGCAGGACGGCTGCGGCTGCGGTTTTGAGAGCTGACCTGCTCCTGGCCAGGATAATCACAGTGCATGTGGGTAAGAGTCTGCTCGGTGGATAGAGAGCTAACGTGAACTTTTACGACTATTATTGCTAGCAATAAATATCCCAGTGCTACCGAGTGACGTTTATATTTGTTAGCTGGCAGCGCATCAGTCATAGTCCGTGATCCTTAGGGGTAGTAAGTTGTTTCACCATGGCGATGGCTTCATAATAATAGTTTCTTGGGATTTATGATTATTTTCTTTTTTTCCTCTTTTGGTCTCAGTTTATGCTGCTAAAAGAATGCTGTCTTGCTTTAATACCTGTAAAAGCTCCCCTTGTCCTGCAGCACAGCTCAGTCTGTGTCTGCTCCGAGACACCAGTACAGCCCCTCCGAGCACTTTCCGGGCAGCTTGAGAAGATGCTACAGCTCTGACCTTCTCTTCTAATTTCTTTCTTAGCAAATATTGCAATATTTATGTCACACTATGTTTTGAAATACGTTTTTGTTTTGAGTCTGCATTGGTTCTAATCCCTGAGATGAAGCGTATCCTCGGTTGAGTTGTGCCAGACCCCTTGGCATGGCAGGATGTGCTGGACCCTGGAGTCCCCCCATCCTCCTCCCCACTGCAGAGGTCTGGAGGGGGCCCAGCCTGGAGCCGGCACAGTGTGACGGGGGACGAGAGCCGTGGCGTCCCAGCATGGCCGGGCAGGACAAGCTGGGGCGTCTCAGCATCGGTGAGATGTTCCCCTTCCTCAGTGGGGTTGCCCAGGATGTCTCAGACAGGCAGCAGCACCTTCCCCGTGGGGTCCCAGCACCCACAGCTCTGCTTCCAGAGCTTTTTGCTGCCTTTTTTGCTGCCTTTTTTGCAGGTGAACCCCAGGCTCAGCACAATGGTGGCTGCGCAAAACTCTCCGGGTCCTTCTGTTCTTAACCCTCACGGCACACGGAGGGGGGCAGGCCAGCATCTGCCGCCCGCGGCAGTCTCGTGAGGTGACTTTTGAGCGGGACAGGCAGGGATCGCTCAGCCCCGGGCACAGCTTGCTTTGGGGACGGTGCGTGGAGCAGCTCTGCTGGGCGAGGGGGGGCTGAGTCCGGTGAGGCGGCGTCTCAGCAGGCGCCCGGCCAGAGCACCCGCTCCGCAGGCGAGCAGGGTTCTCCTGCAGCGGGGTGATGTGCCTCATCTTCTGATGAGCATAATGTAAGGAAAAAAATGATGGAATATTTCTGCATGGGCTGTCAAGCAAAGTTCCTGTCCTTTCCTGTAGATGCCCCAAAATACCCTTTTCCAAGAGCTGCTGTACTCACATTTGCTCACTACAATTCCAGGGAAGAAGCTAAGAAGTCTGGGGAAAGAAATGGAGATGGACGTTACAGGGTGCCTTTGGGAAGGATGCCTGATTTTTCTCCCTCGGAGGGAAGAGCCCTGCTTGATGCTGTCTATGGGTTTGTCTTGACTGTAACAGAGTGAGTGAGTTTACTCTACTCAGCGCTGGCCAGGCCACACCTGGAGCGCTGTGTACAGTTCTGGTCCCCGCTGTACAAAAAGGATGTGGCCAGGCTGGAAGGGGTCCAGAGAAGGGCCACCAGGATGATCCAAGGACTGGGAAGCTGCCATACGAGGATAGGCTGGGAGAGCTGGGTTTGCTCAGCCTTGAGAAAAGGAGTACTTAAGGGGTATCACAGAATCCCAGAATGCCAGGTTGGAAGGGAGCTCAGGGATCATCTAGTCCAACCTTTCTAGGAAGAGCCCAGCCTAGACAAGACGGCCCAGCACCCTGTCCAGATGACTCTTGAAGGTGCCCAACGTGGCCGAGCCAACCCCTTCCCTGGGGAGATTATTCCAACGGTGACTGTCCTCACTGTGAAAAATTTCCCTCTCGTGTCCAATCGGAATCTCCCCAAGAGCAACCTGTGTCCATTCCCCCTTGCCCTCTCCATGTGACTCCGTGTAAAAAGGGAGTCTCCATCTCCTTTGTAGCTGCCCCTTAAGTACTGGTACATGGGGATGAGATCCCCTCTAAGTACTCCTTTTCTCAAGGCTGAACAAACCCAGCTCTCCCAGCCTATCCTCGTATGGCAGCTTCCCAGTCCTTGGATCATCCTGGTGGCCCTTCTCTGGACCCCTTCCAGCCTGTCCACATCCTTTTTGTACAGCGGGGACCAGAACTGGACACAGCGCTCCAGGGGTGGCCTGACAAGCGCTGAGTACAGCGGGATAATGACTTCTTTCTCTCTGCTGGTGATGCCCTGTTTGATGCAACCCAGCATCCTGTTGGCCTTCTTGGCCGCAGCAGCCACTGTTCGCTCATGTTGAGGTTCCTGCCCACCAGAACCCCCAGGTCCCTTCCCACAGAGCTGCTCTCCAGCCAGGTGGATCCCAGTCTGTGCTGCAATCCCAGATTATGTTTTCCCAGGAGCATGACCTCACACTTGTCCTTGTTGAACTTCATAAGGTTCTTGCTGGCCCACTCCTCCAGCCTATCCAGATCTCCCTGCAGAGCAGCTCTCTCCCTTTATTCCTATTCCTCCCTGCCCAGGGAGCCAGAGCCACTGTGATGGGCACTGTGCTCCAAGGGCAGCCGTGGCAAGGTCCAGCCACACTGGGAAGCCTTTGCCTTCTCCAGCATGGATGGGATCCCAGCGTGGATACTGTATTCACCATCCATGCAGTCACTGTGGTGGAGCCTGGTGGCCTCATGTCCACCGCCTTGGGCCAGGTCCTTGCCGCCTCCAGCCTACCCAGGCTGAAACCCTTGGGGTTTCTGCCCCCGTCATCCCCAGGGAGCTGTTCCAGACCTTGCATCCTTGGTGCTGAGACTTTTTTTTTTTTTTTGATTTCTAGCTCAGATCAATTTGTGACCAATTTAAACTCATTCATTCATTTTTGCTCCAAGATCGTCGTCTAGCTGAACTGGACTATGGTTTCCCCATTCACCCTGTTTTCTCCTCCTGTTCACTCTCTGTGGTATTTATAGCCAGCAAAACAGGCCGGACAGTAAGTTGCTGCTCCTAGAGTTGGCTGTTGATCTCCCCCACCACCCCGGCAGTCGTTCTGTGATCCCACTGGGGTCTGAGTTATCCTCCCTGCTACCTGGGATGATGAAACTGCAGGTGCCCTTCCAGGTGAAGTCCTGCCACCGCCCTCTGCAATAGCTCCAATGCTTCCGCTGATGTGAAACCTTTTGCATTAGGCATCCTGCAGAAATCTTTCCCCTCTTTTTGCAACTATATTACATGTTTCTAGCAGACAAGATACCGGCATACAGAAAAGCATCCTTCTGTTAGGCTGCAGAGCATGGCCTTGTTCCACACAGTTAAATTTCATCTCCATTCAATTAATCCCATCTCCACCATCACTCGGTTATTTCTGAGCGGTACTCAGCCCTTTGTCTACATCAGCGGTGTCTCCTGGCTTTGCCTCTTCCTCCTCCGGAGCTTGCAAATGCGTTACCAACCGCACCTGCTCGCCACGCAGCTGGCGGAGCCGGCACCGAAAGCATTCATTTTCCTAATTCATAAATAACCACTGCTAAATATAAAATGTTCTTCTCTCCCCCTTTCTGAAATGCCAAGGCAAAGCGCTCTCACAGCCCCCGCTCGGGCTCACGCCGGCAGGCAGCAGATGAGCCTCCGTCAAACGGGGAACCTTGGCAGAAATCTTGCACAAAGGCTTTATAAATACCCTCCTGGTCCGAGGTGGAGGCGTGTTTTTCCCGTGCTGCGTGTGCGTGAGCTGTCAGACTGAGCGCTGGTGTCTCTCTGGGCTGCAGGAAGACAGTTTATTATTTGCAAATATCTCAAAGCTGTTTTTTGAAAAGATGGAAAGGATTTAGGGACATGTTTGGTAACAAAGCAGAGCGGCACAGAGCCCTGGCTCACTGGTGAAGGATGTTCGCTGTGTGCGTGACGGGGAGGGAACGAGAGCTCTGGGGGCAGCGCTTGTGCTGTTTCTCCCCGCCCGAGCTGGTCGGACCCTCCTGAACGGCAGCGGCTTGACTGAGCAGAGAGGATGAGGTCGGACGGGCGACGGCCGGTGCACTGCATCCCGCTGCGGGGCAAGGCGGGAGGGCAGAGCACCAGCCGCCTTTGTCCCACGCGGCTCCAGTTCCAAGGTCTGGGCAGCCTCAGGAGCTGAGTCCTGGCTTTGTCCGTGGTCGATGGTTTTGAAGGCGCACCTGGAAGCCCTTGCAGAGAGATGAGCGATGGCCGAATGTCTGACAGGCTCCAAGACGTCTCGCTGGTTGTCTCCACGCGGGTGCAACACCTTACGCTTGTATTGGCAGCTGTAACGTCTGCTTGGTTTCATTAAATACCAGTTCAGCCTCCCTGAGGGATGCTGCCCTTGAAGATGTCGGCCAGCAGGCCGATGCCCATGAGCTTGAAAACCACGAGCATGTTTGCTGTGATTGTATTGGGGTGAAGGAAAAGTCGTGATCCTCCAGCTGCCGGGGAAGGATCCCCCTGAAGCCATTTTCGGCACTTCTCGTGCCCGTCACACACCGTGGCCAGGGGCCGGGGGGGCAGCCCCAAGAACAGCTTGGGGGTCTTGTGCCCCAATCTGGGACCCCGGGCTGAGGCAGACTGAGTCTTGATTTGCAGACTGGAAGTTGAGCTAAAACAGTTCGTGCCGCAAGAGGCTGCCCCGAGGGAAACTGTTCAGTCTTTTTTCCCCCATCTTTGGTTTCTCACAATCATAACTGACTTTTCCTAATTTTCCAGGTGAAGGCCCACAACTCCCGCGTCAGGCGTACTCTCCCTGTGTACAAATGCAAAGACCGAATCAAGCTGATTTTCAGCCTCCCTGGGTTAAGCTAAGCAATTTGGCTCCTCAGCTCATATTCTAAGGCAATTTCCATTCCAGCCTGCCTCTGTGGGCTCTCCCTGAACCCACACAGGGTTCATGGGGCGTTTGCACCGGTGATGCTCTCACCGTGCCACGTGCGCCCGGTAGAGCTGCCCCTGCTGCCGGCAGACCTCCCCCGCTCGCGCGGCCGGGGATGCCGAGAGCCGCCGATTGCCGCTCCCCCGGCGGCGCGGCTGCAGCCCCGCAGCGGGTTCAGGAACAGCCGGGCGAGCAGTCGCCTGCCTGGGGAGAATGCACAACTTTCATCAACAGTGATTTCAGATTCCTGGTAATCTTAACCCAGCAGGACGGCTTCTGTTTGGACTGGTCAGCCCTTAGCTCAAAACTATTTAATATTTTACATAATTTAACAGATTTATATTTGATAACAGATTTATATTTGGAAATCTATTCACTTTGTAACCTACTTACTCTGTGACTTGCTGATACATTCTTAATGAGACCATTAGGCAATTGCTAAATAAAACTCGTTCCAGAAGTTAATTGGCCAGGATCTATTTTCCATTAAAACCAGGCTGAAGCATTAATTTGTTACCAAATTTTAGAGTCTCATTGACTGAGCTGTGTGTGAGATTTTCCTGTGTCTGTACGTGGGATCAAAATGAAACCAGGTCACCGCTGAGGACCCAGGTCATCTCTTGGTGGCTTAAACGGGGGCCACGGCTGGTCGCTGCTTGTCCCACTGCCCCTCCGCTCTGCCCTGGGGTCTGTCACCACATCCTGACACCGGTGGGAAGGGCCCCTTGTCCGCTCCAGCCTCTCGCCGCATGTGCTGGGGGACCCGAAAGGCTCCCAGTGCCTAGACGTGGCCTCACCAGCAGCACAGGGCTGCTTTCGAGACACCCTCGTCCCCCTCAGCTCCATTCTAGGCCCCCTCCCTCCCTTCTTGCCGCTCTGTGAGATGGTTCAGCTCACCAAACCAGCAGAAGATGACCTGGAGAGAAGAAAAGCCAGCTGTTTTCTGCCCGGTTAGTGAGCGAGACCCTCCGGGTGGGAGGCAGAGGAAAAGACCCCCTCCGCTCGGCAGCGGTGAGCCACCAGGTCAGCTCCACTGGGTCACGCAACCGGCCCCAGACGCTTCTTGGTCACGCTGCTCCTCTAGCTTCCATAGCTCCTGGGCAAGCTGGAAGCAGCCTGACCTCTCTCCTCCAACAGTTTCTGAGGGACAGAGCACACACTCCTGCAGCGGCAGAAGCTGACGTACTCTGGCCAAGAGTCTGCAAGCCGAGCCATGCTGAACGCTGGATCCGAAGCCAAGGGAGCACTTGGGTTGGGGAAGCTGCTGCAGCGTGCCAGCAGCACCCAGACCTTCCAGAGGTAGCCTTGCTGTACGTGGAAGTGGTGAATAATTAGCATTTTACCTAGACTGGCTTGGTGCGAAGGCAGTGACCGAGGCACCCCTCAGCTGAGGTTGCGGATGAGCAGTGGGACTGCCCCCAGCGCTCCTCCCCTGCCGGCTCCGCAGCTGACCCGCTTCAGCCCTTGCCTTGGTGACTTCTGGAAAGCACTTGCCACCTCCTGTTCCCGCTCCGGCACGACGGGCCGCCTCCCGCTGCTCCGCTCCAGGCGGACGGCGCAGCTGAGCCGCGGCAGCAGAGCAGAGGAGCTGACGCACGTGCACCCACACGCCAGCGAGGCTGCGGCGTCCCCCAGCCCGGCCGGGAGCGTCGGCTCCGGAGGTTCAAGCAGCGCCCCGTGGATGGAGGGGAAGGCTGCTGGGAAGCCTGGCAGGAAGGACCCTTCCCACACAGAGACAGGGAAACCCTGACTGCTCAGAGTTGACCCTGCTGGAAATGTTCACTCATGTCCTAGTGAAAGCTGGCCCAGAGTTTAAAAGCTTTCCGATCAGTGGGGCCCAACAAAAATATCTAGGTACAAAGACCCGTGCAACCCTGACAGGTCAGCCCCATTGGCAACGTCTCGAGCCTGCCACAGAGCAAGCGCTCCCCCAAAACCCTCCCAGGTGCAAGGGGACATCCCTGCCACAAGGGTGAGGCAGCACGAACCAAAAGCTCTCGCACAAACACTACCTCATTTTTGCAAGCCAGATGCATTAATAGAGAAGCCACCACGATGCAGCGCTTTCTGCAGGCTGTGGGGCAACAAATCACTCTTGCAGCGTTTTCCAGCGCTAACTCAACAGGCAACGCCACCAGAGCCAGCCCCGGGCCGAGGCAATGCTGCTGCAGCCAGCCCTGGGCCGAGGCAACGGTGCCAGCTGAACCATGCAGGTTTAAAACACCGGATTTTGATCGTTCCACCTCTGGTTCCCACCATACACCCTCTCCCGCTGCTCCACGAGCAGAGTGCCATCCACACCGTGCCACACCATCGCGCTCTCCTGTTTTTTCCCCCAAACGCGGGATCAGTTTCCTACAGAAGGGCTTACTCTGTTCCCAGAATAACGTTTCCTCACTGTTGGAAGCAGAAGCAACTATCACCTCTAAAAAAAATCTGCCGGAAAAGGAGTTTCTTCAGCATTAGTTCCCATTCCCGTCAGCTGCTAACGCACCGCAGCTTTGTAAAATGTGATCACCAAGTGAATTGCTGTCACCAAGAGGCTTTATGTCATTCTAAACTAAGTTATTATGTGATCTCCAATCCGTTGCCACCTGCAGCTGCGCTGGAGAGGGGTGAAATGGCACACCAGAACACAGCATTCGGCTGGAAAGCCGCAACAACTCTCCAGAGAGCACGTAAAAGCCGTCAGAACAGGTCCCTTTTTGCTTTTTTTACTGCACCCCGATTCCCCCACATTAAAAAATCTAAGCCTTGGTCAGCCTGTCCTGGAATAGAGAGCCTGGGGGGAGAGGTGCAAAGGCAGTCCTCCTTCGGGCAGGGCGCGCGGGAGCTGGTGCTGCCGCAGGGAGGCTCACCGCCGGTACCGCTCGGACCACGTGTCAGCTCCCCGCGGCGCGCAACACCCGCTCCTCATCCCTCGCCCGAACTCCCGCCACGTCTGAGCCGAACCCCCGGCGTCACTGCGCGAACGCCTGCACGGTACTCTCGTGTTTCCCGGTGCAGGCGCACTCTCATCTTGCCCGTTTCCACGGCCTGACAAGTCTGTTGCGCCCCCACGCTATTTATTTCAGATTACACACACAGGGTACGTTTTTACAAAAGTTTTATTTGCCCGGCCTATCTTCCATGTGCCGTTCTTAAAACTTCTGGAACTGCTTCTTGGTACCAGCAGCCTTTGTGACTTTGAGGACGTTGAACCGGACAGTCTTGCTGAGGGGACGACACTCTCCCACGGTGACGATATCGCCGATCTGGACATCCCTGCAAAGTCATCACGGGTGTTTCAGCGGCTCCGAGTTCTCTGCGTTTACGTTTGGTCGCTCCGTAGCACGGGCATTTGCCTTGTGCGACGCCACCGAGCAACACCGCACCGGCAGCGGCACCGCAGCCCTGAGCTTGTGCAGCTGGAAGGTCTCGAGCGCTGCCAAGATGCGTGTGCCTAAAAAGCAGCAGTCGCCCCACCCAGCTGCCGCAAGGCCTTGGAGTCTGTCACTCCATGCTAAGCTCAAGACAAGGCTCACGACTAGGCTAAACGCAAGCCTTTCAAGAGCGGGATGAGTGCCGAGCATCAAAGGGAACCCTTCAGCGATGGGGAGTTTCCCTCCCGGTCACATACAGCCTCAAAGCACTCCTTAAGCCAAATCAGCTGGACTCCCACTTTTTCAGGAAACCTGTGCTCCAAAGCCAGGCTTAGGAAACACACGGTAGGCAAAAAACCTGCCACTCTCTGAATACATCCCCTCTGGCCTCAGTGCTTACTTCAGAAACATCAGTTTTTATCTTTCTCAAGGAATGTAACACTGTGTGGTTTCAGAACAGGCAGAGGGACCGGAACCTGCCATATGGTTCAGCAATTGCCACAGGCACTGTCAGCAGCCCCCCTCACCAGCAGGGGCTCTGAAGACCATCGTGAGTTTAAACATCACCACCAGTACGCAGGTTCCAGGCCAGAAGCAGCAATAAAACTGCAGTGCCACACAGATGTGCACACGTGCTGCAGTTTCTGCACAAAAGCCGAGCTCAGCGTCACAAACAGGCCCTACAAACACCTGTATGAGACACTGGGAGCACGTCCGGCACTCCCACCCACCTCCCCTCCATGGGGCAACTCCTCGCCGTCACCGCGGGGACCTGCACGCACCTGAAGCAGGGGGAGAGGTGCACGGACATGTTCTTGTGGCGCTTTTCGAAGCGGTTGTACTTGCGGATGTAATGCAGGTAGTCCCGACGGATGACGATGGTGCGCTGCATCTTCATCTTGGTAACCACACCTGGGCGACAGAAGAGGGAGGACATGCCAGCGATGAGCCTAAATGAGCACGGACCGACCCGTGGCACACTGGGCCGGAGATGTGGGTTGTAACAAATAGAGAACAGAGATTTTTACGTGAACTATCCAAGAGGATCGGCAGGGTCAAGCGGTATTTGACACCTGAAGGCCGTACCCTTCAATTCCAGTTAATTTCTCCTTATTTACCTTAATAATAAACTATAACACACCCTTTGAGGGGTGCTCCAGAACCTCTACCAGGATGAAAGGGCTTTCCCACTGCCATGCTACAATGATCAAATTTCTATCATAAAATGCATTATTCCTCTTGTCTTTTTGAAGACTTTGGGCACATTGCAACACCTTTTCTAAAACCAATGTTCCCTGCACCATCTGCTGCTGTCTCACATCAACATCTGCACCATGGAACAGCACATCTGGAAGGGTAACTGCCGGCAAGCGGTCCTTTCACTGGGCATCAGCAAAGCCATGTGGCATTGTCGTCAAAGCCCCTTCACTGTGAGGCTTGGAAGACCATCGTGAGAGAATGGCATCACGTGCAGCTCAAGGACCACGGCAGGGTTTCCAGGCAGCTCCAGATGGATGCTCACAACTCCTGGCCTTTGATTGCTTCAGGGCAGCCATGGGACTGCGCCTGCGCTGCTTCTCTTTAAGGAGCCTTCGCAACTCACCTGAGAGGATCCGGCCACGGATGGAGACATTACCAGTGAAGGGACACTTCTTGTCAATGTAGGTGCCCTCGATCGCCTGCAAAGGGGAATGGCTGTCAGCATTTCATAATCATAGAATGTCTTAAGTGGGAAGGGACCCACCACAAGTGTCATCAGGTCCAACTCCCATCCTTGTACAGGACACCCCGAATTCACACCATGTCTCTGAGGGCCTTGTCCAAGTGTTTCTTGAATATCACCAGGCTGGTGCTGTGATGCCACCCTGGGGAGGCTGTTCCAGGGCTCCACCACCCTCGGGGGGAAGAACCTTCTCCTAATGCCCAGCCTCACCCTCCCCTGGCACATCTCCCTGCCATTCCCTCGGGCCCCGGCGTTGGTCACCAGAGAGATCAGTGCCTGCCCCTCCTCCTACCCCCGTGAGGAAGCTGCAGACTACCATGAGGGCTGCCCTCAGCCTCCTCCGCTGCAGGCTGAAAAACCAAGGGACTTCAGCCACTCTTGGACAGGCAAACAGCTGAGGCAGCAAGGGAGCTTGGAGGAGCCATGAGCAGACTCGCCTGGCAGGTCTGCTGCAGCCTCTGGGGTGCGGCAAGAACAGGACCGGGCTGGGGGTGGCCTGGGCCCCGCAGCCACCCCTTACCTCCTTGGGAGTCTTGAAGCCCAGGCCGATGTTTTTGTAGTAGCGGGGGAGCTTCTCCTTGCCGCCCTCGCCCAGCAGCACCCGCTTCTTGTTCTGGAAGATGGTGGGCTGCTTCTGGTAGGCGCGCTCGGTCTGGGGGGGAGAGAGCAGGGAGCATCACCGGCAGCTCCGCGGCGCCGGGAGCCGGCCAGGCCCCGCGGCACGGCGCCCCGCCGACACACACCGCCGGCCTGCCCTGCCCTTCGCGGCCCCGGGCACGGCGCCTCACCGGGAAGGCGCCCGCCCGCTTCCGCCCCCCCGGCCCACAGGGCCCCGGGCAGCCCCCCTCCCCGCCCCAGCGCCCCCGAGGTGTGCGGCGCAACGTTGGGGGGGTGTGCGTGTGTGTGTGCGTGTGTGTGTTTGCCCCGTGGGGGCGGCCCAGCGGGGTCCCAGGCCGCCCCGGGGGGTCCCGGCCCTCCCCGGCCCCGCAGCCCCACCTGCGTGTCCGCCATCTTGGGCCGCGCGGCGAAAGGAGGGCGTGGGTGGCGCGCCGCGCCGCTTATCCCCGTAGCGGGCCGCCGGAAGTGACCTCACGAGGAGGCCGGCCGAGGGCGTCACTTCCGGCGCTGCGCTGCGGAGCGGGGCCGGCCCGGCGGAGCCTGGGGGGAGGGGCGGGGGTGTTGGTGTCCTACTGGGAGAACTGGGGTAACTGGGGTGCGCGGGAGCGCTCGGCGCTGGGCGGCCGGGCCCAGGGAGCTGTGGGGAGCGCGGCTGAGCCGGGGGCGGGGGGCCCCTGCGGAGGGACCGGGGCAGGCTGGGGAGCTGCGCGGTCACCGACCGTGCGGAGCTGAACGGGGCAAGGGCCGGGTTTTGCCCCTGGGGTACGGACGGACGGGGGAGCGAGGGGCTGGGGAGCAGCTAGGCGGGGACCTGGGGGCTCTGGCCGACAGCAGGTTGAACAGGAGCCCCCAGCGTGCCCTGGCAGCCCCGAGGGCCAGCCGTGCCCTGGGGGGCACCGAGCCCTGCATCGCAGCGGGCGAGGGGGGGATTGTCCCGCTCTGCCCCGCGCTGGGGCGGCCTCACCCCGAGTGCTGTGGGCAGCGTTGGGCGCCGCAGGACATGGAGGGTATAAAGCTACTGGAGAGTGTCCAGAGGAGGCCACGGAGTTGGTGTGGGGTTTAGAGGAGAAACCGTACGAGGAGCGGCTGAAGTCCCTTGGTTTCTTCAGCTGGAGCAGAGGGGGCCGAGGGCAGAGCTCATGGTGGATGAGATGGGCGGACTGTTCAGTGGATAAGAAGCTGGCTGGATGGCTGCATCCAGAGGGTCGTGGTCAATGGCTCAATGTCCAGATGGGCACTGGTGACGAGTGGTGTCCCTCAGGGGTCTGTAGCGGGCCCAGCGCTGTTTAATATCGTCATCAATGACACAGACAGTGGGATGGAGGGCACCCTCAGCAAGTTTGCAGATGACACCAAGCTGAGCGGCGCAGTTAACACACTTGAAGGATGGGATGTCATCCAGAAAGACCTGACCATGCTGGAGGGGGGGCCTGGGAGAAACTCATGAGGTTCAACAAGGCCAAGTGCAAGGTCCTGCACCCATGTTGGGGCAACACCTAGTATCAACACAGGCTGGGGGATAGAGCATGTCCAGAGAAGGGCAGTGGAGCTGGGGCAGGGTCTGGAGCACAAGTGTGCTGGGGGGCGGCTGAGGGGGCTGGGGGGGTTTAGCCTGGAGAAGGGGAGGCTGAGGGGAGCCTTTCTCGCTCTCTGCAGCTGCCTGAGAGGGGCTGGAGTGAGGGGGGGGCTGGTCTCTGCTCCCAAGTCACCAGTGACAGGACGAGAGGGAACGGCCTCAGGCTGCGTCAGGGGAGGTTTAGGTTGGATGTGAGGGAAAATGCCTTCCCTGCCAGAGGGGTCAGGCCCTGGCACAGGCTGCCCAGAGAGGTGGGGAGTCACCGTCCCTGGGGGGGTTCAACCACCGTGTAGCCGTGGGACTTGGGGCCATGGTTTAGGAGGCCTGGGGGTGTTGGGTTGGGGGTTGGACTTGATGATCCGAGAGGTCTTTTCCAACCTTAATGATTCTGTGAGTCTATGGTGGTGGAGGTGGGAGAAATGAAGGATGTGAGGAGGGCCTTTCCTAGGAGCAGGGCACCCTGGGTGATTAGGTCGGAAGGTACGAGACAGCCTGGACTGGCCAGCAGCAGTTTGACAGTTCTGTTGTACGTAGCTGGCTCACACCCCACAGAACAGCGTGGCTGGTGCCTCGTGGCCGACCGGTGTCTTGGGCTGTGACTCGGGAGGTGCTGAGCTCTGTACAGCCCACGCCTGAATTGGGGCATGGTCTTTTCTGTGTTGGTTCCTTGTCAGGACAGCAGAGAGAGAAATTCTCGGAAGGATGTTATTTATTGATACAAAGACCTTGGGTTTGTAGTGTACCTGCCACAATTGGTTCCTCTGGGTGAGGGAAGATTTAAACATGACAGGGTTTTGGTGGGAATTTCTTCCTGGCCTCAGGCTGTGAGGGACAAAAAATAACCAGCTGCGAGGGTGCACGCTGGGGAAGGGTCTCCAGGTGTACCTGTGGTGCTCGGCTTCCAGAACACAGGGGACCCTCTGGGGGTGTACCTCTGTGTCTGGAGAAGTGTTTATGTTTCTTCAAGGTCTTTTTCAGAACCTGTTGGCAATATTACCAGAATTGGATCTAAATTACTTGAATTTTCAGTGATCATGGCCTCTGACATGTATTGCACGCACTGGGGCACCTCAGAAAAGGCAGGAAAGTAAGCTTTACTTACTGTTATATAAAGGCAGCAGTATAATTTAACATTATTGTGATGCAAATAAAGTTATATTAAACCAACGGCATATGGTGGTACCCTGTTTACTGCATGCCACGTCATTAATCAATTGTTTGAAGATTAAAGGGATAATAGTGGCTTTTTAGAGCTCTTGCGCATTTTATTCTCTGTTAGTCATAATCTGCCTCGTCAGGGGCCGAGTGCAGGCAGAATGTTTGTCTCTGAAAGCGAAGCCAGTTCTAGCCATGAAGAGTTAACTTGTGTGGATGGTGGCTGGCTCTTCTGGCCTGAGAAATGAGGACTGACGAGAAACAGGATGAAAACCTAAAGCGGCTCGTTCTTTGTGCAAGAGTCAGCTGTGATGTCACCCCTCGCCGTGGGACTGGGGATGCTAAAAGTTCACAGGGGCTCGTGGAGGGGCTGGGCAAGTTGGTGGAGGGAAAATCCACGCGTGTTTGCTGAGCGCAGAGCAATAACGTGCAGCTCGGGAAGTCTCGGCTGAAAATGCTCGGCGCTCGGATGCGGACGAGGCAAAGCAAACCTCGGCTCAGGAAGGGCTTTGGATCTGTGACCCGGGCGGGGATGCGGGAGCATCCTGTTCAGTGGGCTGAAGTGGGATGGGAGTGTTTTTAAATATTGGTTGCTGGGACACGGATCTTTTTGTGTCTAAGTAAGTGCCTAGATGGGCTCTTGTGCCGGTTGCTGCAATCTCGCGGTCTTGAAGAGATGGTGGGAAGACCTCAAGGATTTTTATATTTGTTGTCTTCAGAGTCCTTTCACACTCTCAGGGGGAAGGCAGCATGCAATAGAGACACGTAACTAAATTATCTTGAAAATTACCATTCTTCTCCGCAAATTATCCATAAGCTGATGAATAAATAAAATAGCATTTCTTTACTCATCCATTTGATGCTAAAAATGAAACTGAGTCACCTCCTGCCTTTAACTCGTGATGAATTGTGAAGAGTAGGGGAATAAAAAAATGATAGCAGTCTTTCTGTCTTTTAGGTGGGCAAATGCCATGGGTGTTTTGTGACTGCTTGGACCAACCCCCTGCCAGTGAAGAGTCTCGTCTTCGGGCTCAGCGCCTGCAGCAGCAGTTGCAGAGCAGCCGTGTCTCCATGGGGCAGGCCTGTCTCAGAACGAGGGGTGGCAGCGGGGCTGTCAAACTACCGACCTTGACCCTGAGGATGCAAAACAAAGCAAAAGGGAATCTCAGACCGTGGCTTAATCAGGAGTCCCTGACTGAGCCCTGATTAACAGTGCTGCGGCTGTATGAGAGACCGTGAATAGCGGCGGGCTGCTGGAAAGTGAAGGAAGAGGCTCTCCTATCAAAACATGCCACCCAGACCGGGAGATGAGGAGTCTTCGAGAGTCAGTGGTGCCCCTGAGTCGTGGTGGCGGGGCATTGCCCCTGGTCCTGCCAGCAGCCGTTTGTTTGTTTTACGGCTAAGCGTTTCTTCTGATGGCTCTCAGCAGGAAAAGACTTAAGAACATCGTGTGTGTCCAAGGAGGAAATAGCGGAGGGAAAGCATAGGCATTGTCTGGCGAGAGAGGGAGTTTTCCTCTGGGCGTTGTCTGGCTGTACAAGAGCTTTGTCATAACGCAATATGCAAAATCTGTATTGCCTTTTCAGAGGAAGCTCAAGGAAGCTTCAGTAGCATCGGAGTCAGAGCTGAGAAAACCAGTGACGACCTGGCAGTGTGCTGCTTCTGGCAGCTGGAGAGAAAGTTCTGAAGCACTTTGAAATGGTACAGGAATAAACCAGGATATGGTGCTCTTGTTTTATGACCTGCAGTGTTAGGTTATGATGAGAGATTGTGGAACTGCTTTCACTGATATTTTTAAAATGGACTGATAGCTACTGAACGTGCTCTGTCTGGGCCGCTTGATCCTTTCCTAGCGCGCAGGTTTGGCCCTGATGGCATCCTGAAGTCCCTTCCAGACCTGCGTTTCTGTGCTTCCCACCGTGCTGTCAGGCACGGCTTGATACATCGGAAGCATGAAGGTGTGGTGTGATGTGGTGGGGAGGAGACTGGAGCGCTGGGGTCTGAGGGGGGCTGTCCTCTCCCAACTGGGCCCTGCCGGCTTTCAGGGACTCCCAGCTCCCTACGGATGCTCCAGGGAGCAGCTTCTCGGCCTCTGGCCGTAGTGGGCTCCGCTCTGGGAGCGGACTTGCTCTCAGCCGTGCTCACCTGACAGTACAGTCAGTGCTGAATTTGTTAGTCTGGTTTCTTAATCCTGGCAATACTGTAGATAGTAGGAATGACGCTGTATTGATGGTGAGTATGCACTGGGGTCTAACTGTGCAGCAGAAATTAATTCAAACTGCAGCTCCTTTTTACTCTTGCTTAATTAGACCTCTGTTCATTGTTTTGTGGTCTCTGCGAGTGGCGTTCCTATTGCCTGTCTGTCATGCACCAGGTGATCGGTTGCTTTATCTGTACACCAGCCATTCCCAAGCGCCAAACATCTATAGCACTGTGTGCTCAAACCATTTTATATTTTAATTGTTTAGTTAGACACTGAGGTACCTGCATATCCTCTGCTGTGCAGTGCCACAGATGTCCCAGTTAGACCTTTGTTAAGGTGTTGATACTTACTCAGTGTTTAGTATTAACTGTCTGGTCATCTTCATCAGCTCATTACTTCACTTGCAATACTGTTTTTCTCCAGTCAGTCCTGTGCTTGTAAGAAGTGGCCCCGCAGAAGAGCCAGGAGCGCCTTGCCAGTCCACCCCGCTCCGTACTCGGGGCTGCAGCCTCCCCCGGTGCGACAGATGCGCTTGACCTTGACCACACTGGCAGTGGTTTGCTGCAGACTCCAGAGGAGGTAAAGGCCTGAGCCGTAACTGGGGCCAAGAACTTGGCTAGTTCCAGTCTGCTCCCTGATAACCCACAACGGAGCAGAGCGATGCAGCGAGCATCCGTGCTACGAGCTTGGAACGCCCATCATGCGAGTAACACGTGAACAGCCAGTGGCTTTTCCGAGACTTGTTTATCAAGGAACAAAGAAAGTTGTGGGTGCAACAACTGCACACCTTTTCCGTGACGTGTAAATTGAGGACAAGGCAACCCCTTTATTCCACAGATACGGCAGCCTCAGCGAGCCACCTTTGAGCTCTCCTGGCTAAGCAGCTGGCTGCGTGGCGGTGATCTCCCCTTGAGCTGGGACACCCTCAGGGTTGTGCCTCAAGGCAGAGAGACCTTTCACCAATGGCAGACCTTTGGTAAGCAACCGGTGCTGTGCATAACCTTGTAGTATGGTAACTTTGGTTTTGTGTCTTGGTAACTTTGATTTTGTGTCTTGGTAACTTTGATTTTGTGTCTTGGTAACTTGGTAGTTTTGAATCATTGTTCAAATGATTGTGCAGTACAGTAATAGAGCAAACCTTGCCATCGAACTTTACAGCGTCTCATTAAACCCACTTTTGCCAATACCTTTGACAGTGATTCTTTAAATGACCTAAATCGCCCATTGCAACAGCGGGGCCGGCTAGGGCAGCACCATTTGGCTATCCGGTGTGCCGAGGTGCCAAGCGGGAGACTCCTCTGTGCCTTGGCAAGAGCCTGCAGCCTGCGCAGCATTTCTTGCGATGGGCTTCGCTGCCGCTCGCTGCGGGCAGGTGGGATTGGCGCCCTGAATTGGCTGAATCCGTTACAAGAAGAGAGGAACAGTTCAGAGATGACTTTCGTGCCCAGATGTTTTGATGTGACGGGGCAAGCTTCGCGCAGGGGTACGTGCAAGGCATCTGCCCAGGCGTGGTTGTTGGCTCACCCGGTGCCCTGCTGAGTCTGGCGGTTATGTTTTACAGCTGGGCAGGTAAGGCACAAAGCCTGTGGGGACACTTCTGGGCCCATTGGTATTTGCAGGGGTATGTTGCATCCTGGTGGAGTTCGGGAATTACTGCAGCCTGTGTGCCCCTAATATCTGGCTAGAAAACAGCTGGCTAATTTCAAGCCTGTGCTGGTCCTCAGCAGTCTCTACTCGTGCTACTTTTTGAGACCTCAACACTGGAGCAGTCCCTGTTCCAGCCCTTTTTCACTCGATGAAGTCCTCCCAGGCCAGGTGAGCAAGGGTGCTCTGAAACAACAGACCCTGCCGCATTTTTATAAGGGACCTCTGGGCAAAACTGGGAGAGTGGATCCCTCCTGCAGGTCCAAACCAGTGTGCGGAGGAACAGGGGAGAGCCATGTGCTGGGGACAGTACCCTTCTCCGGCCGTGCACTGTGCTCGCCAAGCAGAGCCAGGGAGCTCAGCAAGCTTACAGACAGCTTCACAGCAGCAGTTCTGCTTGCATGAGCCTTGCCAGCCACTAGGCAGAAACAGGGGGCATCAACCAGCTCTGTTCAGGGTTACCAGGAGCACTGTGTGAGGTAGAAAAGTCAAGGACATGATGGACTCGGAGCCAGGCAACCCATGGACTTCATCCTGTACCACGCCCAGGTACCAGGACAGCCCATTTCTCTGCAGCTTGCAGAAAGATGCTCTAGTCCTGCTGCCATGATGTGCCCATGCAGGCCCCTCTGGAGTGTCCCACGTGGACCCTGGTGGCCGGGGGCCTCCCGTGCTGCCTGCCCAGCGGTGCTGCCCAAATTGAGCTTTTGCAGGACCTGGGGTGCAGTTTACAGCACCTACGTTCTCAGCTGCAATGCAGAGCTGAGTCGTGGCAGTCTGACCCCTTGACACCCCTTTTCCCCACCCTACTCTCCAGCTTAGCTCTTGAATAGTTGCAGTTTTTTCCTGGGTCTCAAGTCTGGTATGATTTTAAGGCTCATGTCTGTCCTCTGTGAAGAACTGGGATGACTAGAGGAATTCTCTGATAACTGGAAAAGGGCTAACGCAACTCCAGTCTTTCAGAAGGAAAAGAAGGAGAGTGGAGAGGGCCTCAGCCTGGAAAGAGCATGGAGCGTGTCCTCTTGTGATCCCTGTCTCCAAACAGAGGAAGCACAGGAAGGCAATCAAGAGCAGCCAACCTGCGTTTTACCAACAGCAAATTGTGCTTGACCAAGCACAAAGTTAAGGCTTTAAGTGCTTTAAAGCAGTAGCCCATTAAGTATTTTGTCTGTTATCTTCTTGACATCCCTCCTGTTAACATCTCATTAGATCTTTCAGTGATTGTTAATAGCCCTGATGATGAGGGTTTTTGAAGCAGTGGCTTAACTGTGTTCCTGGCACAGCTCAGTACTCAAACAGGCACAGGCACACCTCTTCTCAGCTCCACAGAGCCATGGGGCGGGGTGTGGGGAACATGAGCTCTGCCAGAAATCCCCCCCCACCTGCTTTCCTCAGAGCACCAGGAGCTCCCCGCACTGCTTGTTGGGGGCTGGCAGGGGTTTATGCCGCTCTGTGGCAAGGAGCAGTTGTCCTGGGGTAAGGTGGTGCAGAAAACCTCTCCTCCTCCCCAAAATGGCACAGGATGCCCGTGACCATCCGCACCGCCACAGGGGTGGTGAGGAGAGACTGTCCTGCAGGGGTGCAGGAAGGCTGTGAACATCTCCCAAGTAGAGCTTGCTCAGTGTGGCGTTGCAGGTAACTGAGTTCTGGTGCTGTGCACGTACAGGCGTGGCAGCACCAGGAGGTGGCTGTAGGGTGAAGCTTGTTTGGGGGTCCCGGGATCTTGAGGGAGTTGATGTAAGTTGCTCTGAAAGCTAGGTTGACAGCAGTGGCATTTTAGGCAAATGAACTGTTCATCTTCCACAACATCCTAAAGAGGGCTTTAGAAAATTGCATCGCAAGGATGCGGGTGGGGAAGGCCACCCTGAGCCACTGTCCTGCATCTGACTTAATTTGTTCTGTGGCTATTCCAGCCTAAGAATCCTATCAAAGAAGCCTGTCATCCATCTAATCCATGATTTAGGAGGCAGGGGGGAAGTCGGTGGAATTTCCCTGCCACCTGGAAGAAGCCTGGGGAGGATACCTCTAGGAGTGTGCTCCTAGCCTGCATCCAGCGAGGGCCAGGGCATGAATTGCCGCTGCTCGCGGTTGTGGCTTAGTTTTCTGGTTATGATGTCTGCTGCAAAGGACCTGCGGAGGTGGCCCTGTAGACCTCTGCCATGGTAATATAACTGCCTGCTGTCTGCTGATGTTGGATAAGGTGAAGGGCGGGCTGAGATGGATTATTACCAAGTGCTTAGCATCTGGTTTGGTCAGGGGTATCATTCCCTGGCGCCTCGTAGGAGGGAGCATCTGTCCAGTGTTTTCCTCATCATACCCAAAACCCACTCTGAGGGAGCTTGCTCCAAAGCCTGGCCCCTGTGCTGACCAGGAGCCAAAACCTCAGGTGCTTCAGTGCTGTCGGACAGAAAGAAGCATCTTCTAGCAGTGCAGAGGGCTTCTGGTTTTGGCTTGGTCTTTTTTTCATCAAAGGAGCGTGGAAGCCTCCAAGAGTATTGCAGAAGGGAGCCGACAGTGCTGCAGGAGTCATCATTCTCCTGATAAAAGGCACAGGGCAGCTGAATTGCAGCTGGTGTCTGGAGTGCTGACTGTCATTCTGAATATAATTAACCAAGTCATTGTCCCTAGCGATGCTGTTCTTCCAGGGTGGACAAGGACAGAGGGACCCGCTTTTAGGGCAGCAAGTTCCCGTGTTTCGAAAGCCCGTCTCAGTGCAACGCTCCAGCCAGCCCCACAGCACAGACTTTCTCTGTACTGAAGACCTGGTTCGGGGCATCAGTTTGCCTTGCCCTGTGTTCCGGCTCTTGCCCCTACAACGTGCCCCTTTTCACACCCATTCTGAGTGAGCCTCCCGTGCCAGAGCACTGAAATCGCCTGTGGGTGGCAAAGTGTTGAGAAATGCTTCTTTGAGTCCAGTACTAACTTCTGATTAGCCAGCTCACGGGGGGAACCCCAGTCTGCTCATTACACCAGCTTTCAGAGGGTAACCAGTAAGAACCTCCAAACCAACTGGGGAATCTTCTGCACCATCGCTCCATGTCCCTGTAGGTCAGGTCCCGTGCACTCTCCTGCTGTTGCTGAAGCACTTCGCTCTCTGTTTTTCAGTGTCCCTGTGGCTCTCGCAGGTCTGCCTAAGTGACAAATTATCATTAAGCACTGAAGACCTGGTGAAGTTAATGGTAATTGCATGAACTTAGCTTGAACTTTGTGGCTAGTCTAAACTTAAAGTATAGCTGAAGGCTCAAACCCAGTCAGCTCCAGTCCATCTCCAAAGGCCTGTGGCTCACATATGGCCCTGAGCAGGTGGAGTCAGCCAGAGTTCTTGTGGCCATATTGCAAACCATTTATTTTCCCATCTTAGGCAATTTTCTATTTGCCTGAAGTTTAGTATTGTGAACTCAGACAGACTCCAAGTCCTTCCTCTACATGTTACCATTTGAGATTTCAAGTCTGAGCGGATTTAAAAGTTAATTTGCAGTGGCACTCACTCTGCACTGTACTGAAGTTGTGCAGAGGGAGGGCACAATGCATTCCTCAGATGATTTGCAGCTTGGGCACAAAGGCACAGTTAAGTAGGGCAACAGCAACCGAGCAATCAGCAAAACATGTGTATATATTATTAATAGAAAACTATAGTTCAGCTGAGACTGCACTTTGTATAAGAGAGGACTTTTAAGGACACGTGTCCAGAAAGCTCCTTAGAGCCTTCACCCTTGGTGATGGCTCTGGGCCATGCTCTGGGAAGGGCTTTTCCTGGGCCACACCAACGTATTACTAACCTGATCTCCTCCTATGACAGGGTGACCCGCCTGGTGGGTGAGGGAAAGGCTGTGCATGTTGTCTACCTGGACTTTAGCAAAGCCTTTGGCCCTGTCTCCCACAGCCCCCTCCCAGAGAAGCTGGTGGCTCATGGCTTGGACGGGCGGACTCTTTGCTGGGTGAAAATCTGACTGGTGGCCAAGCCCAGAGAGCTGTGGTGAGCGGAGCTAGATCCAGTTGGCAGCTGGTCACGAGCGGGGCTCCCCAGGGCTCAGAGTTGGGGCCAGTCTTGTTTAATACCTTTATCAATGATCTGGATGAGGTGATCGAGGGCACCCTCAGTGACTTTGCAGATGACACCAAGCTGGGCGGGAGTGTTGATCTGCTTGAGGGCAGGAAGGCTCTGCAGAGGGGTCTGGACAGGGTGGTTCAATGATCCAAGCTCAAATGGGTGAGGTTTAACCTGCCCTTGGGTCCCACCAGCCCCAGGCAGCGCCCCAGGCCCAGGGCAGAGGGGCTGGGAAGTGCCCGGCGGAGAAGGCCCTGGGGGTGCTGGCTGACAGCCGGCTGGGCATGAGCCAGCAGTGCCCGGGTGGCCAAGGAGGCCACCAGCCCCCGGGCTTGTGTCAGCCCTGGTGTGGCCAGCAGGAGCCGGGCAGGGATGGGGCCCCTGTGCTCGGCCCTGGGGAGGCCCCACCTCGAATGCTGGGCTCAGGTTTGGGCCCCTCGGGACAAGAAGGGCCTGGAGGGGCTGGAGCGTGTCCAGAGAAGGGCAGCGGGGCTGGGGCAGGGTCTGGAGCACAAGTGTGCTGGGGGGCGGCTGAGGGGGCTGGGGGGGTTTAGCCTGGAGAAGAGGGGGCTGAGGGGGGCCCTTCTCGCTCTCTGCAGCTGCCTGAGAGGGGCTGGAGTGAGGGGGGGGCTGGTCTCTGCTCCCAAGTCACCAGTGACAGGGCGAGAGGGAACGGCCTCAAGCTGCATCAGGGGAGGTTTAGGTTGGGTGTGAGGGAAAATGCCTTCCCTGCCAGAGCGGTCAGGCCCTGGCACAGGCTGCCCAGGGAGGTGGGGGAGTCACCGTCCCTGGGGGTATTAAAAAAGCACGTAGGTGTGGGACATTGTTTAGTGGTGAACTTGCAGTCTTAGTTTAATGGTTGGACTCGATCTTAAAGGTCCTTTCCAACCTATACGATTCTATGTATTCTGTGTATTGCCCTGGCTTTACATGAAAGCATCCAGAAGAGACTTTCAGAGGAGAGCCTTTCTCTCTAGTTAAGATGCTTGAAGTCCTGCGGCAGATCTCTTTTGCCTCCACACCACCCACGGGGAGGTTCGGTGAGGGGGACATCGGGACATCAGCTGGCAGAGGTTGGCAGGGATGACGCTCGAGTGAGGAGCTGTCCTGCAGCCAAACCGGGGCAGAGGGGCCGGGGAGAGCCCTGGCCCGAGGCCGTGAGAGCAGCAACGGGTGCTGAAAGCCTCGAGCCTGGCGTCCTGTGCAGGAAGGCATGCCAGAGGGCGAGCAAACCCTTGGGTGCGGCGGGGCAGTGAAGGGGTGCCGGAGGCGCTGGGGTACAGGCAGCGCTGAGGGTTGGGCACTGCAGGTGGCTCGGCTGGCGCGGGCCAGTTTCGCTGCAGCGTGGGCTGGCAGTAAGCACGTGGGTGGCGTTGCTTCTGCAGAAGGGCAGCCGGTTGCCAAAATGGGTGGTGTTGTGACAATTAGTATCACTTAGTGTATTAGCAAAGCTGCTCTGACAACCACGACCACCCCAATCCTGGCTGTTGCTGCAGGGTGGCTTTGCATCTCAGAGGAAGGTGCTTCGCCAGGTAGTGATTAATTCCATGGCCATGAACGGGAAGCGTCTGGAGCAGGCAGGCACTGAATCTCATGTCACTGCTGCTGGCCAGAAGATGCACAGCAGAGAGGACAAGATCAATCACAGCGAAGATGTACACGGGTTTGCGGAGAGCCGGCTGTATCCTGACAACAAAAAGGATCACGCAGCATCGAGGCTGGGGATGCCGAGTGGGATGAACGCGTCAGGATCAGGAAGGGTGCCGTCAAAAGCAAACATCGTGCACTAATGGCAGAGCAGGTGGAGAAAACATCTTGTCATGTCGAGTAAACAGGAGCCCCTTGCTTAGAGATGCGTAACACTTTTGTGTTTCGTTGCACATGGCTTATGTTCCCGGCTGTGGCTGCTGCAGCTCACAGGCGTCGAGTGTAAAGGGAGAGATTTCAGAGGCTGTGTGAGGGGAAGCAAGTATGAAATGAGCAGGAGGTGGGGAAAGCAGGAATTTGCTCAAGTGTTTACTGGGCTTGATACTGTATGTGCCCTTGCCAGCTGCTTCCCTGCCACTGCCTCTCAAAATCTCGGTGCTTGTCTTCTATACCAGAAGAAATAACATGCTTGGCCCTCAGTTATCTTCTTATTCTAAGCTAAAAAGTGAGGCCCTGTGAGAGACCTCCGGAAGGGCAGCATGTGCTGAAACGGGGCTGCCCAAGAGCAAAGCTTTGGCCGAACATGCAGCTCGATGGCCACCATCCTTGCAGAGTGGTCGTCAGAGCGTGGCACCTCTCCGTGATGAGGCACCTGTCAGCCGGATGAAGCGGGTGTTAGCAGGAATGTCCTGCACCTGGACTAGCAGAGCCAGGGCCAGACGCAGCCTCTGCGTTGATGGTCCTGTTGGAGGTGGCAGTGTGTCAGAGAGGTGTGGGGTCTGGCTTGGTCCTACTGAAAGATCTGCCCCTCTTCCCAGTTCCACTAGGTGCACCGCCGTCAGCACTGGTGGGGTTTGGGAGCACTGGTCGCAGGGAAGATGGAGCGTGGGTGGGTGAGCTTTCACAGGCTTTGCGGTGTGCACTGGGAGGGGGGTGGCTCCCAGGGGCTGCTGCCTGCTGCCAAGCCTGGAAGCCTCAGCTGAGCCAAGCCCAGACAGCTGGACTCTCGGAGGGCGATACCCTGGAGTGGTCCTGGGCCGGGCTGGCTGGGGACTGTGTCTTACAGACTTCACCTGTGCAACGGGCAGGGCCGGGGGAGCCCAGACTCTCTGCATGCGTAAACTGATCTTGCTTTAAACATCGCTACGCGGTGAAGGTGTCCTCTTGTTGGGGTCATCGCGCAGAACCAGTAGCTGAGCCGTGGTCTGCTCTCAGCCTTTGCATTTCAGCACTTGACTCTCACCAGCAGTTGCCGTGGTCCACCAGCTGCGATCCACTTGCAATATTCCTGCTTAGCGAGACTCATTTCAGCGTGCCCCCGAAGCAAAATCCATTCGGTTTCCTATTGATGTGCTTCAGGCAAACTCACCGTGGCTCTTAACCTGGGAAAGGGAGCCTGCAGAGCATTGCCTGGGGTGCTGCAGCTCTGTGATCATTATCTGTTTGTCTGCTGGATGGTTCATGTCAACGTGAAGGCATGCAGGCCACGAGACGTTTATGTGGAAGGTTTAGGAAATTGGGGACTGTCTGGAGCTCTTTAGAGGAAGAAATTGCATCTCCCTGGAAATTTCCTGGAGATCTTAAAAAAGAAGCACTGCCGCTGTTTATCCCAGTAACCCAATAATCCAATTTAAAATTCATAAATAAAACTTTGCTCAAAAGTTATTTTTATTTACCTTGTACCCAGATACATAATGCTACAGGAACACTGTATTGCACATTTATTTTTCTTCCTTAGTGTGCGTCTGCAAGGAGGCCGCAGGCAGACTTGATGTCTGAAGTCAGGGGTAGCACAGAGGAGAGAGCACGGAATATAAGTGTGAGGGAAAATAACTTCTCTTGTAAAGAAGGCTCAGATGTACAGACTCTTTCCAATACATAATTTGGCTTCTGTCTTGTAGTTACACACAGGATTATGTTCTGCTTGGAGACCCCTAAAGTCTAGTGCTTCTCCCTTTCTTACCAAGTAGTTGTAAGCCAGGAAACAGAGCTATAGATCCTCAGAGAAGACATCGAGATCTGTCATGACTGCAGGTGTGGGGCTGGAGGGAGTCCGACTTATCAATGATTATAATGCTATTCATGGGGACCAGTCATGGTAGCTTTCGATAATTTTTTTTCCCCAGTAGAAATTTCTCCCACTGCTATACAAATTGTTGTAGCACTACTGCAAGCCTGGATGCACGGTACCGAGTGCTCGCCCATGGGTCCCTGTGAGATGTGGGAGATAAAAGGGTACTTAACACTTTTGATAACAGCTGTGGTCAACTTCGGTTGCCCGCTGTGTTGATATCTTGGGTTGCTCAGAGATGGTGTGGTGTCTCCATCCTGGGGGCTATTCGGACACTGTTGGGACACGGTCCCGAGCAACCGGCTCTGGGTGGCCCTGCTTGAGCCAGGGCTTGGACCAGATGGACCCCAGAGGTCCCTGCCAGCCTCGGCCATTTTGTGCGTCCGTGAACTTCGCAGTTCTCCTCATCAAAGGTTATTTTGGAATTGCCAAACCTTGTCCCTGCCCTGCCAAGGACCGATGTCTCCTTCAGAGCTGTCTGCCAATGGCCCAAAGTCCTTTCCCCCTTCTCCACCCTCCAGCCAGGAGCCCAAGAGCTGCAAGGGCTGGGATGGAGGATGGTGGGCAGAGTCTCCTGTCGCCGGCTGCAGAAAGGCACCGGGGCACAGGAGTGGCTCTGCGAGGTGGTGGCTCGGCAGCCAGGATGGGAGAGGTGGCTGTGGTGAGTTGTGGGAGGTCTTGCACCACTCCTGCCTTGGTGCCGCCTCCTTGCTGGTCCCACTGCCTCCCCAGCTGCTCCCACTGCCTCCCTGCTGGTCCCATCGCCTCCCCAGCTGCTCCCACTGCCTCCCTGCTGGTCCCATTGCCTCCCCAGCTGCTCCAAACGCCTCCCAACCACTCTGACCACCTTCCCAGCTGCTCTGACACCTCCCAGCCACTCCCACCGCCTCCCCAGCTCCTCCAACCCCTTCCCCAGACTCTCCAACGCCCTCCCCAGCTGCTTCCACCAGCTCCCCAGCCACTCCGAGCACGAGGGAGGGGGTTGCTGCCCAGAGAGCAGCCCGTGGCGTTTCTTGTGCAAACAGCCCTGGCGCTCAGTAGAGGTGGGCAGCACAGGCAGTGCAGGGGCTGCGGGGGAGAGTGTGCGGCTGCTCAGCATGAGGATTTAGCAGATCAGATGCTCAGCTGTCTCTTGGATCCATCCAGCTTCACTGAGAGCGGGGATTAAGCCAAGGGAGAAACAAGCAATTAACGTAGCAGTCCCAGACACTGCAGCTGGGCAGGAACCAAGCGAGGACGGCAGTCGCTCCTCGACTGGAGTGTCATCGCCCGGAGCACAAGCCAGCAGCAAGGGCTGGCCCGGTGGCTTTGTGCGTCTTCTGTTGCTCTGAATAAATGATGCTTTTCTCTGCTTAAGGCGTAAAAGGTTACCCCTTGTAGGCTGTTCCCTTGGAGGTGCTCTGGCAGTGACACAACTGTGGGGAAGAGCTCGGGGGTGCTTTATGAAAACACCCATTTATTGTTATTTATGTGAAAGAACACTTGTCTGCTTGCTGAAACTGGGCTTGAGGTGGCCCAGACTTAACCTCAAACCATTTGAAATGGCACTGATTTGGCCTTTGAATGTTGCTTTGTGGTCAGCTGGGAGGTAAGCACCGATTCCAGCGTTGTGGCTGGGAAACACATATACCTATACCTGTCAAACCCAGGCGAGTAGTGCTCATACTGCTTTATGCCACCTTCTCTGAAAGATATTCCATGGTAAAGGACCCCTCATCATCCTCTGTTCCCATTCTCATATTGGGTAGCATCCTCTTCCCGGCAGACCCGTCTCAGGCTGCCCCACAGCGGGGCTGCGCTGGTGGTACGGGGACTCCCAGGAGACCACCTCTCACGGCAGGACCTGACTGTGGCCGGGGCCAAGGGGGGGAGGTTACCGGCGGTGGTCGATTACCAGGGGAGGTTGCGGCAGGCTGCGCCAGCAGCAGGCGGGAGGGTGGCGGTAGGACTGGCAAGCGACGTCAGTTGAAGTCTGGCGATGAAATGAGATGTTCTGAATCTCGTTTTGTGCTGTCCGATAGCCATGATAACAGCGCTTGCTTTATCTGTCTGCTTCTCAGTTCCTGGTGTTTATCCTGCAGGTCTCCATCCTCCTGGCAGAGGAGTCGTGAACCGCGTTTCAAGGTGACTCTCCAGAGCTGCGATTCCCGTTCCCGGGTGGACCCAGGGCCACATCCAGGGGAGCCTCAGGAGGTCCTGCCTCTCCCTCTCTGCTGGGCTGCCACCAGTTCGTGGGTGTTTTCTCCCCACGCGTTCCTAACTGTGCGGATGTGGAGATGGTGCCCGAAGCCCCAGGGCCAGCAGTGATCCATGGGCTGCTCGGGAAGCCTCGGTCCCCTCCCAGGCCTTAATGCCCTAATTATTTTCTCCTTGGGAGATTAACCAGAGCCTTAGTCCTTCTCCTTCACTCCTGTGCTTTCCTTAAGAAGATTTATTGGGCTAATGTACCAGTCTTGTGAATTATCCCAACAAGCCTGTTTTTAACAACCAGATAATAACTTTTATCAGAGAATAGAGGCGCCTAAGATGAGGGGTGGCCTGACCCACCCCTGAGTCCTGCTGGGAGCTTTTGCTCCCTGCGATGTTCCCGCTGAGTGACTGCCCATCAGCAATGGCACGGTGAACAGCTTGTGTTTAAAAGCCTTTCCCCCTAATCCCTTCCTTAAGCCCTTCCGAGGACAGCTGAGAAGCTGCCGTGCTCAGGCGTGCTGTGATTTGGGTTTTTCTGGGAAGGAGCTCCCCAGCGGCAGCGGGGGGGGCGATCCGCATCCCTTTGGTCTGCGGGAGCTGGTGCTCCCTCCTCCTGTGCTGCCTCCCCCGCCGCGCCGGGGACGGGTGCCCCCACATTTCAGAGCTGTACCAAGACTCCTGATTTTTTCACTCATACCGAAAGGTCACAGCAACTGCAGTGTTGGAGGGCAAGTGACCAAACCCCTTCTGGAAGCAGGATCGGGGCTTTTTGTCCTTTATCCTCTTCCCCACGCTCCTGGGAGGGAAGCCCCAGCTCGCAGGCGGCAGGGATGGAGAGCTGCGTCTCCTGGCAGTGAGCCCCGCCGCGGCAAGGTGAGAGCAGCCGTTAATCACCCTGGAGGTGTCCAGGGCCAGGGCTATTACTGGTGCTGAGGTCTGAGTGCTGCGAGATGGCATGGCTTCTGCCTGGCAGGGGAGAGCCTGCCTGGCACGAGCAGCGGCCCCGGGAGAGCCGAGGGTTGTTATATGGCCCTGGATGGATGCCCCAGTCAACCCAGACGCTTCACAGTGCAGAACGAATGATGCTTGTGCCACCCCAGATATATGCGAGTGGCAATTCCATTAATTACTTCAGTTTCAGGATGCACTTGATCAACTTCATCTCTTCATCCAACTTTCTCAAGGTCAGTGCTGTTCAGATACATTCTGGAATTAACTCTCCCATCAGGAAGCTCAGTTATTCCGCACTGCACTTGCTTCAGCTGACTCAGAAATCTCCTCATTCCCTCCCTGCCACTCGCAGCCCTTGTGCTGTGGAAAGTTAACTTGCCAGCCTTCAGACTGACCACGACACCTCAGCTACCAAGGACAAAGTTTCCAAATGCATAAGCATTTCTGGGTCTGACAGGTCCTTTGATTTCAAGGTGGGGAGCTGCCCCTGGGAGATGTCTCCTGAAGACCCCCATGTGCACACGAGGCAGGGAGAACCCCCCGTTTTCATCACCCTTCCCACACAGTGGCCAGGAGGCACGACCCTTTCTAGAGAGGCGAACCCCAGCACGCTGAGCACAATCTCAGCATCGCTTTGCAGGTTTATTTTGAATAAATAACCTGTTTGGATTTGCAGTCCCCGACGCCTTTGCTCAGCTTTCCAAGCCAAAGCTGCGACTCACTCAGCACTGCAGATTCCCTGGCGGCTCTGGACGTGGCTGAAGCGCAGCACGTGCCTGTGCTTGTCTGCAGGGACGCGGGGAGCTGTCTGGGGCCCCCCCGCCAACGACCGCGGCCCGGAGCCGGCGTTTGTCGGGTGCTGCTCACATGTGGGCGGCGCAGCGTGGAACACACAACGGCAGCTTGTCGTGCTGCTGGGGGAGGCTGCTTGGTGATGATAATATCGAGGTGTGTATGTATGGTTTTTAAATTTTTTTTTAATGAGGTGTGATGCCTAATGAGGGAAGTGTTTTGTCAGCTAAAGGGTCAGTTAACATACTGGGCTAGTGCATAGACTGCTATTTTATCAGGCTTTAAAAGCAGAGCTTGTACCAGAATAGAAATATAAACGACAACTGAAGAATAAAAAAAACCCCAACAAATCAAAGTAATAAACTGCAGAGAAATGAAAGGTATTTCCTTTGGCAGCGGGTGCAATTTAATAAACTCGTAGGGCAGAGCAGATTGCTGTGCTTGCAGCCGGGGAGACGCTGTGCCGTGCCCGCTGTCTCAGAGAGCACCTTCAGCAACTTCCCCAGCTCCATCTTTAAGCATCGCATGCGTTCGTCCTCACGTGTGCTCCGCCTCGCTGCTCCCACGGCTGAAAAACTCCCTCCGGGGTCGGCTGCCTCCGTCTGTGTGACAAATTGCGGGACGCCTCCTCCAACGCTCAGCACCGACACAGCGCCCCATCGCCCCGTCCCCTCCCACGCGGCGTCCCTGCCTGCGGAGGGTCCCTGCCCAGCACGGGGGGGCTTGGGGCCCTTGAATCTGTGGGGTTTCTCTGCCATGGGCAGGGCAGAGGAAGGGGAGGGAGATGGCGAGAGCTCCCTGCATTTGCCACGGGCAGAGGGCTGGAGAAACGGCGCTCCCGCAGGCCACGTGAGCCATCATTTCATTATTGCCTCCGCTTCAGGATGTATTTGGCCAATATTTTCTTTTCCGCATCCAAGTTTCTGGAGGTCAGTGTTTGTCAGAAGCAGCGCTGGGATGAAATCCCCCGCCAGGACGCTGAATTATTAACCTCAGCCCACGTGCCTTTGCCGGCTCTCCTCCCCCCGCACCAAATGTAGACACACACTAAAAAACAAGATTGAGAGAAAAAAAGAGCCACAAACCACCAGTGTGGCACGGTGTCATCTGTCTTAGGAACTTGCACTTTTGCCAAACCAAGCCAGTGACTTATCTCTTCCTAGCTCTCCCTACATCAAACCCAAGCAATTTTAGTAAGGCTGCATTTCAAAGACTTTGAGTTATGCGTGGTGGCTGTAAAGCAGAGCTGACTTTTCTGCTAGGTCACGTTGCAATCCTTCCCATCTCCTGCTGGTCGTTCGCTGCCTTTCAGGGTGGCGGGAGGATTTGCGTGGTCTCAGGAGCGATACAGGCAAACGTGGAAACCCGAATCTCAGAGAGGGAGAAGCCTCACTCGTGCTGGAGCAGGCGTGGCAGCGAGGCAGTGGGCCCGCAGGGGGCTGTGCACGGGGTCGTGCACAGCTGCGGCCCGGCTCTGCCATCCCGGGACGCCCCCTGCAAAGCTCCGAGACCCGTGCCGCCCCGCGGGCCCGTCCCAGCTGCCCGCACCCGCCCTGCCTGCTGCTCTGCAGGCGCCGTTGGCCGCGGAGCTGCTCCCCGTGTCGGTGCTCTCCTGGCCGGCACCCGTCGGCGTCCCTGGTGTCACGGGCTCTGCTGCGCTGGTGTCAACCCTGACCCCAGCCCCTGGGGGCGTGGGGGAGAAAGCCACAGCCTGCATGGAGCGCCGTCATCCCTTGCTTTAGTCTTCGCCGGTGACCGTTACCGTAGCCAACGTGGCAAGCGTCTCCAGTAGGTGGAACTTCGTTTCAGATGAGTGTTGGTGCTGACCAGAAGGTTGGGTCTGCAGAGCCAGAGGCGCTGGTGAGATCCAGCTGCTCCGAACTGCCTCGGCCCTATCCTGGCAAGAGGTGGGTGGGAATACCCTGGGTTTGGGCAGGACTTCCCAGGGAGGGATGGAGCCGATCAGACGTGGCAGGCATGTTGGCCAGGACAGGGCTGCTGGCTTGCTGCAATTACTTCTGATATGCAAATGTGTGAGCTCCCTCTTCTGCATCCTCTTGGTATTTGTGCGGAGTCCACAGTCCAAATTAGCATGAGTGTCAGTCATAGTCTTTGGTAAGCAGGATTCTGGGTTAAATGTTGTCATCCTGGCAGGGAATGCAAGATCGGCAGCAAGAGAATGGGGGAAATAGCCAGCCTCGGAAGTATTTGAACGTGGGTGTTCATTTCTTGTTTGGTGTAAATCTGGGGAGGTTTACTTGAAGGCTGAATAATATAAATGCAAACATACGCCAGAGACAATTTCTTTACTGGTACCGCTCCAAAGCTTGAATAACTGCTTGACTAACCTGATCTCCTCCTATGACAGGGTGACCCGCCTGGTGGGTGAGGGAAAGGCTGTGCATGTTGTCTACCTGGACTTTAGCAAAGCCTTTGGCCCTGTCTCCCACAGCCCCCTCCCAGAGAAGCTGGTGGCTCATGGCTTGGACGGGCGGACTCTTTGCTGGGTGAAAATCTGACTGGTGGCCAAGCCCAGAGAGCTGTGGTGAGCGGAGCTAGATCCAGTTGGCAGCTGGTCACGAGCGGGGCTCCCCAGGGCTCAGAGTTGGGGCCAGTCTTGTTTAATACCTTTATCAATGATCTGGATGAGGTGATCGAGGGCACCCTCAGTGACTTTGCAGATGACACCAAGCTGGGCGGGAGTGTTGATCTGCTCGAGGGCAGGAAGGCTCTGCAGGGGGACCTGGGCAGGCTGGATCGATGGGCCGAGGCCAACTGTATGAGGTTTAACAAGGCCAAGTCACAACAAGCCCATGCAGATTTTGGGGTGACAATCTGGGTGTTTCATGAGCCGGATTGACTCAGCCTCCCCTCTGTGTAATTGTTCTGTGATGGCTTTGCTCTTTTCTGTTCTCTGGGAGGAACTATGCAAATGTACCAACTGCATTTAAAAAGATTATTAATTAATTAATTAATTATTAAAAGCATGCTTTCTTATGGCGATGCAATGATAGATGCATTTTTGTAATGAAAAATACACTCCTGCTGAGGTTATCAGCACCCAGCTTCCGCCTGAAAGACGCTGCAGATGTTTTTGATCTAATTATTGCTTTGTGATGTCTACCTCTCTACAACGGTGAGGTGGGATGGGTGTGGTTCTCCTGCCATCTGCTGCAATGTCTTTCCTCAAAGAGCAGGTTAAATATGAGTTTTGAAAAACAGCAGCAGAAAAAGTCAAAATTATGTTCTCAGGCAGTTTAAATTCATTAAATACAGTTCCTGCCTTTTACCAAGGAAATATTGCTGGTAGTGGAATGGTGTTTATTAGAAAAGGGATGTGATGAAAGTGTTTTGCAGATGACAAAATAAAACATATATCCAGGCAAAAAGGACAGAAGCATAAGTGATGGAGGATAAGGAATGAGTGTGACAATGTTGGGTGGAATTCAACACTAAAATTTGATGCAGCGAGCGTGCTGGGTTCAGATGAGCCTTCCCCTTCAATCAGATGCAAGCAGTGAACATGGTGGAAGGAGGGGACCTGTTGAATTTGGGCAGTGCTCTCCTAGGGCTTTCTGGTCCAGCCACTGAGGCCGGGAGCACATCACACATCTTAGTGCTGCACTTTTACCTTCCTCAGGAGGGTCGTGAAGAACACCCTCAGGATTAGGTCGTGATGAAGGCACATGATGAAGATGCTGCCCGAAGCCTCCTAGAGTCGCTGAGATTGCTGGTGGACATGCTTTTGAAGAGCTGAGAGAAGAGGAAGAAGCCGTTCTGTGCCAGGCACAGGCTGGCGGATGGCTGGAGAAGCTGCTCCTGCTGAGGTGTGCTCCATGATGTTGGGAGGCAGCCCACTGCCCAAGGAGGGTCTGCCAGGGGACTCCACTGACTTATCCTGGGGAAACAATGATCTATCAGTGATCAATGCAAATAATTCACCCATATTCAAAGTTCCCATCCACTCCAAGGGCCCCCTTTGGCCAGGACCACCTCTTGTCCCTGTGAGCTCTCTGGCATGCTCCCTGCTCTCGATGTATTCGGAGAAGGGTCTAAGGCTGGTTTGGACCTCCTGTGTTAATTGCTTGTCCAAGTGGCTTTCAACCTTGCCCACCACAGTTTGCACCGATTTTCTTCTCTCAGAGGTGCCTGCAGCATTTTTGGCTGCCCCACCCCTCTGTTTAGCCAGACTGGCTCCCCTCTGTCCTTCCTTTGGCCGCCTGAGTTGGAGGTACGCCGTGGCCAGTCTTCCAGCACCAGGTCCTTGTGTAGTCTCAAGACTGCCAGTGTGGATTTCCTTCTCCTGGGACGGAGAATCCAGCTCCCCATGGTTGCTGCCGGTTTGCTCTTACCCCCAGCAGCTCCCGGTGGCCAAATCCAGGTTGTGTTTCCATTGAGCATCTGAAGAGCTGCTCTGTGAGACACTGAGTGTGCCTACAGCCTTGCCCCCATGTGAGGTCTGCCCGGTGCCCCCCCCCTTCCCCCAGGGTGGGCAGCTGCTGCTGCAGATTTAGCACTAAACTCATCAGGTTTGAATATCAGCCCATGCGTATCTCATTATTTGTTGAGGAATTTAATTTGCTAACTCAATTTAATCTAAAGATCTAGATGTGGAGGTGTGCTATGCTGCCAGCACAGGCTCCTTCCTCTGTCTGTAGATTTCTTAGGATCAGTGTCCACGTGGCCGTCTTTCTTTTGTCGAGTTTCTAAACCTATTACTCTGGTGCTCTCAAAGCCAGACATTGCAGCTCTCGTCTTATTTCTTAGCCTGATAGCCGCCCTGTAATGCACATGTACTGCTGGTTTGGTTCCCTTCTCTGCACCTCTGTTAAGTGACACAGGCTCGGATCCACCTGGCTGGGGAGCAGCTCTGTGGGAAGGGACCTGGGGGTCCTGGTGGACAGAAAGCTCAACATGAGCGAACAGTGGCTGCTGTGGCCAAGAAGGCCAACAGGGCGCTGGGTTGCATCAACAAGGGCATCGCCAGCAGAGAGAAAGAAGTCATCATCCCGCTCTACTCAGCGCTGGCCAGGCCACACCTGGAGCGCTGTGTGCAGTTCTGGTCCCCGCTGTACAAAAAGGATGTGGCCAGGCTGGAAGGGGTCCAGAGAAGGGCCACCAGGATGATCAGAGGACTGGGCAGCTGCCGTATGAGGATGGGCTGGGAGAGCTGGGTTCGTTCAGCCTTGAGAAAAGGAGTACTTAGAGGGGATCTCATCCCCATGTACCAGTACTTAAGGGGCAGCTACAGAGAAGATGGAGACTCCCTTTTTACACGGAGTCCCATGGAGAGGACAAGGGGGATGGACACAAGTTGCCCTTGGGGAGATTCCGATTGGACACGAGAGGGAAATTTTTCACAGTGAGGACAGTCACCACTGGAATAATCTCCCCAGGGAAGGGGTTGGCTCGGCCACGTTGGGCACCTTCAAGAGTTGTCTGGACAGGGTGCTGGGCCGTCTTGTCTAGACTGGGCTCTTCCCAGAACGGTTGGGCTAGATGATCCCTGAGGTCCCTTCCAACCTGGCATTCTGGGATTCTGTGACACACACTTTTATTTTTTACCATTTCCAGCCCTTCACCTGAGGAGACCCAGTTTCCACCCTTTTGATCCTAAACCCACAGTCATGCCTTCTGCCAGCACTGGTGGTGCTCCATGCTTGAGTATAAAGCTCCCCCCTCATGACCCTCCTTGTACTTTCATGGCTTATCTGAAGTCTACACGGGCTTCCTTTCTCTCCGATCCTAGCGATGGGGGAGAGGGCACCAGCTCCTCCACGCAACTGCCCAGCGGGCAGAGACCTGTGCCCCACCTCTGGGCCGCGCGGGATCTGTTGGCAGGTCTCGCTGCCCACAGGACCTGGTGTCAGGGAGAGGGAAGGGAAAGGCCGGACGGACCGCCACAGAGGCGGGTGCTCGTTCTGGAAATGATGGCCAACCAACATTACTTATTCATACAGGATTCGCCCCTCAAGTTTGTTTTCATATGCGAAAATATTCCAACCAAGATGCCTAAAACGAGACAACTAATAAACATTGAGGCACTATCATGGAGTAAGCTCGTTGCTGACCTCATCAAGGCTCCAGTGACTCAGTGTGCACTGGAAAGTTTCTAGACTTACTTGGGCCGGTTCCCCCTCCTCCTCCTGCCCGGCGGGGACCAAGAGAGCTGGGTCCAGGCGCGAGGGACGGTTGTGATCGTCATCACTGCTCTCATCATGTGCACATGGGGCTGCTGCTCAGAGCAGAGCGCGGGTGATGAGCCTGGACAACTGTGCCACAACCTGGAGTTTCTGTTCTTATAAAGATGGGAGCAAAACAAGCCATCTCTGTGCTTAATTATTCAGCTCTTGATGCAAATGCCAGAAAGCAAATGCCGCCAAGGAGCCTGTGAACCGTCAAGCTCTCTGTCCACAGCCTTGAATTGTATTTTCTGTGCTCCTTCCCTTTTCCCTGGAGAGCAGTACAGACCGACAGACAGAGAGGGCTGTCGCAGGGTGATTGCTGCTCGGGCAGGGCTCAGCACTGGGCGGGGGTCCCTTTCAGCTGCACAGGGTCTGCAGCAAGACTGAGCAATCGCCCGCTACCCTTATTGTCCCAGGTCTGTCCCCAGAGACACGGCTTCCCCTGTGAAGGGATTTTAGATAATCCTTCCTGACTAATTAAAATTTGCTGAAGTAATTAGGAGATAACAACCTCAGCACTTATTGGGATATGAGGCTTAAAAGACTGATCATTGCATGATTAAATCTGTGCTGGCTATAACAAAATTCGAACATCATGTAAATTATGATACTTTCAGCTCTGCAGAGTAACGAATTTTTAAAAGTCCTGGAGCCACCACCTATCCCCTCCACCGAGGAGAGGGAGCACGTGCGTGTGGGCACCAGGGCCAGGACACCCTTCCTGGCACCGTCCCTCTCCCTGCCCTTTGCAGGGAGTTGGGGCACCTGCCGAGGCTCTGCCTTCTGCTGGTGTGGTGCTGCCAGGTCGGACGGACGCCAAATGGGCTGGGAACCTGCGGCATTAGAGCACTTCAGGTCCCATCATGGGAATTGCTAAATGCTTCCTAAGGCAGACAGGGGACGATATCCATCGTCTCTTGGAACAATATCCGCCGTCTCCTGGGGATTGCTCAAGACAGTGCAGGGTCACATCCTAGAGGAGTTTCTCCATCAGCCCACAACATCCAACGGCGCGCTGCAGCTGCCATGGGGACAGGCACCCGTGTGGCCCCTGGGGCTGTGATCCCTTCGCGCCTGCGCTGGTGGCTCTCTGGGCCTCTGGTGCTGCAGGTGCAGCTCTTGCCCTTTCGAGGGTGATGCCCTGGGAAGTCCCACTGGGGTCTCCCACCCTGATATATAGGGGGGAGAGGCACATACGTGGGAGAGGCATTGCTGCTGCTGGTACCCGCCTGTACCCCACAGCCGCCACTGTGCCAGGGAGCAGTGACTCCACGTGGCGCTTCAGGAGGTTTACAGAGGTCCCTGTGAACTCCTCCCTACGAACTTCTTATTATCAGATCATAAGATGGAGCGCGTTGGCTCAGGCCAAGGGTCTTTCCAGCCCTGTACTTCACCGGACAGGGACCCCGAGGGAAGAGCATGAATGTGGCAAATGCTTCTCCCAGGCTGCTCCCAGCTCTGGGTGCTCCCTGAGCTGCTGCAGCCGTGCATTCGCCAAGGTGCAGAGTTGCCAGTAGAGACCACGCTCCCAAGCCTGCGCTCCAGGGTCTTCATTCACAGCGTGTGTCAATGAGAATTTGCTCTCTGCAGGTTTCCAGGCTGTGCTGGGCTCACTGGTAAGAGCTGCTTTCCTACTGGAAATCCCAGCCCAGGTCTGGGATTACATGAATTGCAGGGGTTACTGCTTGACCACCCTCATGTTGACAGTATTTCCCCAGTATCTCCTGGAAATTTCCTGCGCCGCTGCTTGCTGCCTCGTGTCCTGTCCCTGCGCCCCTCTGTAAGAGCCTCAGCATCCCTGGGCTCCCGGAGAGGAGCACTGCAGGTCTGGGGGCCGGCTCCCTCGCAGGATGTGTTGCACAAACCCTGTGCCACCGGTCTGTGCGGCCACGTCCAGCCTTCGATGGAGCCCACACCTGGGGCACCGTGCCTTCACCCCACGTGGGGCAGCAGGGGTTTGGTACCCCATTGCCAGGTACCTGCCCCGCGCCCTGGTGCAAGCTCTGAATCCCGGTGCGGGGCTGGCCCCTCCTCCCTAAGGATGCGGGATTGCCCCCGCGTCCCAACGGGGACAGCACAGGCTGGTGTATCCGGCAGGGGCACGTGCAGCCCTCTGTGCTCCCTGGCACGTCTGGCCGCAGCACCCTCCATTTACCCCCCGAGGAGACCCACACGAGGAGGGCAGAAGGATGCAAAACCGTGGGGAGCCTGGCAGGGGCAAACCCCGAGGCCGGACGGATAGAGCTGGGTTTTGCACTTGGATCTGGGGCTGTTTTCCCTCATGTGTGTCACACCACATTGATGCAGATCGACTTTCATCTGCAATTTCAGAGCTCGCTGTTTTGCAGGATCCCTCTGCAGCTCCCCGGGATTGTTCCTCCCCTGCGCCACCCTCAGCTATGCACACTGACTGTAAATTAGCAGGGATAATGAAGTAGAAAAAGAACGGTAAGTGTTGGGAGGGGAAAATCAGATAACAGAATAAAATGCGAAATGCAAAAATAAAAACAAACCCCAGAACAATTATATGCTGTGATTAAGCTCTTTAAAGAAGCGCAAACAAGTTCCAATGAAAATGAAAACAAGTGGTGCTTGCAGGCAGCGCCAGTAATAATTAGAGCAAAAGCACCTAAAATCAGTGACATTTTAAACTCATAGAACAAACTGAAAAAACGCTATTTGAAACAGAAAACAAAACGTTGTGTTGGAATAAACAAGTTTTAAAATGATGAATTAACTAATGAAAAAACTTGACTGGTGAAAAATGCTTATTTAAAGCATGGCCCTGGCAGTGCCCGCACTCACAGGGCTGGCGCAAGCGTTGGCCACCGCAGTTTGAAGTCTGCAGCGGCACGAAGGAGGGGAGAGGGCGTTTTCCAGCCACTGCTGCTGCAGGGACGGGCCTCCGTGTGCGCCGGGGAAGTCCCCGGGGAAGGCGGGTGGGCTGTGTGCGCTGCCTGGGCTGCGCGTGGGTCGATGCAGGTGTCACCCAAGCCTGGACACCGCGTCCACTGGGACGTATGTGCAAGTAATAACTTTCTCAGTTATAGCACAGTATTTACAAAGGCAAGAGGAAAAAAAGCCAGCCTGCAGCTAGAATTAAATTTTAAATTAAATAATAACATGTGAAAGGCAGTTAAGAGGCTATGCAGGGCTTGGCGAGCCCCTGGGAAGGAGACCCTTGCTTCTTGTGCTTCATTTCAGACCTCAGAGCCCAGCAGCAGAGCAGGGGTGCAGGAAGATTTGAATTTGCCATGTCATAGGGAGAAATGCCACTTCGGGACATACCCATGAGAAATGCGGCCGGGACCATGCCGTATGCCCGCGAGAGGCATGCAGCCCCGCCAGACGGAGAGGTCATTTCTGAGGCTGTCGATCTGCCAGGGCTGCAGTGGAGCCCCCGGCACTGGTGGGATTTGGTGCTCTCCTCCTCCCATGGAGAGCGGCCATGGGCTGGGTTTGGTGGCAAAGGCAACGTGAGGGGTCTGCACGGTGCAGTCCCTCCAGGCAGACAGAGTGTTCAAGCCCCTAAGCCCTTGCCAGGCACCGGTGCAGCTCCCCAGGCCAGTGCAATTTTACATACCTTCCTGGATGTCTGCTCAGACCAGTTACATAGCTGGGCTGTCGCTGCACGCTGGCCTGGGCCGTGGCTTCCCAGCCAGGTCCCATGGCGTGGCATTGCCCCACGGTCAGTGAAAGTCAACCTCACTCCCTTTTCTCCCATAATTTTGCCAGCCTGTCTGTCCTGCGCCGCTTGGCTTGCACATCTCCAGCCTTGCGTGGGCGGCTCGTCTCCTGCTTTGGGAGAGGGACGGCAGGGACTGGTGCTTATAGGATCATTGCGCGTGTGCCAGCACGACCGGCAAGAGAAACGAGCATTTTGGTCTTGGCTGGGGCAGGCAGGACCCTGGGACCCTCCGGCACAGCCAAGCATGGGGGCAGAGCTGCGCTGGCTGTTGGGGGCTGCTGGCAGGGAGGTGCGAGGGTGGCACAGGGGACTGGAGATAACAGGTGCTAAATCTGCAAAGAGGAGCCGTTGCCAAAGTGGTCTGGCAAACGATACCTAGTGGGGAGGTAGCTGCGGCTTTGAAAGGGCGTGGAAGAGGAACACTCAAAACAAAAAATTATGGCTCTAATGCCATCAGTCCCACCGCAGTGGCCTGTGCTGTGCTGGGGAGGATGCTTTTGGGACCGCTAGCAATTGCCCTCCCACTCTGCGGAGCAGGGCACATGAAAGGATCTTCTTGAAATACAGATGCACTCAGAAAATTACCTCTGCTCAGCAGCATTGTGGGGCATGCCATGTCGCACAGCAGGAGCAGCAAATACTTTCAGCTAGTGAGTAATAATTAAAAAAGGCTTGATTGTTTTCACTGGCTGCTCTGCATATGCCCAGTGTCAGGCTGAGATTTCTGGTTTGCTCAGGCAGAAATGAAGATGGATTTTTAAAACAATAAGCCTTGGCAGGAAGGTCCACAAGCCTCACGTGCTGCTGCGAGCAGGCAGCACGGGGAGCCTGGAGCCCAGCCTGGAGCTACAGCCTGGTCCTGAGAGCGGCACAGCGAAAACCAGCACGGTCTCTGCAGGGGGCCCTATGCATGCCATACGTGCTCTGGAGTACATCAGCCCCTGCCCACAAACCTGATGAGAGGTTTTATGTCCATTCTCCCAGCAAGCCCCCAGAGCAGCCCTGCCCTACACCAGCCCCAGCGTCCTGGCTGCCACCCTATCAAGGGGGGCAGCACGCTGGGGTCTCCGTCCCCATCTGTACCACACGCCTACCACACCTCTGGGACCCCTGGCTGTTTCTGCTTCTTGCAATGGGGCAAAGCCATCCTGATCCTACCTTTGCTTTCCCCTCATGCTGCTGCAGCACCCAGGGCATGGCGCATCTTCTGGTTGAGCCCGAGGACCCCGTCCCTGCCTGTCTCACCTGGGTGGTCCTCCTTCACGCCACGTTTGTGGGTGAATCGGCTGTTTTACAGCCGCAGCACCCAACCACTCCTGCCCATCTGCACCGCCCCGGCGCGGAGCCGTGCTGTGTGCCCCGCGATGCTCCAGCACCTGGGTGGGTGCAGCAGCCAGCAATGCCACCGGCGTAGCAACCCCCTCCTCACAGCCGGCTGAGTGCTCTGCTGTTGGGACCCTCGTATGTGCAGCTCCTGCCACCAGGGAGATGCAGCGCGAAGCCCTCCACGCCTGCAGCATCATCCTATGCTGGCAGCATCCTGCGCTGCTGGTGTATTTCCCCATCCTCGCTCCTGCTTCGGCTGCCACAGCCCTTGCCGTGCCCGCGTCCTGGGGGCATACACCAGGCAGGGAGGTCCCACCTTCAGCAAGGAGCAGCCAGGAGCTCGGGGGCCTCCAGAAATGGGCTGAGGGACTTTCAGTGGTGGAATTGCTGTTTATCCGACTTCTGGGAAGCTGCTGCCCTTCATCTGCATCTGGCAGATAAGAAAGGCTTTCGCTGTTAGTGTGAGTCATGTGCATGTAATTGTATGTAATTCTTTGCCATTTTACGTATGCTGTGAAAATATTTGCTATAGTTAATTCAGCACAAGCTGAGATAGCATTTCACATGCGGCTGCATGCCATGAGACTTTCCCTATGGGATTTTCTTATCGTCGCTCTCATCTTGCTGTGGCTGTATGTATAGACCTTTACAGCCCCTCAGCACTGTATTAAGGTGCACTGGGCACAGAAAGCAAGTCCTGTCTGTGCATGGGGGGTTCTCCTCTCTCTCTGACAGACACCCCCACACCCCCACTGCCCTTGAAGGATGGAAATGAAAAGTATGTGAAGGCAGAAGAAATCACACCTTTGCTCTGTGCTCCAGCTTCCCTTCTGCAAACCCAGCTTGGAGATCCTGACCCTGGAGATGCTGTGAAGGGTCAGGATGAGCTGCTGGGTCCTCCCTTATGGGCAGGAATGTGGCACGTGGAGATTTCAAAGGCCTTGGATGGTGCTTTTATATTTCAGGGTTGCAGAGTATTGGGAGGCAGTTTCCTGGATGCCTCTTTAAACGAGGCTGGACACCTTTCTTCCAGAATCTGGACTGAATTTTGCCTTTTAGAAAAACCTGTCATTCTGGGGGTGCACGGGAAGGATCAGCTGGGGGTATGAAAAGTCCTTTCTCCACTTAATCTGTGAGTTGATTATTTCAAACTGCCTCTGTTCTAGTGAAGGTGTCAACGGTCAGAAGGTCGGGTTTCTCAGGCGTGAAGCCTTTAAATACTCCCATCTCTCCCACGTGAGCTCTGGAGATGGTACGTGCTCGTGTATGCCAGCAGCTGCGAGTGGATGCTGGCGGTGCCGCCTTGGAGACGCACCCGCCGAGTGGTGAAGGCTGGCCGACACAGAAGCGATGGGGCTCCCCTCTGGGGGGAGAGGGACCTGCCTCGCTCAGGTTCCTGAAGCACCTCTGTCCCTTGCACGCAGAAATCACAGCGGCGTGGGTAGGGCTGTTCCTGTCCTCAGCGGCTCCCCTGCCCTCACTGCGCGTTCAGCCCCCGCGCGTTGTGGCGCGTTGTCCCCTCGCACGTTGGCTTGTGCTCTGGGAGATGCTGGTTCGGCTCATTTAACCAAAATTAGGGACTCGGATCCCAGTTCCATCTGTGGTGTCTGCTGGGAGGGGAGGGGTTGGCTCCTTTTCTGGGACGCCGTCAGGGATGGACTCAAGTAGGTTGTGAGCGTGTTGGTAGATGTGATGGGTCTGCAGAAGTCAGCCTGTTAGCAGCAGGGCTATTTTTTTTAAGAGGGTTGTTGAGGACCGAGAACCAGATATTAACTTTGGGACTACTTCTAGGTCATTGTGTATGCCTGAGGCTTGATTTCACACCAGAGTCCAAACTCCATACAGGTCCTTGCTGGTGTGTGGTATGTCGGGGAAGAGGATGGTCCATCAAGCTCTGCCCACCCGGGAGGTGTGTTGGCAGCTGGCCACAGTGGTGGAGCTTTTGTGTTTCTGTTGGCACATGAGATAGGCAGATAAAGCCTCTACTTCTTGGAGCATTACGCTCCTTGAATCATGCTGCAGGCAGGCACCGTGCCTGAGGGAGGGAGACCTCAGTCTCTGGGCATCCATCCTAACACCCGCCTGGATGAGGGCTCACCTTCAAAAGGCTCTGCAGCTGCCTTGCTGTGCGGCGGGTGCGCAGCATCATCGCCGTACCCCACTGCTGCACCTGGGTGCTGCTTCACTTCGCTCTGTTCCCCCATGAAGTGTCACGATGAACCCTCAGCTCAGTGCGGCGTGGAGACCCTGGTTGGGGGTCTGCCGCAGCGAGAGGGACAGGGCGGTCCGGCTGAGGAAGGGAAAGGTTCTGCGTGAACAGGGAACCAAAAAAACCTGCATCCCAGAAAATGGTGGCAAAAAGGAAAAACACAGCTTGAAATGCAAGCCAGATACACAGTCAAGAACAAAAACAGGAGGCCAAAGAAAAAGTATTTTTCTCAGCAGCCACAAGGTCTAAACACTCCCACATCTTGCATATTAATGTAACCATGATCCCCGCATAATGAAAAATACCAGATGGCATTAGCTTTGTAAGAAGTTCGCAGGGTCTGATGACCCTTCCACCTTGCCTCGGAGGGGCTGCCTCGGCTGTTACAAGTGATGGATGGAGAAGGACAGCTACAGCTCCAAGACAAGCAGCTATTTCTGATGTGATGAAAGCAAAGCAAAATGTCTCATTTCTACTGTGCTCTGTCTGACCCACTAAATTCTGCCAGCTCCCGCCTGCAGGGTGCTGCCTTCCCTCTGCATGGCAAGCAGTTACTACTCCAAAATTATTATTTATAGTTTGTACTGGTTTTCTCCTCTCCGCACTCTCTCCCCTGCTTATTTGGATTTGCAAACGGATTTGCTTCTACCACCTATATTGCTAATTGGCTGATTTGCATTTAATCGCCTGAATCTAGAAGACCAGAGCCCTGGTGCTCCCCTCGGCCCTAAGCATCCTCCTGGGACTTGCAGCGTAAACGTGCCGAGGTCTAAGACATCACCACTGGCAGATCTTCCACCACGGCCACCCGCCACGGCTGCTTGTTCCTGGTCCAGGCAAGGGCCGGTGAGTCCCCTTGTTCAGCCCTTGGCTCCCGGCAGCTCCGTATTGCCACGGCACGACGGCTCTGAGCCATCTCCCCCAAAACCAGGGGCTGTGAACCCATGAGGCAATGGGGACGCTGCCGTGCTCCGTAGCAGAGCAGGGGGTGAGTGTTGGGGTCTGGTGGAGGTGGCAGGTGCAGCACCAGGACGGAGACCTCGTGCTGCGCGTTCTAGCAATAGGAAAGTGCAGACGTGTGTTTTAGGCAGGTCCCAGCTCCTGAGGTGGACATGACATATCCTGCGTCAGGCTTGGATAATTGCAGCTTTCAGGGGACGCAGGCCATGGCTGAGAGGAGGGTGCAGTCAGGTGAAAATGTCCCTGTCAGGGAGCTGGTCCCAAGGCTCACTCCCAGCCCGGTCTGGAAGGACACTGGCGGTGGTGAGCTGTGGTTTCAGCCCCCAGCTCAGCAGGACGGACTCCCTGCCCCAGAGCCAGAGGCCTCCAGCTCCTGCTGAGCTGGGGACGTGGAAGCACAGGGACCTCTGGGAGATTTTGACTGTGCCAAACGACGGGATATCAACAGCCAGGCTTGAACAGGGGCGATCTCTGCCCCAAGAGCTGGGTTGCCTGTGCCCAAGCAGGGTCTGCCTAAGGGCAGGCTTAAACACCCCCTCCCCATTTGTGTTTGTTGCCCTGAACGTTGCTGCTGCAGCGACGACATCCATGTTGCAGGCTGGGCTGTCACTGAATTTCCTCCCCCCCCTTTCCTCTTGCCTAATCTAAGTGCCTGTGCAAGCATCGCTGCGTCTCCTCCCTTTCCGCGGTCACAGGGGGCCTGGAGGCACCCGCTCCTTCCTCTCCCGGAGGATCGATCCGGGTCGCCTTTCCTCTGCTCCCGGCCTCCCGTCCAGGTTTGGTCCCAGGCGACGCTTTGGGGTGGGGGTGCTGGAGAGACCCTGCAGAGCACTGCCCGTGCTGCCCAACTCCCCACCAATGTCACTTCCCCTGGGGTTAATCTGCTTGGGCAAAAAGATAGACTAACCCTCAGGTTTCTGGTTTTCTCCACCTGAAACCGGTGACCTGGAACGGATTCAGCAGGTTCCCCGTCCCTCACCAACATGAGGACCGAGGGGCAGAGAAGCTGCCGTATGAAATCAGTCCAGGGTCCAGCTCTGTACGGCCTCTCTTGATGCTTCACATCACGACGGGCTTCTGGTGTGAGCACTAAAACTCACACTGGGGCCGGGAGAGACTGCAGCTCGCCCCCAGTGAGCGCTGCTGAGTTCTGCTGGGATCCGTGGTTTGTCTTATGCTGTACTTTATTTTTTACATGTTTTTAAATAGAATATCAAAGACCCCTATGGCAGCTGTCAGTCACACTGGTTTCGAACCCAGAATGTCCATCCTTGTTCAACACCCAGGCGTGGAGAAGTCTCACCTCTGGACTTCTCTCCCCTTCTTTTCCACGTATATTATTGCACTTCTAGGCACCTTCTCCTTGTTGTTTATCATACCGGGACAGCGAAGCCTCCCCAGGCCGATGCACCTTTTCCTTTCTGCGTTAGCAGTAGCAGAGTTGCTGTTACCAACCTCCACTGTGCCCAGGACATTTTCTGTTTCCCGGGTCGGGGTGAGGGACGTTTCTTTCCGTGCCTGCCTTGCCCAGGTGCTTCTTGTTCGTTTTACTTTCGCTGCTGAGTCAGCAGTTCTGCTGCCTATGGCGTTTGATTGAGACGTTGCCATCTGCAGTCCCCGGAGACACACAACGTTATCGACCCACTCAATCCCACAGAGACAGAGCTGGCAGCTTTGCCAGCAGCCTCTGCGTCATCCTGCCCTTCGTTTTCCTGCCTCAGAGGTGGCTGCCGTGCTGCAGGAGCCGCGTTATCCCTCATTCCTGCTGCGAGTGTTGGGTGTTGCCGGCCCGGCCCGTGCAAACGAGGTCAGCGCTGTCTGCGGTTGAGCAGTCACGCTGCTGCCAGCAGGCATTATCGCCATCTCTTGCAGACCGAGTCTCAGGGTCTTCCAGCCCCCGCAGGTGCCCACCGCCGGGCGATCAGCACCGGGGCTTCTGCTGCGGCGTCGTTTCAATGTTCCACACGTTGTAGAAAGGCCGGCGCTTTCTCCTTCACCCGCCAGTTTGGCGGTGGCAGCATCCCCGCCATGCGCGCACCGTCCTGGACGGCGTCAGTGTGGCTGCTCCCCCATGCTGAACCCCATCCTTAGGGAGGGAAAACCAAAGCGCGCCGTCTCCAGGCTGCGCAGCCTGCGACCCTCGCGTCTGGGCTCTGCGGTGCACCGAGGCCAAGGACCACCCACACAGATTATCTGTGCCGTTCGGGGGCCTCTGAGGCAGGGATGAGGCTCCAGTGGTGGGCAGAGAAGGGCAATCCCAGCAAGCAGTGACTGCAGAGAAAGATGAGCTGCAGCGCTCCGGGTCTGCAGGGCGAAGGAGTGAGCAGCCCTCCTACGCGCCAGCCTGTCCTGCCGGCACGTGCCTTATCCCCAACCCTTGCTGGTGGTCCTGGCTCTGTGACTGTGTCCTGCTGCATCCTGTAGCAAGACTGACTTCACAGAATCCCAGACCCCCAGACTGGTGGGGGCTGGCAGGGCCCTCGGGAGCTCACCCCGTCCCACCCCTGCTGGAGCAGGCACCCCCAGAGCAGGGGCACAGGGCCGCGTCCAGGCGGGGGGTGAATGTCTCCAGGGATGGGACCCCACAGCCTCTCTGGGCAGCCTGTGCCCCTGCTCTGGCACCCGCACAGCAAAGGGGTTTGTCCTCATGTTCAGGTGGAACTTCCCGTGTCCCAGCTTGTGCCCGTGGCCCCTTGGCCTGGCGTTGGGCACCACTGGAAAGAGCCCGGCCCCATCCCCCTGACACCTGCCCTTCAGATATTTATATGCACTGATGAGATCCCCCCTCAGCCTTCTCTTCTCCAGGCTGAACAAGCCCAGGTCTCTCAGCCTTTCCTCCCAAGGGAGATGCTCCAGCCCCTGATCCCCTTGGCAGCTCTGCGCTGGCCTTGCTCCAGCAGCTCCCTGCCCTTCTTGAACTGGGGGGCCCAGAACTGGCCGCAGCCCCCCAGCTGTGGCCTCACTGGGGCAGAGCAGAGGGGGAGGAGAACCTCCCTCGCCCTGCTGGCCACACGCCTTTCCATGCCCCCCAGGGCACCGCTGGCCCCCTTGGCCCCAAGGGCCCGGTGCTGGCTCAGGGTCCCCTCACTGCCCCCCAGCACCCCCAGGGCCTCTCAGCAGAGCCACTCTCCAGCAGGTCCCCCCCAGCCTGTGCTGGTGATACAGAAACACACTTTCTTTTCACAGGATTTCCCTCTGCCTTGTGGGCAGCTTCTCTGTGTCCCCTGTCATGGCCGAGGAAGCATTTCACAAGCCCCGGAGCTGGGAAGCGGTGGCCAAATGAACTGCTGGATCGTGTTGGACCATCCGTGCTTCAGAGGACGCGTGAGCCTGAGCCTGAGCCTGCCGTGTACGGCGTGGGCAAGGTTGCCAGCGCAGCACGTGAGGGTGGCACTTGCCCAGCCCCGTGGAGAACAGAAGGGCACCAGAATGTGACATCCTTATTGCTGAGGGACGGTTTTGCCATTTTCCTGGAATCAGTTTGGGCAACGACAATGGGAAACGGGTTGCTAAATTTAACTGCCTGGAAGGAATGCTTTGTCCATGTAAATGGATTCAAACCTTTGTATTGCCAGATACCATAACAAGGAACAAGGAGGATCAGTCTGCAAAAAGCAATGAGCCATGGCTGGAGATTTCAGCTGCTGGTATCATCCAAAAGGCTGGTAAATCCCTGTTGCTTTTGAATATGTCAGTGCCTGTGTGCTTTTACTCAAATCAATCTCTGCTGCGGGGTAGCTCTGCAGGGATAATGATGCTGTTAATAGTAATTGCTTCCTATCTTAGGATACATATTTTGTCCTTATTAAGTCTTAACTGTTTTTTATGTTTTGGTCAGAAAATAAATTCTTAATATAAGGAAGTGAAACCTGTTCTCGATTGAATGCACTCGAAACAAGAACACGTGTTGCCTCTCCCAGACCCTTGTTTTCGCAGGGGTCTGACATGCTGCTGTGCTGGTCTCATCCCTGCTCACCCCCCTCCCACAGAGCCGGGGCCAGGGCTGTGCTGGTGGTTGTGGGAGAGGATTTCCCCAGCAGGAGCCCCCATGCCCTGGACGCGGCACCAGCACAGCCAGGGGAGTCCTTGGCCCCAGAGAAGCCACCGCTCAGCCGGCATGCAAAGCAAGAGCAAAATGCACAGGGAATTCCTCACGTCAGGCCGCGCGGGCACGGGGAGGGCACGGCCCGTGATGTCTCTGGCGGTGGAAAGCCTGGCTCGCCATGAAGTGGGTCAGGATCAGCAAGTGGATTATTTCTGATGCCTGCCTTCCGCTTCCCAGGGTTTCCAACACAAACTGCCACCTGGGCTGTGTTATCTGAGCAACGTGAGCCCTTTGCTCCTGCTTTTCTTCCAGTACAAGATATATTCTGCCCCAGGTGTGGGCGATCCGTTTGGAGCCTTTCTCTGTGGCATTCAAAAACGATTCCCAGGCCGTGTTTACCCTGCGCATTCGGTGCAGCTTTAGGCAAACATTTCCCTGTGAACACAACGTGCTGCTTGTGGTGAGCTGAGAGGGGGGTCTCGCCCTTGTCCGTGCTTCTGTCACCGTCGAGGTGCCAGCAGGGAAAGGGGTGGACATCAAGGCAACTTGCAGAAGCGCATCTGGTGCTGCCCCGTGTTGATGTGACATGCATTGTCACTTGTTCCTTTGAAGTTACGTGAGCGTGTCCTCGGTGTTGGTTAGGAACAGCCTCCGCTGTGCTCTGCCTCAGCTGCAGCGAAGAGCCAGCGCACTGCAGCATGAAACTCCCAGCAGCACTGAAGTGATGCTGGCATGAACTCTGGCACACCATATATCACAATTTTCACCTGATTTTCAGTTTTGTCAAACTATTTTTCTTTTCTTTTTTTTAAGTTCTTCTCAGGGAAGGGGCACTCTGCAGAAGCACCGGAGCCTGACGCTGGTGCTGTCGCCCCTCACCACTGCCCAGGGCCAGCCCGACAGCGGGGCAGTGTCTGTGACAACGGCCCCGTCCTCCACACTGCCACTGTAAAAAAGAAAACAACGAGGCAGCAAGCAAGGAAAGTCCTGCAGATTTATGGGGAGTTTCAGCCCCCAGACAAGTTTTTATCTCAGCTGGCTTCAGCATCCTCTTCCTTCTCCTCTGAGACGTCCCTCTGGGGCTGCAGTCAAGTTTAGCTCCTGGAGCAATGGGAAGACATGAACTTTTCGAGGGTGCTTAAGGTGGGGAGCCATGTACATCACTGCCATAACCCAGGTTTTTCCCAAGTGCTCTTCACCCAGGCAGGGAGGAGAGGGGGGCAGCAGTGTGAGGCCAGGCTGCACTCAGGCTGCCCTGCACAGGTGGGGAAACTGAGGCATGGGGCTGCACGGAGCTGCTTTGCAAAAGCCACCGAGGCCTCGGCTGTAAGTCCAGGTCAGGCAGGAGTTGGGGACACTGCTGGGAAAGCCCGTGTCGGTGGCCAGGAGGCGAACCCCAGCAGCCCCAAGCCCTTTGCCTCCCGCAGACCCGGGTGGAGGGCTGACGCGCCCAGCGCACCTTGCGGGGAGCACAGAGCTGGAGCAGCCCCCGCAGCGCCGGCCGGCCAGGGCCCCCCTCTTGCTGCCTTGGGCTTCCATTCCCAAGGGCCCAGCCCTGCGCACCCCATCCCATGCACCCTGTCCCCAAGCCCTCCATCCCCAAACACCCCATCCTGGGCACAGTGAGCTGGGTACCCCTCCCCACATACACTGGCCCACGCACCCTTTTCCAGGGACCCCCATCCTCAGGCACCCATCCCATGTGCCTGGTTCCCAGTGCCCAGGATGGCATTACGAGCAGAGACCCCTGCCCAGTTGCCAATGTCTGGTTCCCAGTGCCAGCAGAACTTCCCCACGCAGTGCCTTGCTCTCTGTGCCAGTTTCCATTCCCGGTTCCCCATCGCAGTTCTTGTTCCTGTTCCCAAGGCCAGCAGTGCCCGGTGCCCGTTCATGTTCCCAGTTGCCTCCCAGTTCCTGGTGCCCATTCACAGCACCCCTTCCCAGTTCTGGAAGCCCCCCAGTTCCCATTCCCAATGCCTGTAGCCCTCCCCCCGCCCCACTGCTGCAATCCCAGCCCAGGTGAACAGTTACCGAGGGCTGGCCTGGGCAGGGGGATTGTGCGTGGCTGGGGGTCTGTGCATGGTTTGGGGGGTCTGTGCATGGTTGGGGGGGGGCTGTTCATGGCCGGGGGGAGGGTGCATGGACAGGGTGCACTGTGCATGGTCAGGGGGTGGTGCATGGCTGGGGGGCTGCGTATGGTTTGGAGGGGGCTGTGCATGGGCAGGGTACACAGGGCATGGTTGGGGGGGACCTGTATGGTTTGGGGGGGCTGTGCATGGTTGGGGGGGGCTATGCATTGTTGGGGGGCTGTAGGGCTATGTGGGGTGGGGGCACTGAGCAGGGTCGAGGGGGACCGAGGGGGACCAAGGGGGCTGCTGAGCAGGTCTGGGGGGTGCTGTGTATGGTCAGGTGGTGCTGTGCTGTGCTGGGTTGGGGGGTGCTGTGCAGGGCTGGAGGGGGGCAGATGCCCTACAGGGCTGGGGGGATCTGTGCTGGGCCAGATGAGGGATGCAATGTGGGCTGGGGCGGATGCTGTTCTGGGCTCGGGGGGTGCCGTGCAGGGCCCGGCAGGGCTGCCCATACTCAGCCTGTCCCCCCACTTGCCTGTGGGGGCGGCTGGTGCTGTATCTGGCCTGCGCCCTGCAGAGGAGCCGTGGGCATGGGCTGGGGGCTCAACCGTGGGATGCTCTGAGGTGCCTTCCCTGGATGCTGGCGCTGCTGCGGTGAGAGCCCAGCTAAAGGGCTGTGTGGTAGATTTTCCTCTGACAGACTAACCCTGAGCCCAGCGTCTGGCTACTGCACTGGGGTTCCTGGCCCGTGGTGCTCCACTGACACCCTCACCCCCGGGGAGCCGTGCACTGGCTGTCCTGCGTGATGCTGACGCTGCACGTGCTGTTAGCACAGGGCCTAAGCACCGAGCTCCGTTCGTCGCCTTCCCCTGTGATGGTGGTGTGGTGCATGCCGAAAGGCAAAGGATTTGCAGCTACCTGGCATTAATAATAATTTATTGTGCCGCTGGTTTACCAGACAGAGGTGTTTTTGCTGAATTAACCTCCCTGTTGCTAAGGCTTCTGGCTTTCAGAAAAGCTACTTGGTTGGGAAGCAGAGAAGTCTTCTTAACACTGCTGGATGCACTTGGATGGGAGTTCAACCCTCCTCCCGCTGCAAGTGAGCTGCAGGTGAAGTGTTATAACCACATTTATCTCCCCGCTCCTCGGTGCCTTTCCTGTCTTCCTTGGACCCGCGGGGTGCTGGCAGTTTGGGCATCCTGCCCACAGCTCCGCAGGTGGGTGATGGCACCTGGGCTCCTGGGATGACGGTGGTTTGCAATAAGCTGAGAGCTTGTGGGATGCTGAGGCCAAGACGTGCCTTGCTCAGTACGAGGAGCTTCACCATCCTCCCTGCCTGAGGCACCCTATCTAGATCCTAGCTGATCCTGTCCCAGGGTGGGGAATGGGTCGAGTGTAGAAAAGAGGCTGAATCTTGCTTCACCTTTCGTGCACGTGAACAAAAAGGTGCAGCTGTACCTGTTGGGGATTTGGTGAGGGGATGAGAGCCCTGGGATTGGCTCTGCGGGTCGTTGGCAAACTCCACAGTTTAGGCTGTTGGCACTGAGCTGTCAGACTGGTGGGGAATGGGCAGGTTGTTGAGAAGATGGGGAAGGGGAAAAGACGGGTGCTGGTTCTTCCAGAAACAGGGGAAACCAGGAAAAAAATAAAAGAATAAACAACCTATCTCAAAGTTCATAGAAAATAACATGGAGGGAATATGTGATCAGTGCAATAACTGAGAAAAAGTAGTAGCTACCCAGTCTGAATTCCTGTTGTGATAAATGTTTGGCTTCATACACTGGCTTTAATTGCTCCTCATACAGTCAGAAAGACAGTGGAGCACGGGCTGTGGAGAGTGCAGTGGGGTGGCTGCAGCGAAGCTGTTTGGACCCATGCACGCAGGGGACAGTTATCGGTGACCCCTGCGCTTCCACGGGGCCGGGGCACAGCCACTGGTGTCACTGCTGTCCCCAGGATGGAGACGGCGCATGCCTGCAATGCTGCAGGCAGCCCGGGCTGGGGGTCAGCGTGCTTAATGCAGGGTGTCAGCAGCACAAGTGCAGGGGCTCAGCCGGGGCGTTGGAGGGGGGTGGATTGCAGGTGGATGTGAATTGGCAGAGAGGCGGATGCTGTCCTCGGACTGGTGGACGGGGTTCTCATCCCACGGAGGGGGAGATGAGGCCCCTCTCCGCTGCGGCAGAGGCTGTGGCACAGTGAGTGGCAGCACACAGCCAGGTCAGCCTGATCCACTGTGGGGAGGCTGGAGGACAGTGATGGACGTGGCCAAAGAGCTAGAAATCCTGCGGGCAGGATTTGGGGTTGCTGGGCTGGGGAAGGGCAGACACAGGTCTTGGGAGGTGCCTGGGAAAAGGAAGGAGATTAGCTGCTCTCCTGGTGGGTGGAACAAGAAGGAAGGTGTGTAAACTGCAAGACAAATCAAAAATGAACATCAGGAAGGAAAAGATAATGTGAGAGAGAGTGGGGCAGTAAGGGGAAACTCACCCAACACAAGTTTAGAGCACAGGAAGGGATGTTTCTACACAACAGGGTAGCATTGGTGCCGGCTGTGGGGAGAGACGCCCATAGATGAAGGGCTGGCAGGGTCCATGGCCAGGACACGGAGTTTTGGGCAAGGCAGGCTGGGACATGTTGCCGGGTCTGGCCGTGCTGCAGAGCCTGGTGGTGGGCAAGGAGCTGCTGTGGGCCGGGGGCTCCCAGCTTTACCTTCTGCATGAGGACAGTGAACAAACACCTCTGCAACGGCACTGACCCCGTGGGGCATCCACTCCTTGAGCCCCCGTGGGCAGCAAGGCTGGCTGCGCTCCCCGTGCTCTCCCCTGCCAGGGTACCCCGCCTCCCACTTGGATGCTTTGATAAAGGTTGTTGGAGGATGAGCCCCCTTCATGGATGTCTCCGGCTCTGCAGAGGAGCTGTCGCTGTGGGACCACGCTGCAAGCGAGCAGGAGAAGCTGAGGCTGAGGTCTGGCCCTGGACAAACCCTTTCCAGGCACAGAGCTGGTGCTGGCAGGCTGCCCTGCCATGCTTGCAGGGTGCCGCTCACCCAAAGGCAGCTCCACACATCCCAGCACTGTGAGGAAAAGCTGTCCCTGCCCGTGGAGTCGCCTGGTGCCTGTGGCAGACTGATGCTCCCAGCGATGCCCCAGCCCTCGCGAGCTGCGGATGGGCAGGGGGATGCTCCTTTTACCCTTTTACCTGTGGCTGGACAGAGTCAGCTCCAGGCTGGGTATGGGGCAGGGCTGTAGCTCTACCAGCCTGAGAACGGTGCAGTGCCTTGCTGGGTGCCGGGGAGCTCTGTGGGACCTGTGAGATCTGACCCTGCTCTGATCCCACTGTATAGACCTGTCGCCTGATGGCTGGCAGTACAGAAAGCTGAAGGCAGGTCTTGGTGTTGCCCATGGGAAGGGGTCTCACAGCCCAGCCCTCCCTCATGTCTCTGCTGCTGTGCCTGGGCCGGCTCAGACCTTGTGTGGGGACCTTTGGGGGGACAGGGTGGAGGAGAGCAGCTCACACCTCCTTTATCTGCAGAGGGTCCCCACAGCATGCCTGTCCTGGCCTTGATGGCGGAAGAGGAGGACGAGGTGGGCACGGCCGTGGCAGGGAGGGAAGCTCACCTGGTGCCCGCGCGGGCCGGGGATGGTGGTGCCGCACGACGCTTCGGAGGTGCTGCGTGAGTAACAACCGCTTGTCCTCAGCCTGCAGCACGGCTGCTCTCAGCACACAGCGGCTTTTTCCTACCTGATGCAGCCTGTGGTACACGGGGGTGATAAATGTGTCGTGGCAGTTTGTGAGTGGAGAGGTCAGGAAATAAAGCTGAGCCTTTGCTGGTGGTGGTCCTGCCCTGCAGCTCGACGTTCCCTGACTTTGCCTTGAGATATCCACCTTGCGCAGGTAAAGCTTCTCAGAGGGACGGTGATCCGGGAAGCAAAAATAACTGCTTTTGAGCATCAGTGCTGCTGTTTCTCTGTATCTTTGTTCTCTTGACCTCAGGGATGTGCAGTGTTTGCCACTGAGCTATTATAAGCTGTGAGCATCGTGTTCTGCTTCCCTGTGCTCACCGTGTTCTTCTCCATGGGAGAAAACACTTAAAGGTTAAATATATACCGGCCATCGTTTGGTGAGGTTCTCTAGCTGAAAAGACAAACACAAAACAAACATTGTACATTTGGGCAATAATCGAGGGAGGATTTTGGTTTTGCCCACTGGGACGCTGAGCCTTGGTCTTGGGGCAGAGGCAGGGAGGGTTCCTCCTGAGTCCATTTTCTAGTGTGAGCTGTTCCCCCTCCCTCTGAAAGAGAAGCAGAAGAAAAACAAATAAACCCAGCTCGGTCGATACAGAGTTCGGCTCTGTGTGCCTCTGATCTCTTTATGGGCATTTTTAGTGTTCAGGTTTTGAAGATGAAATGAAAGAAGAACAAAGCCCAGTGCTGATGTGAGGAGCGGATCTGCAAAGGTTACTTTTGGGAGAGCTGCTGCAATCCGGTTTCTGCTGAAATCTGCTCTGGAAACCGAACAGCAGCGCCTGCCCCGCTCACTTCTGGGCTCTGCTCAGCCTCGATACCCTGTATCCACCTCGGTTTTACAGTTCCGCCTTTCAGCGCCCCTGTTAGAGCTGGGGGTGCGGGGGGGGGCGAGACGCGGCTGCCGGGGGCAGTTTCCGAACTCACGGTGCCATCAGGACAGCAGGTTCCCGTGGGAAGCTGAAGTGACCCAGAGCGCAGCTGGGGCGCCTGCGACGCTCCGTTCGCTGGTGCTGCTCTCGCCGTGCGGGAGCTCAGCTCCGGTCGTCCCTCCTGCCCCACGGGGCCATGGGGCAGCGCCGGAGCTGGGCAGGGTCGGCTGCTGCCGCTGCGCAAAATAACGGGGGCGGCGGGCTGCGAACGGCGGTTTGGTACGTGCCCTGCAGGGCTGCGGGCTGCTGGAGGGCAGGGAGAGCCCGGGCAGGCGCTCCTCCAGCTCCCCAGGAGCAGGCAGAGCCACGGGGGCACGGGGGCAGTGTGTAGCCCTCCGCACCCCCCCGTCACTGTCTGGCCCCTCCTCTGCTCCCGGGCGGTGAGGGCCATCAGAGAAGGGGGGGCTGGAGAGGGCGGTGAGGGGAGCTGCTGCCCGCCGTGCGGGCAGGGATGCCCTGTACAGAGCCCGGCACGGCCCTGGGCGAGAGCAGCTAGAGGCAGCTGGGGGGGCAGGAAGGGCTGCGCTGGGTGCTGGTGCTGGCTTGCACCGACCATGGGCAGCGGTCTGGGGACGTGGTGCCCCTGTGGGAGCAGGCAGGGTGCTCCTTCACCTGCACGGGCTGCGGGGACAGCTTCGGGTGTTACCGCTCCCCCGGAGCACCAGCACCATGGCTCCACCACCCTCCTCCTCTGCACCCTCTGTGGCAGGAGCTGCTCGCACAAAGCAGCGCTCACTGTGCACCAGCATACAGCGCCCACCCCCCCGCCCCCCCGTGCTGGCCCTTCAGCCCCAGGCTGGGTTCAGGAGACCCCTGCCGTGGCCAGTGGCCAAGCCCTTTCCCTGCATGCAGTGTGCGTGGGGGGCTTTTTCATGCAATCCTCCCTGCAGAGCCACCAGTGCATCCACACCAAGGAGCAAGGATCCCTACCAGTTCTCCCAGTGTGGGAGGTCCTTCTGCTTCCCCTTGGAGCTGGTGTTGCACTGGCTGTGCCATCCCACGGAGTGCCAGTTCCCCCTGTCGCACGTTCAGCTCCCAGGCGGGCCTTATCCTGCATGAACGCAGCCACCCTGGGTCCCAGCAGTGCTTCCATACCAAGTCTGGGAACACCGTGCCAGGGCTGGCCGAGCCGCGCCAGCAGCGGGCAGAGCACACAGACAAGGTGCATGGTGCAGCGGGAAGGGCTTCGGGTGCCTGCCCGACCCCTCACGCACCGGTGTGCCTGCCCGGGGAAGCTGCACCCCTGCAGGCAGTGCAGCAGGGTGCTGGGACCCGTGACACCCTGCTGACCCATTTTTTGAACACAGCAAGCAGCTGGCTGCAGTGAGGACGTGTCCTGGGCTGACTGGTAGCATGTGCTCAGACGCTGTGCTGCTGCGAGGAGCTCCATCCACGGGATGCGGGAGCAACAGGTTCCTCTGTCTGGTAGCGAAGTGTGCACCCCAAGTTAAGGATGTGCTTGGCTTGCCACATGGGTGGGGGAGAAAAGCTTCAACGCCATCAGCCCAGAGTAGCTCTCTTTAGATGGGGCTGAGCCACAGCAGAGGGGGACAAGCCTAATCCAGGCCAGATGTCAGGTTTTCTGTGCTCAGGTACACTGAGAAGGGAGGAGAAAAGTCCCTTCTTTGCACGTTGCAGGTGCTGGGAGGAAAAGTGTCTGTGCAATAAATAATTATTAAAAACCCTTGGAAACAATGGCAGAGCAGGCTGCGTTAGTGTGACTGCCTGGGCTGTGGTGGGAGCTGGCTGAGCTCAGCCTGGGAAAGCGAACAGGTGAGGCTGCCCTGCCTGGGGCAGGGAGCGGGGACGGTGCCAGCCTGACCCGTCCTCCTTGCCCCCTTGCTGTCAAACTGCCGGGCTCACTCCTGTCACCGCCGTCCCTGGGGCAATGAGTGGCTCAGCTGCACTTTCACAGGCAGTCGTTCCAGGGAAGGGCTGAACCATCTGTAGTTAAACCCTGTGCAGAGCTTCCACTTTAAATACACACACACACACACACACCTGTGTGTGAGCTTGAGCCACCCCATTTGCTAGCAGTGCATGGTAAAGCAGCATGGATGAAAGCTGAAGGGCTTTGGCAGTGCTCGGGTGCTTCTTAAATCTCTGATAAAGTCAGAGCTCGCTCCAGCTGTGGTGTAAATGCGCGTTATCCGGGGAGGACGGCGGGGGCCTCGGTGAGGGGCTGCATCAGGACATGCCTCAGAAACCCAGGCTCGCGTCTCCGCTCTGTGCGAGGCTGCAGAGCATCCCTCGCCCCCTCCTCCCTTGGTCCTCCTCCGCAGCGCAGCATCCCGCTGGACCCTCCTGGCGCCTCCGACACCGGCTGCCCGCGGGGCCGGAGCCCCTGGGCGAGGGCGGCCGCCCCCTGGCCCGGGCCGGCGCTGCCAGCACAAGCCCCGCAGACCCCGGCTCTCGGGGCTGCAGGACCGCGGCATTTCTTGCCTCGCAGAGACCTCTAGAGTCCACCCTCCTGAACGCTCGGCGTTTCTCTGGTCTCGAATGGTGCCGTCCATGTCTCTCCTCTTCTGCACAGGCTGCAGCACCGCAGCGAGCTTTTCAGGCACGTTGCTCATCGAGCCACACGCTCCCCTTGCCCAGAGCAGCCCCACAGAAGTCCTCCGTGTGTGATCCAGCTACCTGGGAGAGCAGGGTCCTCCTCCTGGTGACACCCGCTATTTGTGGGGTGCCATCCTTGCTCCTGGACCCCCTTTCAGCCCAGCTGCCCCAGTGATGCTCGATGTTGGGGCATCCTCCCCAAGGAAGCATGCTTCATCCCCCAAGGAAGGCTCCTGCCCACCGAAGCCTGCCGGTACCTGTGCTGGTGTGGGGCAGGATGTGGCATGTGGCTGGGGCAGGGCTGGGGGCTGCTCTGGGGGGGGTCTCCTGGGGACACCCGGTTGCCCAGTCTGGGTTGGCAACGGCACTGGATGCAGGGAGGCAGCGCACAGAGGGGGCAGCTGGGAACTGGCCCATGGTGGGAAGTGTCCTGGCGGGGAGGGAAGCCAAAGACCCTTGTTTAAGCCCAGTGTTTGCAGTGTTGCACATCCCTCTATTTGCAGTATAGCTCCGGCTCCCTGCTCGGACACGGTGGCTCGGTGCTGGCAGAGCAGGTAGCGAGGACGGGACATGGTTACTGGCTGCAGAAGAAATTGCTGGCTACCCTGGAGGAAACCCAACTTTTGCCTTGGATAGCTCAGCATTATTCAAATTCCTTCCTAAAATGAGAAGTGAGGGGAATCTGAATGATGCATTTTGAAATGCACAATGCATAAGACGAGAGACAAAAGAAATGTTTCTAATTCTTTGCATGTCTCCCATTGAAAATTTCCATGGCTACTGTGGGTGTTATGATACTCTGTTGAAGAGCTATTGCCCTCCCAGGATCCTAGATCCTTCTGCAAGCCCAGGGCCTCCCTCTCCAGCCCCTTTCTTACCCCAAGAGCCAGAGAGAGGCATTCCCTGGCTCTGTGGGAGGAGGGAGATGTGGCCCCAGGAAAAGGGCCCTGGAGGGATGGGGACGGAGGGGCTGGGGCAGGGGATCCGTGTCCCTGGGTGTTGTAGGACACTGCTCAAGTATTACCTTTTCTGACACTAACCTGTGTCAGAGCAGGGGTGACGAAAAGGATGCAGTCCTTTCCTGCATGGAAGATCCTGCCAAAGAGAAGGGGATTTTAAAGCCAGAACTTTTGTTTTGCATTGTTGCGGTGCCACGGAGGACGTTGCAGGCAGTCGCTGGCTCTGCCAGGTCCCTCTCATAGGGGCATTTTGCAAGGCCGAGCGGGTCGCCACTCACCTCAAGCCTGAAACCAGCTGATGACCTGGTTGCCACCCTCGGCTGGTGCAAAGCTCTGTGTACCAGGAAGGCTGCAAGAGGCATGGAAGGTAACAACCTCCTTGCATTTTTAATCAGCTTAAAGTCTCAAACACTCTCATATCCCTCTGCAAGGCAAAGCCTGGCTCTGGCCATACCCGCCTGGGCAGGTGATGGGCTGGGTGGTTGCTCTGACCCTCTCCAAATTTGGGAGGGATGAGGGGAGTTTTCATCCAAGACTGAGCTGCAACCCAGAATCAGTGATGCCATGGCAGCCTTGGCTGTGCTCAGTGGGAGCATCGTCCCCCAGTTCATGTATCTCGCCATCTGCGTGTTGCTCTTTAGCTAAAGAGTGTCAGGAAATATTCACAGTGCGTTCCCACAGAGCACTATAGTTAGCAGGGTTTCCAGCTGGCCGCAGTGTTCCTCTGTGCTCACTTCAGGCAAGAAGCAGGCCCAGTTTTCTGCATTGACTTGAACAGAAATGGCCTAAACCAGGCGTGCAGCGGTTTGCAGAGCGGCTCGCGAGGTCCCAGTGCAAGCCTGCAGTGGGTGACAGGTCCTGGCCCCCCTCAGGTTAACTTCCCCGGCAGGAACATCGCTCTCCATGTCCCACGACCCATTTGCCTGCACACCCCTGGCCTTCACCTGGGGCAGAGCAAGGAGGCATTCAAAGTGGTGCTGAGATCTTTATTTCCCACAAATGGCAGTTCAGACCCCTGCCCACCCCCTCCCTTTGACTTGCCCTTATTCTCACTAGGTGATTATAGTCTGCTTTTGCCTCATTTTGGCCAAAACCTGTGTCTAATCTCCTACAGGACTAATGAGCTGGGCATCCTTCCAGGCAAGCCTTATGTTCCACCCCACAGTGAGGACCGGGACCTCGTGGCAGCACCCACCAGAGGTGGGGACAGAGGGAGGGCAGAGGCACCCGAACGCTGCATACACGTGTCCGACTGTGTGCAGCAATGGGGAGGCAGATCCGAGCCCCCTGTGCCAGCCAGGCTTGGTGGGGGGATGCTCAGGGGTGTGATGGGCTTTGTGATGGCTCGTGTGCATCCTGTGTGCTCCTCTCCGCTATCCCCTCGCTGTCCGCGGGGCCGTTGGAGGCCCGTGCACCCCCTTAGCTGTGCACCTCCATCCTGAGGGCACCTACAAGGACTGGGGAGGACAGAAGCTCCACAAAATAAATCCTGGGCTTTGCTGCTGAGAGCGTAGTGTGCTGGGAATGTATTCAGAGCGCGCTGTGTCAGGCAGGAGGCCAAAGCTCATCCTGAATTAAAGGGCTGTGAACTGAAATAATGCTGATCTGGAAGATAGTCCATGCAGCAGGTATGGCAGAACGGGGCCTGTTTCAGTACTGCAGCTGTGTCCACCAGCTAACAGCCCTCAGTGCAAACACAGCAGACACCGGCTGAGCCTGCCAGGCTTGTACAAGGAGCTGTAGCTGCCTGGGGTGGCTCATCTGCAGCTTTATTCAGTGCACTGCAAGAGGAATGGGGCCCTGGGCACACCCAGGGCCACCAGCTGGTTTTAGATGTGCTCCAGGGAAGGAGATGATTGCACTTGTTTTGCCCGGTTGTTTCCCAGAGCTGCCTTTGGAGTGACAGCTGCTGGAGGAGATGTTGCTTGGCTTGGCATCGCGCCTCGGACTCTTCTGGCCCTGTGTCCAGCTAAGCTCGAGCGCCGATGTGCCACCGCGAGCCCTGGAGGAGCTGACAGCCAAGCTGCTGAGAGGTGCCGACCAACGCAGCCACCAAAGCCTGGGCTCGGCAGCACTTCGCACCCCTGCACAGGTCTGGTGGCAGTGGGAGGTGGGGAGCAGAAGTCGATCATCCCCAGGTCTCTCAAAATGGTTGAAAACTGGGGGCCAGGAGCTGCGTTCCTCAGGAGCAGTTTCTCCCGGTTGCAGATTTGCACCAGCGATGGCTGTGAAAGTGCATAAACTGTGAATCTGCCTTGCCAGGGATACAGAGAAATATCCTTAAATCCCAGAGAAGGTGCTGCCAGACTGGGTCAGGGCCCAGGACCCCTCCCGGAGACACCCCCCCACCCCCCTGAGTCTGTGGGGGGCAAGAAGTTTGGGGCACAGCACCCACAATGAGCCCTCCCCCTGCGCAGCCTCTCATCTCTCGTGCCCACCGTGTGGGGTGACTCTGCCTTTGCCCCCAGGTCACTGGGCTTTAATCAGGAACCAGTTCACAGGAGACAACTACTTTTTGTAGCCTCTTTTGGGATTTCCCTGTCGTAGACTCTGCAGTTCCTACTAGGCAAGAAATGTAACAATTATATTAAGAGTTGAGTGAAAAAAAACCATTAATTTGGTGCTACTGAGGCTGAGGCCAGCTGCAGCGAAGCATCGCAGCTGAGGGAGCAGGTCAGCTAAGGCTGGGAGGAGACCTTATCGCTGCTGCTGGATGCGCAGTGCAGCCCCTCAGCATCGGACTGGCACGCGGTTGTAGGAAAAGGAAAACAAAGCGAGTGTAAGGGAGCAAGAAGAGGTTGTGTCCTCCCTCATTCCATCGTTTGCCATACCAGATTTCAGAGACATAATGGGAACACTAAAACCCCCAGTGATTCTGGAATAAATGTAATTCCCATTTGCTGCTGGCAAGGTTACCCTTTGGTCTTTAAAACTGTGCTTTGTTTAAATACGTGACAGAGGATATAATTTGGGGTGTTATTTTTCCAGGGAAAAGCTTGGAAAGTGAACACAACCGTCTTCCATATATGTACATGAATGTTTGAGATAGATTAAACTCGCTTAACTTAAAATATCTTTTCCTGACCTAGTCATTTCAGGCACCAGTGAAGGAAAATGAGCACTTTCAGGAACCGTTCATCTTCTCCTCCTGCAGACAGCGGCTCCTTCCCTGACTGTGCCCTATTTCTCTGCCAGCTGTTGGGGGATGAGGTGGTTCAGACGATGCTGTCCGCAGCCAGGTGGGTGAATCTGCTGCATTTACAGCTTGACAGGCTCAGCGATGTCTGTTCACTTGCCTGCAGCCCTGTCGCTAGAGTGGAAGAGCCAGAAAATCCCACGCTTGCACCCCTGTGCCACCGCTCACGCGGGAGGCGCGGGTGCTGGTGGAGCTGCCCTGCCGCAGCGCCTGGCGTGGCTGGACCCCCTCCAGCCAGGAGCGCGGGGGCAGCGGCTGTGTCAGACCGGAGCCCAGCCACGCGTAGCCCGTGGCTTCCAAGGGACTGAGCTGATGCCCCACTTTGGGTGGCAGCCCCCGTGTCCACCACATGCACTGTTGGAAGCCAAGGCAGTTCCTAGGGATCACATTGGACTATGTCCAGTTGTGGGGTTGTGCCGATGGTTTCTGCAGCTGTTCTCCAGATGTTTGCACTGTTGCTCTCATCACCGCGGGGGGGACGGCTCCGTTGTCCAAGGTGTGCGCATCTCCAAGAGGTGATGCTCTCTGGTCCTCGGACTCTGCAGCCGTGCTGTCACCGTGCTGCCAGACTCTGCCTCGAAAGCCACCCGTGTGCTTTTGGTGAGTGGGTTCATCAGGCAGCATCTGGCAAGTGCCGTGACAGAGTTGGGTAACGTTGATGGACAGGTACGGTGAGGGGCTGGCACCGAGAACCTGCCTCTCTGGCCTTCCCATGCTTGCTTGGCAGCCAAGATACAGGTTTCCAGGGTGGAGACCTCTGACTTGTGTTTGTCTCTGCTTTCAATTTTACAACATTACCGATCAACGTTTGCCTAACCTAATTTTAAATCCCCAGAGAGGCAGACTCCAGTCCTTCTGGAAGCTGTTCACCTCTAAATTTGACTTCCTAATGTTCTCCTAGTGTCTGATCCCAGCAATAGATATATGTTCTTTGTTTCTGGCCTCCCCCAGGAAGGGCAGCAGCCCTGCCTGTTCACAGTGATCTGTCACACGTTTGCAGGTTGTTATCACATCTCCTCCTTCCTAGACAACAAATAATTGCAGTATAAAGGGTTTTCAGGTACTGGGAATCCTACCCGTGCAGCACTGGCAGCTGTTTGGTGCTTATTGCTTGGTGCGTGACAGCTTTGGGGCAACTGCTCGGCCGCGGCTGCGCTGGCAGCCTGGGCTGCGCTGCCGGGAGGGCTGGTGGTGCCTCAGCCCCTGCCCGGGCTGGGGCTCCTTGCTGGCGTTGCGCTTGGTGAGCTGGATCCGCCGCCAAGGCAGAGCCCGGCTCGCTTGTTCCCCCTCCTCGCTGGGTCCCTGGGATGCAGAGGACAAGCCAGGCTCTCTCTTTTCTGGTGTCTGCCCTTATGTGTATGGGTTTTGGCATGAAGAAAACATCTTTACCCTGTAATTTTAATCTTTTTGTAGTGTCCTCCTGAGACATGTTATCCCTCACTCACGGTAGGGAGAGAGACTTTTTTTTTTGGGAAGACACCTGTATTTTCAGCTTCCTCTTTAATTAGTGTGTGGCTAAAGAGCACCCCACCTTTCCCTAAAAATACCCTCTGATGTAAAAGCTATGAAATTCAAATTCCCCCCTATTTCTGACAGCTGAGAAATAGAACAGCTCTTCCTTGGCCTGAAAGGCTTTGGGCCAGCTCTGTTCTGCAGAAACCACAGGGAGAGAAATGAAAAGGAAATTAAAAACCATTCACTGATAAGATGAACTTTCCACGTGGGTTGGAAAGATCTCCAGCACCTGCAGGCGCCAGGACACAAGGCACTGTCTGATGGGAGAATGATTATCAGACCGTCTGACAGAAAACAGGTGGGTTTTCTGGCACACAAGCCCTCCTCAAGATTTGTTCCGGGTGCTGCAAACACCGAGGTATTCAGGAGAGTTGGACCATTCCCACATAAACCGAGTTTCCTCGTGACGCCCTCAAACACCTCGTGCTGCGGTCCGTCTCACGGCAGAACGACAGCGTTAAGGTGCAGGAAAGCCCCAGGCCAGCCTCTGCAAGGGACGGTGCTCCCCGCTCCGGGATGGGCAGGCACGACCGTCCTCCTCCCCAGCATCCCCAGCCGAGGGCTCGAGCTGCCATGGCGCTGCCCCAGCGGGGCAGAAGCACAAGCCTGGGCAAGGCTTATCCCCCGGCCATGGCCCCCCGCCGAACTCCCGGGGGTATCGTGCCCTGGCTTGCAGGCTCCCTGCCCTTCACAGCGCAGCTCTCCCCCCGCCTGACCCCGTGGCAGCAGCAAGGATGGCCCTGCAGGGTCTGTCCCCCCTGGGCTGGCATCGACACCCTGGGGGCACGGGCAGCCCCCACACCCGGGGGTATTCATGTGTCCTCCCTGCCCGTCCCAGTGGGTGCTGCAGGGATCTGGTCTCCCTCTGGCAGCAGATGTTAAATTGGGAATTACTGCAATATTTCAGAAGCAAATCCGCCTTCTGGAGCGAACGTATTGACAGGGGCCTGGGCAGGACTGAGCACGACTGCTGTTACTAATGGCACAAGGAGGATCCACAGACTGGCTGGGTGTTCTCCAGGTGGGTAAAGTCTGCAGCAAGGGCTCGGTGCGTGATGGGCAGGGCAGGGCAGTTTGTCAGAGGGAGACGATCCGTACTTATTTATGACTGATAAAAAACCAGAGGGGCATCTCTTTTCTGTCTGCCTGTGTCAGTTACATATTATCTCTGAACCTGAGGCACTACAGCACCGAAACCACACAAGAAATCATTGAATGATGAACATCTCACTCCATGCCAAGTTATACAGAATTCATACTTCTTTGTTTCATCAAAAAGCAATTACTTTCAATCATTTTGATTTCACCCTGGGATGAAAAAAATCATTAATTCACACAGTTCTACGTATCCAGACCTTTTTTTCTGCTGCATTGATGGATCTTCAATGTGTTGGTTGCAGGCAAAGTATTTTCAGATCATGTTTTAATTCATTTTTTGCATCCTTTAAACAGACAGAGTGATTGTTTCAGGGTGGTTCTTTTTTTTTTGCTACCATGATGTACTTTAAAAATTATTTTGCAATAACAGTTTATTCGAAATTATGCAATTGTGGTGTTTCTGTTTTTCCAGCTGATGCCAGTTCAGACTAGCAGTTCAATCTGGGTAGAAATCTCTACAGCCTTCTCTGTTTTGCAGTGCCGTCAAGGCAGCCTTTTGCTCGCAGCCACTCACAGGCTTCGTTATTTGTAGATCATTGACCATGAGCTGGAGTCAGGCAGAGGATCCCCTCCTGCAGAGGCACATGGCAGCATGAGCAGAGCTCGGAAGCTGTTTTGGGACATTTCACTCGTACAACAAGGCAATTTTCACCCTGTGGGGGATAAAACACTCCCGGTCAACAGAGATGCTCCTCTGGAGCCTGGGAGCCCCGCTCGGGCAGCGTGCCGTGCCGCACTCCCTCTCAAGTCCCTGCTGTGGTCAGGGGGCGTAGCTGGTGCCCAGGCAGGGACAGAGTAAAAACACTTGCAATGCAAATGACGGAAAAGCAGGAAATATCTTGAGTCACCTGGGAGTGTTAACTGCTGTTAATCTTTAATGCGTTAGCAATTTAAACCTCCACAAGTCGAAGGGCTGATGTTCCTTCTGAGATTCAGGAGGGGGAAGGACTAATATCACCAGCCCTGGGCAGCACAGATAGGGATTTGCACTTCCCCGCAGTTCTGCACCGATCAGGGCTGAGGTTCCTCGTTCCTCCTTGGGGCTGGCCCTTGGTGAGTCATATTTTATATTAAACGCCAGTGTTTGGGGCACTGCTTTCTTGTTTGAAAATAATGAAAGGAAGTAATGGTGCAGTCGAGAGAAATATATTTCCATATCACTGAGAAGTGGAGGTGTAAAGTCTGGCTGAGCTGCTTTGTAAACCATATGCAGGCAGGCAGTGGCTGGCATTGCTGCCTGGGAATGTTTCCAGGCTGATTTAATTTACAATTATAGACCTAGCCTGTCTTTATTCACTTCTGTTGAATTATGTGGTTTTAAATGTGGAAGAGGCAATTGGATAAATATTTGTGAGGAGCTGAAGATCTTTTCTATACTGACTGACGTTTTCAGTAGACTTCTGGTTCACAGAGGACAATAATCCTTCTTAATGGAAATGCTTAGAAATGCAAACACGCCTTCCACTCAGATACCTGCAGTTTGCAATACAAATAAAACTGGCTGCAAGCAGGTCTGAAGACAAAAGTTTGGCTTTGGTACAAATCAAACTGATTTTCCTGTATCCCAACCCTGCCCTCGGCTTTTCCTAGTGTATGATACACGGGGATGGGGCTACAAATAGGGGTGAAATGGGGGAAGCGCATAAAACCAGCAGTCCTGCATCGTTCCTTCACCTTGAAGCCCTTGTTATGGCCAAGGGGCCACAGAGAACTCTGCAGGCTTGGCTTGTTTGCATTATTCAAATCTCCAGAAATACCCTCAGGCCGATCAGCCCTTCCTGGGGCTGCTCCGTGTTAGGGCACTTCGGGAACGGGGGAAACTGCAGGAGGTTGAGCTCAGAGGCTGGGAGGCTCCCGTGTTGGCTGAGCATCAGCGCAGCCGTCTGTACTCGGGGTATCTCTCCAGAGCATTGCCATGACTTGGCTGCCCTGATAGCACTTGTTGCCTTGCCTTTTGGGCCAGCATTTCTTTGTCCAAAGACCATGCTGTGCAGCCCACCGTGTTTTTGCCCCTCTTTACAAAGGAGAGAGGAAGGCATGAACTCCCTGGGCATGCAGGAAATCTGTCAGGTAAGGGTTGCTCCCGGGTGTTAAGAAAGTCTGGGCATGGGCTGAAAGTCCAGCCTAGCTCTTCCCTTTCCCTCTTGGTGTTTGCCGGTGTTTGCCAGTGTTTGGGTCTCTGAAATCCCTGTGGGATGGGAAAGAGGCACAAAAAGCACTTTGCAGTGTTTTCAAATGGGTCAACATCTTTATATAGGTGGAAATACAGGGAGTAGCATGTCCAGCAGAAATTTAAGAGGTGGTCACAACCTTCAGAGGTAGTAGCTGAATGTCAGCCACATCCAAGACACTTATCAGTGTTGGTACTGTTACAGTTTTTATTCCTATCTTAATGGTTTGTACAAGGAGCTCTCAGAAATGAACTGGTCACTGATGTGAGCAGAGCAAGATATTGTATTATTTAATCTCCCTGAAGAAACACGCAGTCCTAACTAAGACACACGGCTTTCTAGGTGCACACAGATATAGAGCCTACAAAGCAAGCAATTATGACTTTTGTAATACTTTTGTGACAGTGGATAAAGCAGAGAGAGAAAAGGACCTGGCCTGTTTTGCAGTGCAAAAGGAGGGACAGAGAAAGTGTTTTTCTTACAGACACAGTTTGTAGGGTTGATAAGAAAGAATGAATGGATTCCTTTGTACAGCCAAACACACCGAGTCAAGCCCTCAGCCTTCAGAAACAGCTCAGGTTGGAAGGCGGTTGCAAATAGGGTGCTGTATGCACTGATTTGTACACATTTGTAGGCGGTCATGGGCTTACACCAGGCTCACCAGGTGCTATTTATCCCTTCCCTTTCTTGCACAGAGCATAGTCAGGCTGACACGGAGCACTGGAGCATCATGTACGAGCTCAATGAAAGCAGCTTCGATCCTATCACCTTTGTCCTGACGGGCATCCCGGGCATGGAGGAGTCCCACATCTGGATCTCCGTCCCCTTCTGTTTGATGTACATCACTGCGGTGTTCAGCAACTCTGTCCTCCTCTTTGTCATCGTCATAGAAAGGAGCCTCCACGAGCCCATGTACCTCTTCCTCGCTATGCTGGCTGTTGCTGACCTCATGCTTTCGACCACGACTGTGCCCAAAATGCTGGCGATCTTCTGGTTTAGTGCTAGGGAAATTTCCTTCGATGCCTGCATTACACAGATGTTCTTCACCCATTTCAGCTTCATTGTGGAATCGTCCGTTCTGCTGGCGATGGCATTTGACCGGTATGTGGCCATCTGCGACCCACTGCGGTACTCGTCAACCTTAACCCCGTCAGTGATTGGGAAAATAGCTGTGACTGCTGTCGTCCGGGGGTTCTGCATCATGTTCCCACCCATCTTCCTCCTGAAGCGGCTGCCGTACTGCGGGCACAACGTCATGCCCCACACCTACTGTGAGCACATGGGCATCGCCCGCCTGGCCTGCGCCGACATAAAAGCCAACATCTGGTATGGGCTGACAACGGCTCTTCTCTCCTCCGGCCTGGACGTCGTGCTCATTGCTGTCTCTTACGCTCTGATCCTCAGGGCGGTCTTTCGGCTCCCATCCCCGGAGGCCCGTCTCAAAACCCTGAGCACCTGTGGCTCCCACCTGTGTGTGATCCTCATGTTCTACGTGCCCGCCTTTTTCTCCTTTCTCACGCATCGGTTTGGCCACCAGATCCCAAGTCATGTTCATATCCTCCTGGCCAACCTCTACGTCGTTGTCCCGCCAATGCTCAACCCCATCGTGTACGGGGTGAGGACAAGGCAGATCCGGGAGCGTGTCGTCCGCCTCTTCTGCCCCACAGGGGAGTGCTCCTGCCCCCGCTGGGGGAGCAGGTGCTGAGTGCTGCCAGAGGGAAGGGGGATGGGACAGGATCTGGAAAGCAGCACCAAGAGCTGCAGCACTTCTCGCCTGGAGGAACAGGTTTGCCCAAGAGGTTCAAGGGAAGTTGAGGGTGGTGGGATTTCTGGAAACATGGACTTGGGTCATCAGCCCCTTCAGTCCTACAGGTTTCTCCTAGAGATGCTTCCCCTGAATGGTCCACCTAGGAGAGACTGGGCATCAAGACTCTTACATCTGCTGTTTTACCATCACCTACTGCTGCCGATTTTGTTTGCTGTGCTACAGCTTTGTTTCAGTTTGTCCCTTCACCTGTTATCTCAGGGCCTAGACCATGAACACGGTGTTGGTCATCTCACTGGAGCCTGGTACGTGAACCATAGCTGGATGGGCAAAGTGCTGTTTACCATGGCACAGATGGTGCTCTGTCCTGTTTTCATGGAGGTTCCATTGCTAAGGCACCCCGGCACCTCTTGCTGCTGAAGGCGTTTACATGCTGAAGAGCCCTGTGAGGTCGGGAAAGGCTTTATTGTCCCATGTTTAAGGGAGACATAGCCTTAAACCATGATGTCCAAAACTGAATTCAAGCCTCTAGAGTGGAGCGCAAAGGGACAACGGTCTGCTGCACCTGACACATCCCACAGAAGCATCTTCTGTCTTTGCCAGAGCACTGCACTGCTGAGCCGTGCTCAGCATGAGGTACATTGCACCTCAAGATCCTTTTCTGCCCATACGGTAGCTGATTACGCACTACTTTGCTGCTGTACATTTGATATATCCTTCAACACCAAAATAGCTTTGTTGAACTTTTTCTTGCTCCTCTCCTTGGTATATGTGCCAGTTGCATCGGTAATACCTTATTCCACCTGAAGTCAGTGGCCATCTGCCTCAGACAATTGTGAAAAGCAGTGCAAACATGAAGGCTGAGCATTAGATACTTCTGGAGGAGCAGCAAGGACAGTTCTGAGTTTAACTTGATCATAAATCTGACCAGCAAGGAGACCCCTTTTCCTACCTCTCCCTTCCTCAGCAGACACTGATGCAGGCTGTCAGAGTAAACTCACCTGCTGTCTCTGCTTCGGTGCGTCTCAGGAGTGGCGAGGTCAGAAAGAGGGGAGACTCTCACCCAGGCGCACATAAAGACCCCCCATGGGGAGAAGGGAGCGGAGGCAGCACTGGAGACCTCAGGGGGAAGCTTGCCAGAATTTCAGGTCTCTGCTGGAAGGTCAGCGTGCTCTGCTTTCAAGGTGGGTTTTTGTTGCATCGTTATAATATGGAGGACTGTGGAAACACTGACACCAGCAGCCACAGTCCTGTCGGGAGTCTTCTGGTTCCTGCAGCCTGGACTACAGCAGGAATGGGCTGTTCCCACATGGCTGAAGCTTCTCAGTCCCATGGAAAAGTCACAGCCATCTGTCCAGCTGTCATCACCAAAGCACAAATGTCCTTTTGTCCAGTGCTTTGCATCACATCGACTTGGTGGGCAGCGCGTGCACAGATGGGACTGCTCTGTCTTCTTGTCCTGACAGCCCAGTCCTGGTGGCCACTCTGGCTCAGCAGCTAAATGCCCATTGCAAAAATTGCAGTGTGAGTTGCTGTTGACTCTGAGTAGGCGATGCTGCTGGTGCTTGCTCAGGGCCCCAGAGAGCAGCAGTGCTTGCAGCAGGTCTCAGGAGGTCCTCCAGGGAGGTCGGGCAGTGTGGTCCCGGGAGCGGCTGAGCCTGCTCCCAGCACAGCCCTGGCTTGGCCAACACGCAGGGTTGAAGAGGCCCCACTGCTGCCCCTCCACGAGCTCCTCCGGCTCTGGTGGCTCCCAGGGGATGTTAAGCACTGAACCGCCAGTATCCTTCAACGCTGCAGCCACAGTTTCCTTTCCACCATGGGAAGGAACCCTGGGATGAGGAAGAGGAGGGAATGCACTGGAGCCCAGAGACCTTTCTTTGTTCCACTGGGTGGGATGCTGAGACAAAAGCATGCTTCTCCTCTCTGCATCGTACCTTCTGTCGGCCGCTCTTCTCTCTTACACGCCACTCTGAGGCACGGGGTTCTGGGCACTTTTTGGTCCCCCCCAAGCTCAGGAGCTTCCTCTGGTCTGGCCAGTATAACACTTCCTCATCCAGGCAGCAGCCAGGGTCTTCTGGCTGCGGCAATTAGGGAGCCCTTTCCGAAGGCTCATGCTCTGCAGCCCAGCTCTCGCAGCAATGTCAGGAGCCAGGGTGCTCTGACCCTGTGTCGACTGTGAGACCTGACGAAAGGTCTGGTGTGTTCGTGTCGATAGTCATACGGCGGAGCAGGTTGTCCAGCCATTTCTGCAGAGCACCCTTTTTTCCCTGACCGAGAGGGTGGAGGGCACTTGCCAAGACCTCAGCCTGCCTGTGCTGCAGAGCCGTTTCAGACCTGCCCGTGGTGGGGAAGCCGCCTCGAAGGCAGCCACTGCCGCACGCCTGGACCTCGGAGGTGCCTCCTTCAGAGGGGCTGGTGACCCTGGAGGTGCTGGAGAACGGCTCTCCCTAGCTCCGGGCTCCACAAAGTGTCCTGCATCAGGGCTGGGAGCCGGCAGGTCGCTGAGGGCTCTGGTTGGGGCTGATCAAGCCCAGTGTTCCTGACTGAGAGCAGGAGCAACGAGCGCTCTCTGGGACCAGGCTGGTTCACAGCAGAATGACGCAGGAGATGACACCGGTACAGCAACCAAAACCCTGCTCTGCTCTAGTCATCCCAGTAACGCTGCTACAACTTCAAAAGAAAAGGGAAAGAAAGAGATTCACGATTTCAGATCAAAAAAACCCCAAAAGATCTTAACTCTTTCAACACATTTCTTTTTTTCTTTTTCTTTTCTCTTCCTGATTTCATCTGAGGTGGGAACCCTGCGATAGGCACAGGGGAAATGAAAGTCTGTTCATTAAAAGCTGTTTGCTTAACAGTGAAGATAACAGAGCTGGTTACAAAAGCTGCTCATATCGTTGGGGTTTTTTCATGTCCTCAAAACATTTGTGTTTGTGTTGGCTTTTTTAACAAAAGAAAGAGTATTTACACAGAGCAGTCCGCGTGATTTCTGATAGGAGACAGAGCTGTGAGAAATAAAACATGTCAGGAGAGCAAGTTGTTACAGGCAGCACACGAATACATTTAGACTCAAATAGATGCTCTAAGGTCCTTAGGGCCCGGAGGACCTGGAGTTGCTGCACAGCAGCTGTCACAGGGGTTACAGTAGATTTGGAGGCAGGGGTGAGTTGCCAGACAGCTTGTGACTGACTGAGAGAGACTTGTTGGCTGGTTCAGGTCTCCTCCAGCCCTGCCTTCCTACCTGAAAACAAGAACTTGCTGCCAAAGCAACCCTCTGCTGAAGTGTTTTCTCCTGAAAGCTGATTCTAATAACAATTCAGCTGCCATCTAAATTTGTCAATATTAAAGAACAATATTGCTTATTGGTGTCTGTTACACACTTTAACTCAACATGGTTGATTCTGCCACTTTCTTCACTGCTCCTCCTCTTTGGCCTCTGCCCAGCGATGAACTTAGGCACACGCTTGACTCTGAGCACAGCAGCAGTGCAGCTGAAATGAGCGTGTGTGCTGAGAGGTGACAGCAGTCTGAGCACGGTCCTGAGAAGGGACCCTTTTATAAATGCCCAGGAGTCTCGTGTCATCATCGTCCTCATCGTGGAGCTAGGGGGAGGTAGGTGCTGCGCAAATGCAAAACAGAAGGCCTGCCTCCAGTATAAATAACGGAAAAAGGGTGGGTAAATGGCAATACCAGGACAGTGCTGGCCTGCATGCTACGTTACTGCACTCCCCACTGGTGCTTTGCCTGGGGTGATGGTGCCCCAGTGAGTGGGGCTCAGGGGATCCTCTCGCAGGGGCGATGCGTTCCTGCAGGCACCCACATTTTCACCTGCATTTTAGCAGCCAGTGTGGTTGGTATGGGCTGTGTGTCACTGTACCAGATGAGTGCGTTTCATGGATCCTTCTGCTTCTCCGGGTTTCCAAGAACAGTTTTGTACATCTGAGGAGGCAGTTTTAAACTCAGAGCCCTTGCCCTGCTCTGCTCCTTGGATAGCTGTGGCAGCTGGGTCAGGGAGCAAACTGCACAGGCAAATGTCCTTGAGTCAATGAATCACTAGCTTAGCAATTAATGTCCAAAGGGGCATGCATAATGGGACATTAGCCAGCTGATCAGGAAGATTTATATTTCTAATGTGGTTAAAATGTTAGCTTAATAACTCACACGAGATGTGAAACCAGAACTTCTGCACTTTGTATTTAATTTCCTACTCTTGGAAGACCTATATTTTTTAGCTCAGTTGATGTGGTAGGCTATTTGTAAGCACGTTTAGATTGCAAGATTCCTTTCCTGGGGAGGAGGAAGGGATTTTGACGGAAGTGTTTTCACAGCATCCACGTAGCACGTGCAAAAAGTAAATGAAATCTCTAAAACTTTGGGAGAGAAGTGGAAGTCAATGGGGTCACTATAAGAAACACTCCTCTGTCCTCAGTGAATGCGTGGGCAGGGTTTCAGTGCTAACATGCACTGAGAAGGAGTCAAGCCTGCGCCTGAAGTGGAGATCATGCTTCAGCTTTGTGCTGAGTCAAGCTCTAAGCATATGCTTTAAAGGAAAATGCTCTTCAGCTGTATTTGAATGCTTTGCTGAATAGACGGAGACAAGCACGGCTTTCATCACGAACAAAGCCTCGAGTGTTCCGAGTTAAAGTGCCACATTTCCATTCATTGTTATTGCTGCTTATGAACAGCGATGCTTTATTAATTGTTCTGCATCTGCAGAGCTCTGTGGGTAATAGAGTAGCAATCTTAATGATTTTACTTCATCTCACCTCCGTCGTCATAATGTCTTAGCAAATGTTAGTTAATTAATAAAAATCCCCACTGCACAGACAGGCAGATAATAAATAGCACAGCCTTGTAAGCTGACCTGCCTAAAATGAGGTGGTAACTTGGCAGCCAGGGTGCAGTTACTGGTTGGCTGGTTTTCCCTCATGTATTAGAGGTCCCTGCTGGTCCCCAAAGGCCCCTGACAGCTCCCCCGAAGGGTTGTGGCAGTTGGGAAGTTGCTGATTGCCATTCCCCTGTCCCCACTACACAGTCTGCTCAGGGCCGCTGCAGGTTTCTAGAGGAGGAACAGTAGTCTGATAAATCCATTGCTCTCTTCTAAAATCAGAAATGAGTACAAAATCAGATAAAAGGTTTACAGCAGGAATATCTGCTGATCTCTGTCTCAGAGCTTCTGAACTCCTCTCCATTGTGTTTCACAAAAAGCTAAACCAGGACCTGGTCCCAAAGCACTTTCAGTCTAGGGCAAGGACAAGGCTAAAACTCACGCCTGATCGACAGGTCCCTGCTTGCCCCAGGCTGGCTCATGCATAGCCCTGGAAATCCTTTGGGATCCAGGACCAGGCAACGAATTTTGCAGACGTTACTGTGGTGAGGGTGGAGATGAGTGATGGGGTGGAGGGGATTCACTGAGCTTGCTTCAGGGACAACCTGAAAGTCTGCAGGGCTTGTGCAATCCCCACCCGGTTAACACAGTCATAGGAACTACCCAGGGAAATTGGACTGGTGGTGTCCCCGATGCTCTTCACCGCCTGCGTCGGGGGACAAGCCCCACCATCCATGCCCTGCGGTGCCCCAGGGCACTCTCCGGATGCGGTATAAATGCTCCAGGCTCAGGTTCCGTCTGAGATGGATCCCATTGCTGGCACAGGAGGTGGGTGAGTTGGCTGGGTCACGGTTCTATTGTTTCAACTGGGTTTGGTGAGGTAGAGATGGATTAGAGAGGTGGGGAGATGGTAGGGTCCACGCAGGATTTATTGTGAGATACCACTGCCAGAGATATGTAAACATTTCCTGGTGGCGTTTCTGTCTGCATTATCCCAAATTCCCTGCATGAGCATGGCAGGGAGGGCACTGGGCAATCTGTTTGTCAAGGGGATGGAAGTAGCATGTTCCTCCTGCTCAGTTCTTCCAGACATAGTGGATGTAAAGGGATTTCACTTGGAGCGAGAGCAGACTTGTGTTCTTCTAATACTTCAAGTGCACTGGGTGGGAGCCAGGACAGAAGTTTGCCTGTAAATTTTCCGTATTCTCTAAAACAGTAGCCTCCAGTGACAGGGAGTTCAGAGGGTTTTGTTATTTATTTTGCACTGGCTCCATAGCACCTGGCAGTCCAGCAGCAGCTCAGAGCCCTGGTCATGCTCCATGGACACAATGCGTAAGGTGGCAGCTCCTGACACACAGCTGGTTACTCCTCATGGCACAGTAAATCCCTCTTTAGAACCTGGACGTTTTGATAGTGCCTTGCTTCTGATTTTGTCTCTTTGCATATCTGACAGGAGAATTTCTTCAGATAACGGGGTGATGGGATACTGCTGTCTGGGGCTCTTATGAAACAGAGCCTTGGGGGTGAAAGGGGGGTCTCCCCTGCCTTTCACGTGCCTTGCTTTGGTGGAGTGAGCTGGCACACGGTTACAGAAACAGACCTTTCATAGGGGTGGATATGGGAAGGTAAAAAGTCCCAAGAAGGCCAGGACTGAACCAAACCCTTGTGTCTTGATTTCACAGGTGGATTTTAAACAGGTCTGAGTGGCTAAAGCTGGGTGACCCAGAGCAGGATGGGCAATGCACAAGCCTTCTTTGTGACAGTCGTGGGATAGTACAGAATTTTCCTTAATATATTTCCAACCCTGGGGATTTCTTAATTGCAGCATAAAGGTGTTCACATCTAAGTATGTCAACCAGAGAAGCCTTTATGCAATCTCTGTTTCAGGAATGAATCTCCTGTATATTTTGCTCTAGCTCCCAGCAGCTGCAGGCAGTTGCAGGCAGAAGACTGTCCTTATTTCAGACTCAAACAGCAGAAATGACAGTACCTAGCTGAGATGAAGGGATCTGAATAGTGGAGGGGAAAAAAAATCGTTGGGACAGTAGGAGCCAGACACCAGGGACCGCCACCGTTCCCATATTGCTGGGATCCCCTGTGTTGTCCTAAACCCACCACTGTTGGGTATTTGTACAATCAAGGCCTTTGCAAGCAAACTACAGTTTCTGACTTCTTAAGGTGCTATTGCGGATCTTATGAAACAGAAACCATTAAAGAAGTACATATAAAACGTGTGCCTGTTATGTCAGTATAGAAATGTCTCATGCATTGCGTGTCGTCTCCGTGGGATGGGAGCAGGCGTGCTGGGGCAGCGATGCTCCCCGAAGGCACTCAGGCCTGGGGGCACCCATCGGGTCTCCTCTTTCCTGATGCCCTCTCAGAAGGCTGCAAGGACACAGAGGTGGTGGGAGCACTGCTCCTCTGCCCCGCTTGGCTATTTGCACCAGAGCCCCCTGATGATCAGGTCCAGCGTCCCTCCCCGGCTACAAGCTGCGGTAAGGCTGCAGGCTTTGCTGCCAACAGTGCGGGTTTGCTTCACTGTGGCCCCTCAGAGCTGTGCACTCAGCTGTGCTGTGGGCAGAGATGGGAAGATCTGATGTCTTCTGGCTGAGATGGGCACTTTGGCGCGAAGGAGAAGTCAGCAGTAACAGGAGACATCCAGGTCCTCTCTTAGCATCCCTGCCTCCGGACCCCCAGGGGATGCGCAGAGCCAGCCTGGCCTCCAAGCATGAAGAAATCCCTGCCAGCTAATGTCGGATGCAACTGAAGTACAACACGTTTGCACAGAGAAGTGGCCTCAGTCCCACACTGGGCATAACTGAGCCAAGTCCAGCAGGACGGGAGCCTCCAGCTCCCCAAAATTCCTCTCCCACCGTTTCCGCAAAGGTCTGTCTTGGGGCAGCCAACTATGAAGGAAACCGGGAGCAAATCTTGATATAACATCAGCTGTGGCAACAAAAATGTGACTTTACCTGTCATCAGTAACCCTCTGTCAGGTATCTCAAAGTGTTTTGCAAATATTCATACTCTCACTAATAAAAACTAAGCCAGTTGTTAGTATATGTTCTGTAGTAGGACCACATGTACTGGAAAAGGGAGGTGTGAGCAGCCCGTTGCCTATGGATGGGGAAGACGGCATGGGTTACTAGAGAAATACAGGCATGGGCGGTGACATAACACAAGGTGGTGAAAGCTGAGATAACAGTTCTGAAGCCTGTGTACTGGTGCGAGCAAATACAAGAACCATCCTTTTTCTCTCTCTACCTCTTGGCTTGAATTTCTAGGCCCCCTCTCCATCCCTTTCTGCACCCAGAACGGGCTATCCCTAGATTTGGGTGTGGCTCTGCCTCAGAGAAGCCCCTAACATGCCCTCTGGAAGCTAGGAGGGATGTCCACCCAGATGTGCCTGCTGCCGGCCGCCTGAATGTGGGCCTCGGGTGTGGACAAAGCAACCAGCCAGCGTGGTGGTACCTGGTGGCCAGAGCAGGGGTATAATGCGGGGTGGTCCATAGGCTGGGCCAGTCTTGGAGGCACTGGGACTGAGCTGCTGGCCCATGCGGACGGACCACGGTCTGTGCCCCCCCAGTCCTGATGTCACACCCCAAAGAACAGGCAGTTTTACTAGAGGGTGCCTCCTCTCTGCCCTGTTTTCAGGGAAAAGGGTCCTGTTTTAGGTCTGCGAATGGAGGGGAGGGCAGAGGTGACCTCCCAGAGCATGACGGTGCCTGCAGGGTGGGGATGGAGATCGTCCCTGTCCTCGGGACTTGTCTTCTGCCTCGACACAGTCACCTGAGGCAGCATTTCTGGTGCATCCCTGCTGACTAAATTTTGCTGAATTTTACCAACACCTCCAGCAACCCCAAAGTCTCCAGTGCACCTTCAACTTCTTTATATTGTGGCACACATTTCAATTCAGATTTTGCCTGTGAGTATTTCCATTTACATTTTTAACTGCAGATTCATCCCATCCATCATCTTTGGGAACTGGACTCAGACAAGTGGAAATCAGCAGGTTTGGATAATATGTGCCTGGGGGGTCCAGAAGAGCTGGTGGAGGAGCTACCAGGCCTGCAAGCCTTCCTCAAGTATAGCAAAACCAGTGGAAAAAAAAAAAAAAGGAAAAAAAAAGGAACCCTTTAAACCTTCCTGATGTTCTAATATTAAAAAAGAGAAATGGGATTACTGGAGAAATTTGAGAATGCTTAGTTTAACATTAGTTCCAAACAAAATAATGGAAAAGTGAATATGAGACTTGATCAATAAACTATAAAAAGGGTAAGAATGTAAGTAATGGCAATCAGTACTTACTTTGGGTGTTTAGCTTCCGTAGAATCATGTCATTTCATTTTTCTGATGACTTCCACATTTGGGCGATAAAGTTACCTGAAGGCTGAATACAACTGTGAGTATTTTTTTATTTTCACAACATTGGGATATATACTTCATTATTAAAAAAAGAATAAATAAATAGATAATAAGTAAAGCAGATGTTAATGGAGTTTGGCTAACTGCAAAGTCTGACTTCAGCGATAGCTCCCCGCTGAGAGCTAGTTTTCCATATATTTCTGGGGACATTCAACAGGGATTGATTGGATGCTGGCTCTGATATATGATTGTTATCAATTGTGTAGAAGAAAGTATAAAATCATTGCTAATAAGGTTTTCAGATGATGCAAAGACAGCTAATTTAATAGAGGTGAATGCAAAGTCATACTCCTAAGGAGGAGGGGTACAGGCTGTACCCCAGAAGGGGGCTACAGTCCCAGCGGAGGAGGCTCCAGAGAAGCTCAGGTGTCTGAGGGAAGGAGCATTTTCGTGGGGACACTTCGGGTGATGCTCGGCCAACGGGCCAATGTGAGGGTCCCGGTGCCTTCCTGTAGCTGTGCGGGGGTGATGGTGGGTAACGCAGGTTCCGGACAACCCTGTCTTTTTCTCAAATACTTCACCCAGGTCCACATTTCTGAAAACCTGTGGTGAGCTGGGCGAGCTGGGAGGGTCCCTCAGTCCATGCTGCTCTGCTCTCGGTGGGATGGGGAGGGACCAGGGGAGGCCGGGGTCGTGCTGGCTTCCAGAAGAAATCCTACTCCTTCCCCCAGCACACACCAGCATTACCCAGTCCCTGTGAAACACCTCTCCCGCGGCTGCAATGATGAGGGGGATAAGATGAGGGTGAGAAAGCCAGGAGAAACCAGCACCTTGATCCAACTGCTCAGCCAAAAAAATGGCTGGGTGTTGGGTCACAGTCCCCTTTCGAAGAAAGTGAAAGCAAAGCATCTTGCAGATGCCTAATGGTGTTGTGAAGGGTCATCACAGCAGTCCTCTGTGGTGTTAAAGGCCATGAAAAATAAGCCTTTGGTCCTAGGAGCTGCTGGAGGTCAAGACAAGCTCCTCTGAGTGTCTGCTGAGCAGGTGAGAGACATCTGGTGACTTCAGGTGAGATGTGGGGTGCTAGCTTGAAACTAAGAAGCACAGTCTGCCCCGATGGTGGGGTATGAAAAGGCGTTTTTCCTTTACCTATTTTAGCACTTCTGTCATAAAATATGCTTCTCCTTGTCTGATGGCGCAACAAGAACAAAAGGCTGTGTTTTGAGTCGTGGACATCTTTGGATCATGAGCACCATCTGGAGAATTTCCTCTACACAAGTGCAACAGAGGAGTCTAAAACATCTGCCCAGTTTCACAGCTTTCATTGAACAATGTAAAAGGGTGAAAATAATCAGCTGAAATGGAGGAAAAAAGAGGTAATTTTCCATTTCTTTACATCAAGACTTACATTTTGAGGTGGGGGGGGATGGATGGAAGCAAAGTGAGCTGTCTTCTGGGTGTGGGTCCCCCGGGGTTCACAGAGAGGGTCTATAAATAACCCCATTGCAGGGGAATAGACAGGGATCGGCGACCGGAAGATTACGGGATGTGACGGAAAGATAGACCCCTCCCCATAGGAGTGGCAGGAGCAGGAACCGCGAGAGCTATATAAGCGTGTGACGCAGCCAAATAGACGGACGTTTTGCATCTGTCATATTGATGTCTGTGCATCACTGTCCCCAGGGTGGGTAGAGCCCTGTGTCCCGGAGGTATGCGGCCCAAGATAAGTTCTCCCGTAGAAGCGTACAGCTACAAGTGGTGACCCCGACGTGATTAGCGGGGAGGCTTGGCAGGTTCGCCGGGGGGAAAAGAGAGCTTGGGGCAGGCAGGGGCGGGACGGGGAGCCGCAGGTCGGCGGGCGCGCCATGGATTCAGTCGTGAAGGTACTGAAGGGATTGGGGAAGGAATATGGTACTTCGATATCGAAGACGCCTACCTCAAAGGCCATCCAATGGATGATTACGCAGGGGCTCATACGAGGTCCCGCAGACATATTTGATACGGATAAGTGGGTGAGGATTAAAGAGGAGTTAGCCGAAAGGGCTATGATGGGGAAACCCCACTACATACAGCTCTGGGGAAAGATACACCGATTACTATTGAAAGCTCGGGATGATCAGGAGACGTGGCGGCAGGCGCGGCGGTGCCTGCACGGTGCTACAGGCGACAGTAGCCCGGAAAGAGACCCAGGAGGGGCGGTGGGGACGCAGACGGGGCAAGCATCGCGGGGGATGGGGAAGAAACGGAGAGTTCGGACGGAGTAGCCTGGCCAGCGACTCAGTCTGAGGCTCCCAAGGAGGTGGATCGGGAAGCGGCGGTGTTCCCTGTTGAGCCAGCGGGGCCTTTAGAGTGCCCCCCCCCCGCATACCCCTGGGATGATTTGGCACGGGCGCGGGAGCCCGCGCGCGCGGAGAGTGACGTGGCAGTAGACGCAGCGGGAGTGACGGAGCGGAAGGAGGAAGATGACCGGCGCCGGAAGCAGCGCCGGCAGCGGCACCGCCCTCTGCCCGACCCTCGAGACTGGCTCCCGGGGCAACCCTTGAGATGGGAGTCGGACGAGGAGGGGGATTGGGGTGCCCGGAGGGGAGGGCAGGGGGAGTATAGAACAACCTCGAGTAGCAGCGAACCAGAAGTTGGGGGAGAAACCGATGCCCGTATGTGGGAAGATGGGGCAGCTTGCCTGCGGCGCGCAAAGAAGAGGCACAAAACAGCAGGGACTCGGAGGACCAGTCAGCAGGAGGGAGGAGAGGGACCGCCAAAAGGGGAGGTCCGGGGCGCTGCAGCTCCGGAGGGGTCTCCGGAGGACGTGCTGCGGCAGCTGCAGCAGGCTATGCGCGCACTAGGGGAAGTAACTCGGCGGCAGACAGGACTCTTAACGAAGGGTGCACCCCAGCGACAGTCAGTCGAGTTACCTAACTGGCGGCTGATAGCCAGAGATTGTAGCCTCGATGGAGTAAGGATAGAGATGCCCGGGATCATCCCTGTCCGATTAGCTCCAGGAGGAGGAGTGGAGTGGACGCCGATAGATGCCAAGCTAGTGCAAAGTTTATGGCGAGAAATTAAAGAAAAGGGGCTGAAAGACGAAGGAGTAGGATTGCTGCTGGACACTACGCATGCAGCGCCATTGACCCCCTCTGATGCTAAGCAGTTGGCGAAAGCAATATTGGCTCCCACAATGTACATACTTTGGAAGGAGGCAATGCACAGTGCTTGCCATGCCCTTGTACAGCAAGCGGCGGCAGTTCCGGGCCACCCGCTGAGGGGGACCACCCTTGACCGGCTCACTGGCAGAAGTCAAGGACTGGAAACCCCGCAGTTGCAAGCAGCAGAATTAAGGGGCAGGGAGCTACAAGCGGTAACGGAGAGTTCCCGCAAAGCGTATAGTGAAGTGGGCAGGTATGAGAAAAAAGCAGAACCTTGGCAAAAGATACAGCAAGGTCTAGCAGAGCCATTTACAACGTTTTGTGATAGGTTGCAAAAAGCTATTATGGAATCAGACTTGCCATCAGCAGCCAGGGAGGCAGTCCTTATGGATTGCCTCCGAAGTCAGGCAAATCCGCAAACACAAGATATCCTCCGCACCCTGGCGGTAGGGGCGCCATTGGGTGAAACCATCAGGCATGTCTTGCGCCAGGAGGCGTTGAACCAGCATGGCGGTGCGGGAGCGCACGTCTGCCAGAACCCTGACTGTGGAAGTGAAGAAAGGGCGATGGTGCAAGCAGCCGGGGTGGGGCCGATATGTCACTTGTGTGGCCGGCGAGGGCACTTTAGAGCTGGGTGCCCGCTAGCGGAAAGGGGAGGACGTAATGGAGGAGGAGCACGCCCAGTAGGGAGGTGCTGGGTGTGTGGGAAGCCAGGACACCTGGCAAGAGATTGTCCAACTACGAGGCCGGGAAACGGCCAAGGGAGGGCGAAGCGAGGGGGATTCGCGCCTCCTATGAGTCAAATGACCCCCATCACGGTGCCAACGCCAGGAGCTTGGCCCACCATAGCGAGCCAAGGGGGAGTGAACCGTCACGCAGGGGGGCAAGATTTGCAGGTTACAGCCCCCGCGTGGCCTTGGTCATAGGCTGTGATGAGAGACCCATGGCAGCAGTGATGATTACCCCGCAAGAACCGAGTTACCCGGCACGAATATGCCTGGGAATGTTAGTGGATACCGGGGCAGATGTCACCATAATGTCACTCAAACGGTGGCCATCAACTTGGCCCCTCGCCATGGGAAAACGTATAATAGGGGTAGGAGGAGAACAACAGACGAGAACAAGTATTTGCCCTGTGAAACTCGAAGTCATGGACGAGGACGCAGGGAAGCTCCTCACGGCCGTAGTGACCATATTAGTAGCAGATGGGGTAGCAAGCCCCTTGTTAGGGCGAGACGCCCTTGCCCAGATGGGGATCGGGTTGAAAAATTTATCATAAGGGCCACTGCCTCAGAGAGGCTTCATCAGCACAAGTTAGTGTGGAAAACCGAACAGCCCGTCTGGGTGGAGCAGTGGCCCCTGACAACAGAGAAAACAGAGGGTGTAAGAGCTATAGTAAAACGAGAGCACGAAGCAGGGCACCTAGAGCCCTCGATGAGCCCGTGGAACACCCCTATATTTGCTATAAGAAAGAAAGATAAAAACCAATGGAGGATGCTGCATGACCTTAGAGCAGTAAATCAGCAAATGGAGGACATGGGGCCTCTCCAACCTGGCCTACCAGATCTGAGTGCTGTCCCAAGAGGATGGCAAGTCATTATTTTAGATATCAAAGACTGCTTCTTCAGCATTCCGCTACATCCAGATGATAGAAAGAGATTTGCCTTTACTCTGCCTGCAGTGAACCGCACAGAACCAGGTAGTAGATGGCAGTGGACAGTACTTCCGCAGGGGATGAAAAATTCTCCAGCGATCTGCCAGAGGTATGTGGCTTCTGCATTGCAGCAAGTAAGGCAGCAGTATCAGGAGCAAATCTACATGATCCACTACATGGATGACGTCCTCATAGCTGCGCCCACCGAGGCGTTGTGTGAACAAGTCTTTTCAGACACCCAAAGGGGCCTTGCGGGACAGGGCCTCAAGATAGCTGAGGCAAAAGTACAGCGAGGACCAGTGTGTGGATTTCTGGGTGCTAGAATAGAAGGGGACTGCATACAAGCTCAGCCTATTAAACTTACACCTAAGGTTAAAAATTTACACGATGTCCAGAAGCTGGTAGGAGCACTGCAGTGGTTGCGGACATTCGTGCGCGTCACCGGTGAGGAGATGCAACCTTTCTATGCGTTGCTGAAAGGGACCGACCCATGGGAGCCCAGGAGTTTAGACCCTGAGGCAGTCCAGCAGTTGCAGATGATAGAACGTCGAATGCAAAAGGAAGGAGTATGGCGGTGGGACCCCCAGGAGGAATTAATTGCGGGTTGGGTTCTGACCGCCTGTGGCGGGTTAGGATTGCTATATCAAATACGAGCAGGGGAAGAAAAACCACTGCGATGGGTATATCAGAAGGTTCCCAAGGATGCATTCTCCACAAAAGTTAAGGTAGCCGGGGGAATGATTTGGCGGCTGCGACGGGAAAGCAAGGTAATTTTTGGGAAAGAGCCAGATAAGCTGACAGTGCCGTGGAATGGGGAGAAGTGGCAGAAGGTGGTAGAGAGTGAAGAAGATATCCAATTGGCAGTATACTCATACCCAGGGAAAATAGTCACAGGCACGGTACAGAGGTGGGCCGAAACAGCCAAAGTGGTGGATTTGAGTGTGGATAGTAGGGTTTTGGATACCCCTCACCCAGGACCAACATATTTCACAGACGCTTCCTCAAAGACGAACAGAGCGGCGGTAGTGTGGAAAGAAGAGAATAGTGGGATGCGCCAGACGTATGAGGAGCAGGGTAAAAGTGTGCAGTGGCTGGAGGCGAAAGCGCTAGAGATGGCCCTGCGAAAGGATATAGATCGGCATATAAATGTGTGCACAGACTCCTTATATGTGTATAAATTAGTCATGTCCATGAAACGAGAGGGTGTACCACACACGGAAATTGCCTTGATGCTAGAGATTGCTTTATCACAGCGAGGAGCAACTGTGACAGTAATTCACATTCGCAGTCATCAGACAGGGCCTGGACCACTGATTGAGGGGAATCGCATGGCTGATGAGGCAGCCGCGGGAGTCTGGACCTTGGCGGAGGCTAAGAAACTACATGAACAACTGCACCTGGGTGCTAAAGCCTTGGCAAAGGAGTGTGGCATCTCAATAAGAGCAGCAAGAGAAGTAGTAGCCACCTGTCCTTACTGTCAGCACTCGCCATTGTGGGAGGCAGGAGTCAACCCTCGAGGACTGGAAGCAAATTCCATCTGGCAGACTGACTTTACTGAATGTCCACAGTTGGCCCCCGGAAAGCACCTGGCAGTTACAATTGATACTTATAGTGGAGTCATCACGGCTACTCAACATCGGAAGCAGACCGCAACGCACTTGACTGCGCATTGGACCACGGTGATGGCGTGGCTTGGAAAGCCTACCGAGATAAAAACAGATAATGGACCATGCTTTCGCGCTCAAAATACCCAAGAATGGTGTAAAGCTTGGAATATTGTATTAAAACACGGCATTGCTTACAATAGCACAGGGCAGGCAGTAGTAGAACGCGCTCATCGCACCTTGAAGGCGAAAATAATACAGCTTGGGGAGGGGGAGGGGTATAAGGGAACTATACCCGTAGCAGCTCAGCAAACTATTTTAATGCGTGCATTATATTCGCTTAATCATTTTATACGCGGGCAGGAGCAAGTTACAGCAGTGGAGAAGCACTTTGGCAAAGCTCAAGCAGGCGAGCGCTATCCACAGGTACGAGTAAGGTTCCCAGGCAGTGAGCAATGGGAGAGAGGATGGAAACTGGGATGCCTGGGGAGGGGCTACACCGCGGTTGAGAATGAAGGGCGCATAGAATGGGTGCCTGCAAAGTGTGTGAAAGCAGAACTGTGCAAGGATGTACAATGAATAATCCCTCTCTGAGTTGTCTCTTTGCAGGGTCTGCTGACACGGATCCTCATGCTAGCCGTACCATTGGGAAAAGAAATGAGCTCCTTGACAAGATCGCAAGCAATATTGCAACGAGAGCGACACTGGAAAGGGCGGCAAAAGAGAGATATAAACTGGAACTGGATAGTAATAATTGGGGGGATCTTGTTGTGTGTAGTAACCATGGTTACTTGTGGGCTTCCATTGTTATGCTGTGTTATAAGACAAATCAAAGAGCGCCTGCGAGAGTTACATGAATATAGATCTGACCGCAATATGTATCCGCTTATGCAAGTAGCTTTGCAGAATTTTAGTAGCGTGGGGAGGGGGAGATGTAGGGGAATAGACAGGGATCGGCGACCGGAAGATCACGGGATGTGATGGAAAGACAGACTCCTCCCCATAGGAGTGGCAGGAACAGGAAGCGCAAGAGCTATATAAGCGTGTGACGCAGCCAAATAGACGGACATTTTGTATCCATCATATTGGTGTCTGTGCATCACTGTCCCCAGGGTGGGTAGAGCCCTGTGTCCCGGAGATATGCGGCCCAAGATAAGTTCTCCCGTAGAAGCGTACAGCTACACCCCATCCTTGCTGCAAGAGCAAATTCCCCAGCACCTGCACGTCCCTGCCTGAGGGCTGTGGGCAGAAAACCCTCGCTCGTGGCTGGGGCAGGAAACTGGTGAGCTGCTTGTGCTGAGTGAGCGAGTTCCTGGTCTTTTAGGAAGGTGCTGTATCTGTGGAAGGGTTGAAATTAAGAACACGCCTGCTGGGGGAGGCAGGAAGCCTGTGCCACTGCCAAAGCCTCAGCAATGCGCTGCCTGACTTTGTGTCAGGAAGCTGCTGCCTGATGAAACAGCGTTTGAGCCTGTTTCCTCCCTGCGGAGCGACTCAGCTCACTGAGCAGGCGCCGGTGCTTGGCCAGACCTTTGCACCCTCCCAGTGCCTATAAGGTGAGAGCTGGGTTACGCCAGGATCAGATGGGTAAAGGAGAACGGGGAAACAGCCTCTCCCTCTTCAGGCTCAGAGAAGGATGCCCTGGTACCACCCTGAATGCACCCACCTCCCATCCGTCTGCAGGAAAGGCTGGTCTATGGTTGCACAGGGATGTATTACAGCCCCAGTGCGCGAACTGGAACGGGTTGCCCAGAAAGCTTGTGCAATCTCCATCCCTGGAGGTTTTTGAGACTCAGCTGTATAAAGCCCTTAGCTGACTGCTTTGTGCAGGTGGTTGGACCAGAGACCTCCCAAGGTCTTGTCCATCCTGGATTGCTCCATAGTTCTGTGCCTCTGTGAGTGGTTGTTATGGATTAGGTCTTCTGGCAGTGTCAGTAAGCTTGTGAGAATATGTACTCATGAACAACTGTAGCATTAAACTTTGCTTTGTACTTTCTTTTTAGTCACTGGGAGCCTTGTAGAAAGTTCAAGGAATAGGCTGTCATGTTAGCTGGCAATTGCACTGCCTTTGCTCCCATCACCTGTGTCCTGATGGACACCTCTGGCACAGGGGACTCTCACCTCTGGATCTCCACCCCCATACACTCATGTACATGGTTGCTGTGCTTGGGAATTTCACACTGTCCTTCGTCAACGACACGTAGAAGAGCCTCCATGAGCCCAGGTACCTCTTCCTGCCCATGCTGGCAGTTGCTGACTTGCTGCTACCCACTACCACTGTGCCCAAGACACTGGCCATCTTCTGGGTTAGGGCTGGGGACGTTTCTTTGGAAGCCTGCATTACCCAGGTATTCTTCATCCTTGTCGTCTCCTTGACCTTCTGCAGAAACAAACTTGTCCCTCACACCTACTGCAAGCACATGGGCATAGCCAGGCTGGCGTGTGTGGACATCACCACGAAGGTCTGGTGTGGTGTCACGATTGCTGTTTATGTGGTAGGCATGGATGTCACACTCATTGCTACAGCTTACCTGCTGTTCCTCCAGTCTGTCTTCCAGGTCCTGTCCAAAGACGCCTGGCTTAAGCCTCTGAGCACCCACGGCTCTGGGGTCTTGATCATGTTACTGTGCTTCAGGCTAGCTTTTTCCTCCTTTCTGCACACAGTTTTTGGCACTGCATTCCCAGGTCTACCTTTATTGTTGTGGCCAATTTCTGTGTGCTTCCCCCCACAATGTTAAACCCCATCATTTATGGAGTGAAAAACAAATTCAGAGTGCAGTCCAGGTGCTTTACTAGTGCCATAGTCACAGAATCCCAGACTCCCAGGCTGGTGGGGGCTGGAAGGGCCCTCTGGAGCTCATCCCGTCCCACCCCTGCTGGAGCAGGCACCCCCAGAGCAGGGGCACAGGGCCGCGTCCAGGCGGGGGGTGAATGTCCCCAGGGAAGGGACCCCACAGCCTCTCTGGGCAGCCTGTGCCCCTGCTCTGGCACCCGCACAGGGAAGGGGTTTGGCCTCATGTTCAGGGGGAACTTCCCGTGTCCCAGCTTGTGCCCGTGGCCCCTTGGCCTGGCGTTGGGCACCACTGGAAAGAGCCCGGCCCCATCCCCCTGACACCAACCCTTCAGATATTTATAGGCATTGATGAGATTCCCCCTCAGCCTTCTCTTCTCCAGGCTGGACAAGCCCAGGTCTCTCAGCCTTTCCTCCCCAGGGAGATGCTCCAGCCCCTGATCCCCTTGGCAGCTCTGCGCTGGCCTTGCTCCAGCAGTTCCCTGCCCTTCTTGAACTGGGGGGCCCAGAACTGGCCGCAGCCCCCCAGATGTGGCCTCACTGGGGCAGAGCAGAGGGGGAGGAGAACCTCCCTCGCCCTGCTGGCCACGCTCCTTTTCATGCCCCCCAGGACACCGCTGGCCCCCTTGGCCCCGAGGGCCCGGTGCTGGCTCAGGGTCACCTCGCTGCCCCCCAGCACCCCCAGGGCCTCTCAGCAGAGCCGCTCTCCAGCAGGTCCCCCCCAGCCTGTGCTGGTGCGGGGGGCTGTTCCTCCCCAGGGGCAGGACCTTGCACTGGCTCTTGCTGAATTCCCCGAGGTTCCCCTGGGCCCAGCTCTCCGGCCTGGCCAGGACTCGCTGGATGGCAGCGCAGTCGTGGCTGTGCAGGAGTCCTGCTGAGCCCAGCAGGCAGGAAAACACTTCTCAGGACTTCGATACCAAAGTTATATTTTTCTTTTTGAACACATGGATAACATGAGACGTTATTCTAGACGTGACAGCTTCTGCTGGGCTGAGGTGAGACAGTGCAGCAGGAAGGACCACAAGCAAGAGTCATTGCCCAGTGCCCAGCTGGTCGTCTGAGCTGGGCACCCAATGGCCATGGCCAAAGCCCAGAGTCCGTGCACTGGGCTGGACTGGGGGCTGTCAGTCTGTCATTGGCTTGCTGGTCGACTGCTCCCTTGCTCCACTTCCTCAGGGCTTGTGTGAGACCCTGGCACTCTGCCCTAGCTTGTGCAGACCCCCGGGCCTGCAGCAGAGCTGTGCAGAGTTAGTCATGCAGAGGTGCAGGGAAGACCAGCAGGCACCAGCATCTGCCCTGCAGCGGCAAGGTTTGCGTCATGGGGAGCTTCATCTGTGAGCAGCATCAGCCCACAAGCACAGCCCTCGGGTTTGCTAACCGGGACGAAGCAGCTCCTGCTTGAAACCTTCAGCTGTCCAGCACGTAGGCTGGCAGGAGGGGTTGCAGGCAGGGGTGTTTTTAGTTCCTCTCTAGGTAGGATAGGCTTCCTGCACAGGCAGAGGGAACAGCTTTCATCTGGAGGCACAAACGCAAACAAGCTACATGCAGAGACCCTTGTCCCCCCCCACAGAGCCCAGAAGTGAAGCATCTCCTCCTCCATCACCTGTGCGCTGCTGTAGCTGTGGGCACCTTGCCCACACTTGGTGGGCTGCAGATGCCCAACAGCCAGCTCAGAGGAGCCACCCACACAGCAAAAGCCCGTGGTAGGTGATTTCCACCCCAGCACCACCCTGCTCCATGTGTGGGGCCTTGACCCACCCCGTGGAGATGCTTTGCTTTCCTCATAGCTGACCTGGATGGCTCCTCTCAGACATGCCTTTCTCGGGGAACCAGTGGGGTGCCCCCCCCAGCTGTGCTGACCAGCCCCAGAGGCCAGACAGGCTTTTCTTACAAGTTGTATGCAGCAGGTGAAGAAAACGCTGCCTTCTGTGGGCTGTCACAGTGTGTTCCCACCCAGACGTCTGTGCTGATGCTCAGAAGAGGGACAAAATGTAGCCTTGTGGTGCAGCCGCTATTTGCGGGGTATGGGCATGGTGGGGGAGGGTGGGAGCAGAGGGAATCGTCCCCCTCCCAGAGGTTTTCCGTCGGAGCAGGGGAGGGCTCTGGGGCCAGCAGGGAGGGGCAGGGGCAGACGTATTGGCCTTTGCCCATGCCCTACATCAGTCTGCTCCAGAGCTGCAGTGTGGCACAGCACCACAAGCTGAAGTGGTCTGCAAACATCAAAGGTTTGATGCTTTGCAAACAAGAAGTTTTGATGCTTGCATTTGTGTGGTGGGTTCCTATATGTGTGCCCAGCAGAGCCCCTTTATTGTTGGGTCCTTCATGACCTGTGCCAGGAAGCTGTCTGTGAGAGCTCACAGGACAGGGCTGACTCCAAGGTGTCAGTTTTCCCCAGATCCCACTGATGTCCACAGTGGAGCAAGGGGACCAGTTGTGTTTCGCGTGTCCATGCTTTGAGACTGAACCGTCAGAGAAAATAGAGATCAGACCCACCATTGCTGTATTTAGCACTATTGTCCCATCATTTGTCAGTGAACTGGAGCCAGAGCTGCAGCCAGCGATGATGAGGGCTGTGGGGTCACCACGCAGAGGGACGGTGCCCTGTGCTACCGCTGCTGCACCCAGCCGGGAAAGGGGTGGCTGGTGGCAGCGGTGGAGGGACGAATCACGGTGGGAGGGAGCAAACAGGCACTGGTGTGCTGGCAGAGGTGTGCGTGCCAGTGTCTTTTGTCCAAACAAATAATTGCAGAGGAGCTCTTTGTTATTGCAAACAAGAGTGCTAGGTCTTTGGAAGCGCTCTTCTCTTGGCATGCTGTCTGGAAACAGAAACCGTACCATGTCCTTCAGGGAGCTGCCATGTGGCATGGTTAGCAGAATGGAATAAGCACTCTGCAAATGGATCAGAAGATCTTTTTATTAAATGAAAACTTTTGTAATTTAGAAAATTAGTATTAACATCAAATAACCTGAAAGCTATGAAAGAAGGCCAAACAAATGAAGCTGTTGTTCTGGTATGCACCTGGATTTTTATATTGGCTCGTGAAAGTTAGTCTTTGAATTTTGCAGGTGAAGGAATTGAGCACCAACCTGGGGACTGTCAAAACTTTTTCCAAGCATTGTACAAACAAGAAATAAAATGTGGATTGCTAAGAAAAATGTACCTCCTTTTGGCTTTGTTTTGGAACAAACATCCCCTTTCTCAGCTGGGTGAAGGAGAAATTCTTTTCCACTAATGGCACTGGAGTGTGTTTGCTTTGTGAACACGGAATTAAATGTGGACGCTGTTAAAGCAGCATCCACAAAGATGGTATGAAGTGTATTGAAATTGCACAGCCTGTATAACCCTTACCCGGGCACATCTGTGCCGGGGCAGTGTCAGGGATGAAAGCTCCTGGTGCTGGTGTTTCCTGGTTGAAAAAGTGAGGGTGCTCCTGGGATCAGGCTGAAGAAGGTGGATATTTCCTTCTCAGACAGCTGAGATCAGGGCTGTGAGGGAGGCGGCAGGCGTGGGGGCTGCGCTGCTAGGAGCCTGCTAGAGGAGAGTGCTGACCCTCGGTGTGGGTGTGCAGGGCTGGCAGCAAAACCACAAAGTGACCCAAAGGCTGACGGGGATGGGATGCAAAGCTTCAGGGTGCTTTGAAGCAAACCTGGCAGGAACGGGGTATTCACTGAAACAGGGGAGCAAGGTCCAGAGTGGAGAGGGTGGGTGCCTGGGAGCTTTGCAATGGGGTTTCCTGCCTGCGAGCAGCTGGGTGCAGTGGTTGTCTCGAATGGAAATGGTTCTGGAGTGCCCTGAGACAGGACTTTCCCATGTCATGGTCCTCCCTGTGCCCCAGGGAGTAGGTTGGCTGGGAACCTCAGAGGCGAGGAAGCCTGAGCTCAGCTCCAAGGGAAACGGCCCCCCTCCAGGCCGTTGCTTCTCACTCTGACATCAGCGGTGATGTCATAGCACAGGGACAGCTGCATGGCAGTTCCATGTAGGCAGGAGGCTGCAGTGGGACAAGGAACATGGGGGGTGCTCTGCGTGGCTGGTGAGCAAGCAGAGCAGCTGTGCAACATCTGGCTGGTATGTGCATTCAATCTGCACTGCAGGGAGAGGTGGTCCTTGTCCCTGTGTCACTGCTCTCTCCCAGCAGCTGTCACCGTAGCAGGGGCAACAGCCACCCTGCTGTTTCAGCTGGCAGCCACTGCGCCCTGTTTCTCCCCACCTTCTGCCAGCATTTCTGCTTCTCAACAGACCAAAGCGCAGTCCTGGTCTCAGAGTCACCGTGCCCGAAGGCAAAGGGGCAGCAGAGACTAGTCAACCGGTTGTCACCATGGATTCCTCAAATATCATCAAAGTGACCGTGAAGACCCTCAAGCAGAAGGAGCAGTTTGAGGTTGCCCAGAGCAGCACCATCCAGGAGTTTAAGGAAGAAGTTGCCAAACGTTTCAAAACATGCCCTGATCTGCTGGTCCTGATATTTGCTGGGAAAGTCCTCAAGGATCAAGACACTTTGAGCCAGCACAACGTTCACAGTGGAGTCAGCATCCATGTGGTCATCAGGTCCCAAAAGAGACCACAGTACGGCCTGACAGGTCAAGGAAGAGCAGCCACCCTGACGCAACCTCCCAGCCACAGTAATTCCAATTTATCCTACTTGGGAAACACAGCTAATCTGCAACCCCCATGCTTGAACCATCATAGCTTGCCTGAGCTGTTGACCTCCAGCCAACAAATAGTGGCCCAGACCATGGAGGACCTCTTGTCTAGCATCTTAAGTTCAGACCTGGATCTGAACACCATCAACAACAATGCCTTTTTGCTTGGGTTCCTCCTTGGGGTGACAGGTGCATATCTCCTAGGCCTGCACTCAGCAGACATGCTGGACTTGGTGAATAGCATTCAAGAACAAAATGTGCCCATGCACAGCCTGATAAGTGAGATGATGCAGGGCACCTTTGGGCAGAACACCTTTAGCAACGCCGATCTTGTCAGGGATCTCATCATGTCGGACCCTCAGATGCAGCGGCTGGCTGAAGAAAATCCTGAGATTGGTCAGACTCTCACTAACCCACATACTATCAGAGAAATCTTAGAGGCTTCCAGCAGTTCTGCCGTTATGCAAGAGATGATGAGGAACCATGACGTGGCCATGAACAACCTTGAAAGCATCCCCGGTGGGTACAGAGCTCTGGAGCGGCTGTACAGGGAAATTGAGGAGCCCATCTTGGATGCTGTGCAGGCACAGCTGGGCAACAACCCCTTTGCTTCCTTGGACAGTAACCCACCCCTGAGTGGAGCCAGGCTACCAGCCCACACCGAAAACCGGAGGCCATTACCCAACCCTTGGGCTCCGCAGTCCAACGGAGTCAGTGATAATGCAGATGACTACGATGGCCAATTTGCCAACAGCAGCACCGGTGACAGCTTTGCCTTGCTGAGTTTGGGTCCTGCAGCAGGTGCAGTGGTACCCAACTCGGGGGAGGCTCAGAACATGGTTCAGCAACTAATAGGAAACCCAGAAGTCATGCACAACCTGGAGAGTGCATTAACAAACCCCAGCAGCCCAGCACAAATGCTGCTGAATAGTGCTCATATATCAAGCGATGGAAATTCTCCACCTCAAGACCAACAGGCCCAGCAGCTGCCACCGGAGATGGAGAACGCCGAAATTTCCTACTTGCTGAGAAACCCCAGAGCACAGCAGGCGTTGCTACAGATCCACCTGGGATTACAGACCCTCTCAAGAGAAGCACCAGATTTTTTACTTAGTTTGGAGGATTCACGTATGGATCTGGAAAGCAGGGATGACCCAGCAGAAAGCGGTACGTCTGAGGATGATGCAGTTCTGGAGTCAGATGAGGATGAAGCAGATGACCAGACAGAGATGGATGAGGAAGCACCACAGACCAGATTTAAGAGACAAATGGAAGAGCTCAGCGCCATGGGCTTCCAGGACCAAAGTGCAAACTTGCAGGCACTGATTGATGCAGAAGGAGACGTCAGCGCAGCAGTGGAGAAAATGACAAAAGCACCATCATCAAAGAAGATACCGTAAGTGGTTTGTCCAAACGACCCACTTGCAGTACCTTATTTGTTGATGGTTGTGTTTCAGTCTCATCACACACTAAAAGCAGCAGGGTGCATAATCAGGGGTTGTGTGCTGTAGCATTCTTCCATCTATGAGAATTAACCTCTTGGCTGCAAGGATTTCTTGTATTCAAAAGCAATAGACGTAAGGACCTTTCTGTGTTGTGAAAGTGGGAGGGCAGGCCCTACCTGAATGAGGTGCTACCCCTTTGCTGATAGAGTCTGTGATCCAGGTGTGCATGCAGGGAAAAAGACATGCCAAGAAAAGATACCAGACAGGGAAAATATGCTCTTTTACAGGTTAGGAACTGAGATCCAGAGGTGCTGAGGCCAGATGATAAATGAGCTTGGCTCCCATTTGGACTCCAAAACAAACAGTGGCACAGCTGCTTTTTTTTTAAATCTGGCCCTACAGAAGAGAGGCAGGGAGTATCTGAGCCATCTCATTCCTGTCACTGCGGTCATCAGCCTTTCCTCAACTGAGCAAACACTGTTTTGGAAGTCAATCTGTCATTTCTGTCTCTGCTTCTCCTCCAGGACTGAAGTCCATGAGGGTTATGGTAGCCATCACTGATGGCTGTAAGTCAGATTTTCATCCCAAATATGTTCACTATTGTTTTTTACCCACCTGCGGTTGCACAGAAGGTTTTAGTTTCATGCACCAGTTCAGAGCTTCTCCCACTAGGAAACCCTAAAGTCTTTGTGCTTTGCTCAATCTCACACAGGGGACCAGGGATTAAGGCATCTTCTCCAGGGCCTTCCTCAGGACCAGAACTGAGTGTCTTTGCAAGCCTTGTCCCATTTGCTCTGTGTGTGTCTGAGGCTGTGAACCGGGTTGTGTCATGTGCAGCCATAATGGTCTTCAAAGCCTTGTCAGTAACACAAGCTGAGATAACTGATTGGGAGCTTTAGGTGTTCAAGGAGCTTTAGGTGCTGCAGACCTGCCCATAATGTCCTGGCCAGTCCTGCTGCTGCTGCAGAGGACATGGAGCAGCTGGGGCTGGGCATGATCCTCTGAACCTTCCTCCCTTCTTCCAGCCCTGCCTCATGTGAACAAGGTGAGGATCAGCCCAGACCCCTTCCCTTTGGCCCCTCTGTCCAGTTTTCCACCAGCCCCATCACCTCCCTCCTTTGCTGCTCCTCACTCCTCTGCCCTGCCACCTGAGCTCTGAGCGTCCTTCTTCCTGCTCTGGGTTTGCTACCCATTTCTTCTGCAAGCATTTTCTGTCCCAGCATCCTTTCCTTACAGTATGTCCAGTGAGAGGCTTTTCTACCTGTTTCTTTCACCTCCTCCTCCACGTGCCCCTTTTATGGTTCGTCAGCCATTCTTATGCCAAACTCAAGACTTTTTGTGTCCTATCTCTCCTTGCCATTTTGTGTCTTGTTCTTTCTTTCTCCCCACACCCTCTTTTTTCACCTTTCTGGAGGTGTTTGGAAGATTGGACCTGGGGAGATGGGCTTGGTGCTCAATAAACTGTGGCTGGAAAATGCCCCTCTCTCATGGCAGACCCCATGTGTGACTACGCATGTGCCAGCAGCTGTGCTTCGTCAGACCTGCTGGGATGAAGCTAATTCCCTACGACATTAGCCTGTGGCAGCAATTAACAAGCTGATCTTGGCCATGGCCTGTTTACTGATGGACAAAATCTTCAGCCCTGCCCTCTCCCCTTGGCCACAGGGGTGTAGTTTATTGTGGGGGTGGTGACCACAGGTTTGTTGGCATCTCCACGCAGCAGCCATGACCTGAGGAGTGTGTTAGCTGCACCAAGTCAAGACTTTGCAGACTTCCCCAGTGGTTAAAACTGCCACTGATGCTTCAGGATCGTGCTGCTGTGAAGTGTCTCTGCTTGGGGCCATGCTTGAAAACTCAGATGATAACGGCTGCCCCTGAAATTATGAGAGGTTGAACATGTGTGCAGAGCCTATGTGACCTGTGCTGGGCCGTTTGTCCAAGGCTGATGCTGGAGTGAGGTAGGTGTAGCTGGTAGACACCAGAACGTAGGGATCTAGATGCGAGTTGTGCATCCAGCCTCCTGATGCAGTCAGTGGACATCTTTGCATCTTTGCACCACCAGAGATGCCTTTGGACATCTGAGATGTCCACCTGGGACTGGTAGATGTGACACAGGACCTACAAGACACCTGTGTCCCTCTAGATCAGTGGCTGGAGATGAGGAGGAATAGAATAGGGCATCTCAGAAAGTGCTTTAAAAATCAATGGAGCATTTACACACAAAAGGTCGGTGGAACAAAGTATCTCTTTAAAATGCTTCTGTTTCAAATTCAAGCAGTTTTAAGGTTTCAGTTATGAAAAAAGTGCTATAATAATTTGCCACTTTAAACACCTTTTTACTTTTTTTTCTTACAAATATTTTGGTAAAACTGTGAGGAACTCATGACACATGAAGAAATCACCGAATATAGAATTTTTTTCCCACAAAAATGACATCCTGACTTTGCTCAGCTTCTGTATGGTATTTTTGGTATGATTTGGCAGTTGCTGGAGGACTGTGGTCCTTTGCAGTCTGTGTAGTGGGGAGCGTAAGGACCATTTGTGCTTGCAGGACAGCATGAGCTCTGCCACTGCTTTCACATCCTTCTCTCTTCTCCTTGCCCATGGAGGCAGTTGGGCTGATAAACTTCATCCGTCCGTCCATCCATCCATCCATCCATCCATCCATCCATCCATCCATCCATCCATCCATCCATCCATCCATCCATCCATCCATCCATCCATCCATCCATCCATCCATCAATCCATCCATCCGTCCATCTATCTATCTATCTATCTATCTATCTATCTATCTATCTATCTATCTATCTATCTATCTATCTATCTATCTATCTATCTATCTATCTATCTATCTATCTATCTACCTACCTACCTATCTATCATCTCATTAGCAAGCTGGTCTTCATCCCTGGGAGACGGCCTTTTTTAAAGGGTGCCTGAAGACATGGGTGCACCACTGGGATCCTGGCAGGCACAGAATGGCCTGCATCCGGGGTGCTCACCACCTTCCGAATCAGGGGGCGGATTCAGCCCTGGGCACTGCCAGCTCCTGTGCCTGGGAAATGCTGTACCACCTATTTGTACAGATGGCTGAGCTTCAGTGCCCGCCCGCGTTCCTGGCACGGGCTCCTTCCCTGGCACAGGCAGCAGTGGCAGGCAATTGCAGGCACACATCTCCAGTGTGGCCAGGACGATGAATATCATCTGCCCAGCGTCACCCTTGATAGCACTAACCATGCTTTTCTAGGTCCCTGAAGCAGTGATGCCACTGCAGCGTTGCTCCAGCCATCCTGCAGCTCTCTCAGCCACCTGTACTGGCTCTGGCCTCTGACACAGCCAGGCATCACATCTTATTTTGTGTAGCAATCCCAAATACCTGCAATGCCTGCAATCCTCAACAAGGCTCAGCACGGCGGGACTTCTGCCTTGGGGGTTTTATCTGTGTTGAATGCTGTGCTTCACAATTGCTCTTGTGGAATTATTTTATTTTATGGTCAGAATCTTTGTGTGTTTCTTCAGGTGTGGGTGTGCTGCTGAGCCTGTGACATCCACAGCTGCCTCTGCTTGGAGGCTAATTTATACTGAAATGATTCAGCCTGCAGAAAATCATTCCTGCAGACTAATGTGTTTCTAACCCTATGTATGGTGAGACTCCGGAGGGGCTGAAGGGAGGGGCGGTCACCGACTGCCCAGGGAACTGGGGGCAGTGTCCAGTCATTCATCCAAGGAGGGGCCCTAAGCCCCAAACTCTTCCTCCCATCCCTAAGACGAGCACAGCCCACAGTTTGCCTCTCTCAGTGCTATGGGGAAACTTCCAAATGCCTTTTACTGCATTAATCACCAAGTGTTATGTATCACACTCAATAATCTATTGCAAACACGGATTACTATTTATATGTGCTAAGATATTTGCAAAAGTAATTCCATCGAGTTTGTACGTCTGGATGCTCGGCACTTTTGGTAAGTCAGACCACTTTTTTAGGACTCATCATGCCTGTTTTTCCAATGCTTGACTGTGCCTTGCCGCAACCTGCAGCTACGTCACATCACTCCCACCAGGGCCCCGCGGACAGGAGATGCAAAGCAGCGCCGGTATAATCGTGTGCTTGGTGAGAAGCGAGGCAGGGCAGACACAGAGCCATGCGTTAGGGACCTGCGAGTGTGTCTGCAGAGAGCATCACGGTTATAATGGGTGTGGTGCAGCAGTGGGGCTGGAGGAGTGGGGGGAACAACATCCCAGGGCTCGTCTCCTCAGCTGGAGGGCACTTTTGGAGCTCCAGAGCATGGCACAGTGCTTCCCCCGTCCCCTGGGATCCTGCAGAGAGGTACAGGTGTCCCCGCCGCCCTGGCTCCAGCACTGCAGCCCCTGTCCAGAACACACCTGGTTTCCTCTTGAGCTCAGGGACCTGGTGAGCCGTTTGGGTAGTGGATTTGGGGCCAGAAGAGTCTAGGATGCCGAGAGCCTGGTGCAGAGATGCCAAATTCCTGATGGACAATAAACATGTGAAAAGCCTTCCCTTGCCCACCTGTGAGATCAGCCACTCTCTAACTGAGATTATGCGTTTTCGAGATCTGGGGTTGCTGAGTTAAAGATGACAGGGCAGCACGAGCAGGCAGGAGTAACCCACCAACGGGGTGATGTACATGAAAGCAATGCCAGCATGGGCTGCCCCAGCCGATGCCTGCAGCTCGCTTGGGTCAGATGCAGCATCCCACACCTTGCTCCCATGGGAGAGCTGCCGATGTGCCCAGACCATGCAAGAGAAATAGTTTTCTTATTTTCATTCTCTCGTTAGGAGACAATAAATCACCAATGAAACCTTTCTCTCCCACCCCCTTTTTGTTTCCCTAACTTGCCTCCTGAAGGCTGATTATTTCTGGGGAGGCTGCCCCCATGGATGGCAGTGAGGGGGGGCTCCCTCCCCTCTCCCTCCCCTCTCCCTCCCCTCTCCCTCCGCAGCACCGGGAAGCCACATCCTGAGCCAGAGCAATTGTGTGGGGTGCTGGGGACGTGCAGGGCAAACGAGTGGTGCTTGCAGCTAAAGCCTTCTGCAGTGATGACAACAGACTTCTGCAGACCTTTTTGTAATCCTTAGGCAGCTCTGTAGGAATGGGATTTTTTTCTAGGTTATAGCTTTTAGTTTAAATTAGGATTTAAAGATTTTATGAAAGAAGAATCCAAGGGACTGCTCAGGGGCAGCTGCAGGAGATGCATCTTTAGAGCTGTATCTGCACTAATACAGTTTTACAGTGGCCATTAGATTGTGGAGGAAGGGGTTTAATGCTGAGAGTCTCCTCTGGTGCAGAGCTCCTGGCTGCACTGAAGTTCCCACTTTCAGGTGCAGCGGATCCTTTTTTATTTGCAGTTTAACATTTGCATTTTGCAAGAGACAATTAGCTTTTGGTATGGCAGCACAGAGTATATATGCTATCTGCATTAATTATCGTTTGTCTGCTAATACATCACATATACTTTAATTTCATGCAATATTTATACTGACTTTTAAAAACTAATTTACAGAACTAGATAGTTATTATTAAAGGCAGTTTACTGTCATGTTTTTTTTTCTATGGAGCAGGCTCCTTGGACTTTCTTGGTCCAGGATATTTTAGATGTGAAATGCGTCTCTCTCTCACTGAGTGTGAACAGGGAATCAGATCTGTTGTTTAAAATATTTATGTTTAATGTTTAAATGTTTTTTAAAAAAAAGCTTTCTCATACATGGAGTCAATATTTTGGTATGCATCAACCTCACAGTTTTGTTTTCAGGTACTTGCCTCACTCTCTCATCTCAGCTGCCTTACGGGTAACTCCTGTTTTGAGTTTTGATATTTAAGAGCTGACTGTTATTGCAGAAGCTGCTGAAAAAGTCTCACCCCATTTTAACTTGTGTGAGTCTGGGCCTGATTGAGCCTCCAGTGCTCTTTAGATCTCTCCAGGGCAGAAGTACACCCCTTTCTTTGGCTGGTGGGGGAACCCCATCTCACACAGGTTTTCCCCTGACACAAAGGTCTTTCCAAGTGCCTGGTTAAATTTTATTTCTGCTTGATTTGCACTGAAAAAGAAGTTGAAAAATAAGCTGAACTGGGTTGCAGAATCAAAAGGAAAGGGAAAGAGAAATTTGGAGATAAGGAAGGAACATGGGCAGCCAACTTCAAACCTAGAGCTAATTTTGTTCTCTAACCTAGTATGAGTCCAGGTACCTTAAAACTCCCAGTTATCCCCTCTGCAGTTCCTGATGTCTGAGAATATCTTGGGCATCCCTGCAAACACTTGACCTTTTCTCTCTTGTTACCTGACTTCTTCCTTCTACTCTGGACTTACACAACACCAATGTAAAGTATTTGTGCAATAAGGGTTGATTCTGTCTCCATTCACTCTGGTCTAAGTGGAAGTACCTAGAAGAAAAATACACTTACATCGTGTTAAAATCAAGCAAGGAGGGAATTTGGACATTGCTGTTTACACATACAGGAGTATGAGTACATGCTGCAATAGACTGCAGACCACAGGTCTTCATAATTTGGGTTCATACCTCCAGTTGTGGCTATTAGCAGATCAGAGAAGGTGATACAAGGCATTTGGTAGTGATGGAAGAGCTTAAGCACCTAAAATAACGTTCTGCAGTGTCTTCTGCCTTTGCTTTCAGGTGAAAAATGCTACCATTCAACCTGACCATCTTGATGCCAGCAACATTTATCCTGGCTGGCATCCCAGGCGTGGATAAAGTTGCACATCTGGATCCCATTCTGTTCCATGTATCTGGCTGCCGTGCTAGGAAATGGTGTCAGGTAGTTTGCCATAAGGACAGAATGTGCTTCAGAGGCATCAGATCAGGCATCCCAGCTGTACCTTTGGCTCGATAAGTGTCAGTCTCCTCTTGGACAAACTCTCCCAGTGCTCTGGGTGTCCTGTCCTCATGGATCCCAAAAAGCTGCCCCTGTGAGAAAGCTGCAACCTCTGCCCTTCCTAAAGAGGAGCTGAGAGCTCAGTGATGGGTCAGAGCAAGACAGAAAAAGAGGATGAGGTGGGATCACAGCTGCAAAGAAAGATAAGCTGCTTTCTTGCACTGGGAAAGTGCAGGACTGTGATGGTCCTTGGCCCTGGAGCTGAACCTGCAGGAGGGTGGCAGCACCTCCTGTGGGGTTGGAAGAAGGAAATGCAGCCAGGGCAGGGGGGAATGGCTCCTCCTTTCCTCCTCTCCCTGGTGTGTGCATGGTTGGAGGTTAGGCCACTGAGGTTCAATGCAGTTAACAATCAATCAACCCTCCCTGCGGCTAAAAATGTGCAATGTGAAAACTTTGTCCCAATAGAGGATCCTTTCCAGATGTTTGTTGCTAACCAGATGTTTTTGCTGATGCCCAAACCCCACCAGCACCTTGGGGAGCTCGGTGCTGGGCATTTCAGGCCATCTTTCAGCCTTTACTGCCACTGGTTCACCTGAAATGGGGAGGAGAACGATGATGTGTTGCTCCCTGAGCATCCCCATCTCCTCAGTGGGGTTTGGGTGGAGAGCAGCTACCCAGAGCTGTTTGTGACTGCCACTAGCAAAACTGCCAAGGAAAGCTTGGTTACAAACACGCCAGGCTTCAGTTTTGACAGATGGGGCAATGCTGCCCTTCTGGATATCTTTAGCATATGTATCCTGGTGTAATGCAACCCTCCCAGGCTGACCTAAAGGATGAAGTAGCTCAAGGAATTGCAGAAAAGGAAAAAGGAGGCAAAATATGAAATACCAGTAAGATTCAGACATGGCCTTGAAGTAGAAGGGCATGGGCAGGAGGCTGAGGATGGGAACACAGGACAGTGAGAGCCCTGTCTTCAGAAACGGTTCTTAGATCCTTTGAAGGTGTTTGTGCAGGCCAGCATGGTGATATCTGCAAGGCTGCCTTACGAGTGGTGGATCACACAGGACAGCATCCACTCTGGCTTCAGGTCAGGAGCAGAAACACTCAGAATGGATAATCTCATTTTGGTTCTCTCTGGCATGGCCAGGATGGGGCACAGCTCAGGTGTGGATAGAAAACCATGACCAATGGTGCCTGAGCAGCTGTCACAACCTAAAGGGTCATGCTCACGTCAACAGTGTTAGTGATGACACAGGAGGAATGCTGGTCCTGGAACGAGAAAGTGCTGGACAATATCTCCTGAGTCCTCCATTAGCAAGCAGCTTGACAGGTACCAGACCTTATCCTGGCTGTAGAGGCGTTGCATTGTTGCAGAAGGTCTAGACAGAATGTCTGCAAACACCAACTCCATCCTGAGTAGTTATTTGATTTGCAGATCACACGCTTGAAGTGTTTCCTTCCATTGCTCTCGCCAATGATATTTTTTATGGTCAGTTTCTGCTAATACTGGCTTCCTATCCATAAAGGCATGATATTTATTTCTATTGCAGGATAAGCCAAAGTTTTATCCTCTATTTGAGAATAACGATGTTAATTTTTTGCTACCACCTGTGGTGCATAAACTATTGTTAAAGTACAAAGACAACAGTGGATGATTTAGCTTTGCTTCACTGTTATGGTACCTCCCAGCGTTTTCCTTCCATCAACTCCTTCAGTTTAACTCATGTCTTGGCTGTCTTTTCTCAGTAATACTTGGCAGTTACTTCTTCCATTGGGCTTAAGTTCTTTACATGGTTCTTCTTTCCATATAAGCCCTTTTGTGCCTGCTTCTTGAGTTTTGGGTAAGCAAATGTTACTTCAACCTTGATGGGACCTAGCTGCACACTTTATCTTAATTTTACGCCTGTTATTCACATTGGTACCTGTATATATTGTTTGTACAAAATTATTAATGAGCAGTTTGCTGTAATGTTAACACTTTCAGCCAGCTCTTCCCTGTTGCTGGGGTTGGGACCAGGAAGACCAGTGGTGGAGAGGATCCTTCCCCTCTGCTCAGCACTGGTGAGGCCACACCTGGAATACTGTGTCCAGTTCTGGGCTTCCCAGTACAAGAGAGATATGGACATACTGGACCGAGCCTGGCAAAGGGCCACCAAGACGATGAAGGGACATGAGCATCTCTTCTATGAGGAGAGGCTGAGAGAGCTGGGACTGTTCAGCCTGGAGAGGAAAAGGCCTGGGGCAATCTTATCAATGTGTATAAATACATTATAGGAGGGAATGAAGATGAGGGCACCGGACTCTTTCCAGTGGTGTCCAATGGTACAATGGGAGGTAATGGGCACAAACTGAAATACAGGAAATTCCTTTTAAACACAAATAAACTCCTTTTTACTGTGGGGGTTGTCAAGGACAGGTTGCCCAGGCAGCTTGTGGAGTCTCCATCCTTGGACATATTCAAAAGTTGTCTGGACATGGTCCTGGGCAACTGCTTTGGGTGGTCCTGCTTGAGCAGGGGGTTGGCTCTGATGACCTCCAGAGGTCCCTGCCAGCCTCAACCAGTCTGAAGCTGCGATGCATTTGCATCTGACACCCACAGAGTGGATCAGACAACTGGCTGTCAGTGGCCATATACAAAATAGAAAAGACCAAAACCACAGGTAATGTAGACTGACTTAGATCCTCAAAAGTCTCTGAAGACACCTCAGATCTTGGCTGTTGAAGAAAGATATCTGAGAGTCTTTAAACAGCCCCTGTTCTGCTGCCTAGGTCTTGCTTCACTACACAGAAATGCTTTTTTTCTGAAAATTTTCTACAGCACAAGGAATAGTCGGTGCTAAACAAGCAGTTGAGAAACCATGTAAATCCAGTCGCTTCTCTGCCTTAAGACTGATCTCTCGTAATGAAAAATGCCCTCAAACTCTTGTTTTAGCCCTTAATATCTTTCTTTTCTGTTGGTGCAGATCTTGACATTCCTTGTCTTGCTACATATCCCACATTTCAACAAATAATTAAAAAGAAATTATCTCAGTTCCAAAACCAGTCAGTCTTGCTTGGTTCCTAACCTTTCAAAATTGCTATTCAGATGATCCAGCACAGTCACAAAAGCTGCCAGAGAGAAGGAAACTACTGCCACAACACTCAGCAAATGGCATATTTACAGCATTGTCACTGGTTCCCTCGCAAAACAGAGATGATGCATTTCTTCTTTTGCCAGGCATCACAGATTCGAAAAAGTTTTGAGGTAAAAAGTGAATCTAAGTTTGGCTTTGGTTTCCAGTGTTTGAGTTGCATTAGGTCAAACTACTAATTTGGGTTTAATTTATACTGAAAATTCTGCATGTCTGTGATCTTCATATGAAACACAATAAGCTCTTCACATGTATGTGTCAAATTTGGGCTGGTATTTTGCAGTAGGTCTGTTTTAGGAATGTTTGTCATGTCCTGAACATTGCTCCTTTAGAGAATAATAAAGGAGCAGTTTTCCTGGATGGCTGGAGAACTGAATAAACACCACTTTGCTGATCAATAAAACCCTTTAAATTCAGCTGGTGAACCTGCAGCAGTCTAATTGCCAGCAGATACAGCCGTGTCACTGACCAAACAGCCTCTGCAAAGATATTCAGGGGGAATGATTCCCTCTGTTTTCTGAGTAAGGGAAGTGGATGACCTGGGGTGGTCTCACCAGCAGAAGCCCGCTAAGGCTGGACCTAAAGAGCAACTGTATGAAACGTCACTGGGATCCCTGGGTCACCATCACTGCTTCAGGGAATGAATGCAAATCCACTTCCATCTCAACTCTGCTAGTGGTTTGAATCAATAGAGGTCAGAACTCAGGTGAAATCAAATCCTAGGCCTTAATTTTCAATGCTATTGATACCTCAGAAAATGCCAGTCCTGGGTCCCTCAGGGAGGTGTGTAGCTCTGTGTGTGGGAAAGCAGTCTTGCTCACCCAGATGCCTGATAAATTGGAATAGGTCCTGAGCCAACCCTAAAACAAATGATATCCTATTTTACTTAGTCCATAATTACCTTCTGTAGTAGTTACCAGGCTGTAGATACCTTTTAGTTTACACGTGTCATGCAGCATACTTCTGCGAACAGCTCTGGGACATGTCTATCCAAAACCGGGTTTATATCAGGCTTGCTTGGCTGTGGAAATCAGACGTTTTAGCCCTGGGAGTGACTGCCTCTGGTTCAGTTCATCTTCCAGGGCACACAGAGGGCAAGCAACATTGGAACAGGCAGTTCAGAAAGTGATGCTGCAAATGGAAGTTCTTATAAGGTGAAGCATATGATTTTGTTTTGTTATCTCCATTAGTTTTGTCTTGGACTTGGAAGACTCAGGATACATCAATCACAGAGGCTCATTGCCAGAGGCCTATTTTGGGGACAGGCTTTTTAGCAGGACCTGTAGCGCTAGGCCAAGGGGTAATGGTTTTAAACTAAAGGAGAGTAGATTCAGACTAGATATAAGGAAGAAATGTTTTACACTAAAGGTGGTAATACACTGGCATGGGTTGCCCTGAGAAGTGGTAGATGCCCCATGCCTGGAAACATCCAAGGTCAGGTTGGATTGGGCTCTGAGAAACCTGACCTAGATGAAGACGTCGCTGCTCAGGGCAGGGGAGTTGGACTAGATGGCCTTTAAAGGTCCCTTCCAACCCAAACTATTCTATGATTCTAAAGACTGCTGGTACTTGGCTTAGCTGTGGAGCTCTCATCGTCATAGTCCCACTAGACCACTCTGCTGTCTCCTGGGTTCTACTAGAATAGAATAGAATGGAGTATTTCAGTTGGAAGGGACCTACAACAACTGTCTAGTCCAACAGCCTGACCAATCCAGGGCTCACCAAAAGTTAAAGCATGTTATTTAGGGCATTGTCCAAATGTCTCTTAAACATTGCAGGCTTGGGACATTGACCACCTCTCTAGGAAGCCTGTTCCAGTGTTTGACCACCGTCTTGTTAAAGAAATGCTTCCTAATGTCCAGTCTAAACTTCCCTGGCACAGCTTTGAACTATTCAGTATCCCACTGGGAAGCCAACAAGTCTCTTCTCTGGGAAACAGCTCAGGAAGGACCACTTGGCTCACCACACCCAGCTGCCATCCCATCCCACTCGCCTACCACAGGTCACCACAAAACTTTCTGTGGACATTTGGTCCAGAGGGACAGAACAGTGACTTTGCACTGCATGTCATCTGCACACTGCAGACAGAAATGGCCCTACCACCATGGGGCAAACTTAAAACCCTCGAGGAAAATCTGAGAGGCATGGAAAGAGGTCAGAAAGCCTGGGGGCCAGCAGAGCAAACCCAGGGACTGCTGCCCAAGGGCAGTGGATGTCCCTGCAAGAAGCAGCGTGTGGCACTTGTTCCGCACCTTGGAGGACACATTGCACTGGGCAGCGCTAGCAGCTCTGACCCTTGGGCAAACCTTCTCCTGAGAAAGCTCCCCTCTCTCATCCAAATCCTCTTAGCAGGAATCAGTCTTTAGTTGTCGCTCTGCTGGGTGCAAATTCCTCTTGGCTGATGATGGTGGAACTGGGGATAACAGACCTATACCACAAAGATGAGAGTACTTTTGTCAAAGGGCCATACAGGGCAGTGCCAGCCAGCAGGTCGTGTGTGCTGACACTTAGGGAAGGACATGCAAGCGTTGCAAACCCTGAAGATTGTGTTAGTGCCAATACTCAAGGAGGAGGAAGGAACACCGTGCTTCACTGCAAACAAGACCCTAAATGCAGTGGGATCCCAGAGACAAAAGGGCAAGATCTTGTGTTACACCAACATTAGGTGTCCGGACCCAGGTAATATGGGAGACTTCAGACTATCACTGAGCCCTTGGAGGAAAGAGAAGCACAAAGCCTCTGGTTGGGAAGGGAGGGATGGGGTCTCTGGCACAGGGAATACGGGCAGAGATGTCCACTGAAATCAGAAAGTGAGAAAGTCAGAAGAGTGAAGGACTGAGTGGGATCATGTGGGTCTGTGAACTACTGTTGACATCTCCAGAGCACCCAGAAGAGAGCAGCTTCACTGTCAAGCGGCTGTCCATGTACAGGTCCTGGGGCCTGCAGCCCCCATGAGTGGGTGGCAGCTGACCCAGGTTGGGCAGGGGCAAGCCCAGATGTTGGTTTGGGATATTATTCTGATGATTTCCTTACAAATTTCCATTGTTTCATTGATGTAAGTGATGGGGTTTAGCAACGGAGGGACAAAAAGATAATGTGACTGTGAATGCAGAGTTAGCAATTATTGTTGGGCATGAAAGGGGCACAGGGCAAATGCAAGACATGAAGTTCAGAGCTTCAGGTGCAACGGGCTGCAAGACTGAGATTGAAACATGATTAGAAAACCAACAAAAAATATGTGCTTGTAAGAGACATACCAACTTAACTGCCTGTCTTCAGGTCTGGAGATGAAAGTGTGTGCCTGAAAACTCATCCCTTTTGCCCATGTGCACAAACCTGCCTGGGAGAGGTTGCCTGGTACGTGAATGAATTAACCCATTGCAAAAGAAGCTTTCCTGATTATAGGAAGGCTGAATGCACAGTGTAATTCTGTGAAGCCTGCCTCAATAGGACTTAATTTGCCATAGTTGGAAATGTCTGCTTTTCAGTGAGTTGCCTGCTGCTTTGTATGCAAGTGAGTAATTTGACTCACATCTATGTTTCTGGGTCTGCATCTTTACCTCTGTGCTCACAACCTCAGCTGCACAAACATATAATCTTGAGGTGGTCCAGTTTACTATCTGCTAAAGGACACAGAAAAGGTCAGACTGTCTTTTGCAATGCTGTAGGGAAGAGGAATTTCCTGCATGCAGTTTATTGGAAAAGATATCGCACTTTTCAGAACTTTGTACTAGGCACAGGGACATTTAGTCCTTAGGTTTCCCAGCCCTTGACCTAAAGAAAGTTGGAGAAATTAATTGCAAATAAGACAGTTTTATACTGTTTAATTCCAAGAGTTGGCAGGGAAAGTGCAATGTACTTGGTGATCTGTGCTTGACTGCAGATGGAATGGTGACACACCACACTGCAAAACTTGGCAGCTGATTATCTAGACATGAGGCTCTGGTGGGGCAACGATGGGGAGGCAGAGTACACCCAAGGAATGTTCTTTAAACACAGTGTCCTTGTGTGAATCTGATGCAGTCATCGCTGCAAATATGAATACCTACTGCAGAAAGCTGTTTGCAGCTGGACTGAACCAACTGAGGAGAAAGGTTTGGTGACTCAAACTTCAGGGAAATAATGCTTTTGTTAGTGCACATGCTATCCAGTGGGCCTTGCAGTGTAGGTAGGTGGTCCAGGCTGTGCTGGCTGTCCTTGGAGCCACCTTCCTTGGTACTTGTGGCTCCTGGAGTGCTTCAGTTGCACAAAAGATTTGAGTGATTTAGGTCTTTACTGTCCCAAGCTGTCAGACCCTGGATGCCTACAAAAGAGACAGAGTCTAAGGCAGAAGTAAAGCAAACTGTTTATTGTAAAGACTTTTTATAACTTACAACAGCTACCTCTGGTCCTGTGCTTTTGGAGGGACAGGTGACCTCCAGCAGGGAGTCTGGCTGAGCAGCATCAGCGTTTCGACTATTTTCTCACAAAGGTGTCCTGCACATTTTGAACATTTCCTCACAAATGTAAAGGGCTGGTTTTCTTTCTACAGACCATGTGTTAGTATAAGCTGATGCCAGGATGTAAGTGCCTGAGGTGGGCAGGGACAGGGTTTCCTGCTGTTTCTGGAAGGTGGGATATTGTGTATGCAGCATGTAAAAGCAACAACTGCCTTGCTCATTGTGAAGACTGGATTAGAGGCCATCAGTCATGGACTTAAGTCCCAAAGAATTTGCAAAGGGTTCTGATAAAGAGCATGGTTCTGCACACTGTGCATCAGTTTACTTCTCTACATTCTCTCAGAATCATAGGAAGTTAATCAAAGAATCCTTCAAAGTACATTAAATGATCAAGGAAAGAAGGCTGGAATCACCTACTACAGACTTTCTTAAGAAGTTCTCCTGTCTACGTTATTTGTGATGGTGCCATTTATACCATTGCAAGTGAAATAAAATATTTTGGGCCACTTTAAATGCTTCCAGAGTTCTTGTTCTCAGAAAATGAAGTCCAAACAAGCTTTGTGTTAAAACTCTTTCAATTTCCATTTTGTCAAATTACAAAATTCTGCTCTGTGAAAAGAAAATTTTTCTTTCAGAGCTGCAACTTAACAGGCAATGTAACAATATATTTAATTTTTATTTCTTTTCTCTTTTTTAACACATTTTATATGTTAAATATTTAACACATTTTATTTACACTGAGTAAATGGAAGACATAAAAGCTGGCATCACAGAACCATGTGAGTAAACATCTTTGGCAACAAAATATGCTATTTCTTCCACTGAGAAGGAGAAAATGATGTGCAACATATCAATTTCCTAGGTATCATACCACTCTGATTTTTTAAATGCAACCTTTCAGGTAATGTAATAAAAATAAATAAACAAAAAGGTTCTGGCTCTAGAAATGATACAAGAAATATTGTTTAATAACTTACTAAAAGTCATATTCTATTGTCATATTCTCATTGTGTTGACATTGATTTGATGTACAAGGCAGCTGTAGCATTTCACATCTCCCAGTATTCAAGAATATAAAGTATTGATAAAATCCACATTAAAATAAAATAATCTCTGCAACACAGAAAGAAATACAAGTAATGCTACTGTCTGATGGCCGAGTCTAAAGACCAAGAGAAGTTTGCAGGTGGGTTGATGGGTTTAATAAAAGCCCAATTAGAGGGATGATTCCAAACTGCAACACAGTAAAGTCATCCAAGTGTCGTGGGTGCAGCATGTCTGCTCTTAGGGGTGCAAACTCCTCCCTGCAGGATGAAGAGAGGGTGAGAGTCCAGCCTCCCCTCCAGTTGCTGCCACCCCCCGGCAGGATGCGTGCCTGCGGCCCCTGGATCGTGCAGCCCCTCCTTGCACACCTTGTGTGCCCACAGCTACAGCTGGGTGCAGCACATGGTGGGTGCGCGGGTCAGCAGTGTCTCTATGGCAGGTGACACCTGTGGATGTTTGACCAGCTCCTCTAATTCAGCTGCTTACACTATGCAATGAGTTGGGTGGCTGCTCCTGAGCTGGATTTACACTGGTCTGTGGCTGATGACCTGCACTGCTTGGCCACATGCCTCCTGCCCCTTCCATGGCTGGCCAACCCAATTCAGGACTGCACAGTGGGTTTTATTTCTTTGTAAGATGAACTCTGCATGAAGATGGATAGACCTTACCTGCTCTCCACTTACCCACCCAGACACAAGCAGTACAAAACTATTGCCTGAACAGACTGTTATAAATGAGAACTACAATATCTCTCTCCTCTGTTGGTTAGATACCAAGTAAAGATATCTTCAGTTATAGATATATTTACCTTTATAAAGACATTTAAGAACTTTAACAGGTTATCAAGAGACTGTGGAAACCACTGGCAATTTTAAGAACAATTTGATTATGAACAGTCTAATTATTCTAATCCCTCAGAGGTGCACCTTGGCAGTCTGGAAGATGGTGATGCTAAGGGCTGTCACAATGAACAGTGGTTGCATAAACTGCTTTGTGAAAACAAAACATATACACAGGTAAACCTGTAATTAGATAAGGGGGAAGGTGTGTCAAATCAAAGAATCACAGTCAGAAAAGCACAGAGCAAAAAGGGCAAATGCTGCTGCGGAATAAATTCAAATGGGATGGATCAGTCTCTGGCCACTTCTTCAGGCTGTGAGCTCAGGTCCAAGGGCTTCTTCGCAAAGGAGATACGCACCAAATAGATTGGTAGGGACAGTGCAGCTTGGCCTTTTCCCCATCCTTTGTCACTACATTTCCCCTCACATCCAATAACGGATAGAGATTCTATTTAGCCTTCCTTTTGTTGTAAAGGTACTTAGAGGAGGAGCTAGGGTCCTTGGCTAAGGCGGTGGGTGGGAAGATGGCAGCGAGAAAGAGCTATCCGAAGCATAGAGCATCGCCACCTGAACCCTATGGGTAAGTCAAGAGCAGGCAGAAGTGGCTGCCCGGGCCACATCAAGATCTGAGCTCCGAGCACTGCGCTGCCCCCAGCTCTCAGAGCCTTCAGAAAAGCACAGGGCTGCTCCTCGAAAACGTCCCCGTTGCCAACTTCACGGAGGCTTCCCCTTCCGCGAGCGGCCAGCCCGGAGCAGGCAGGAGCACAGGGAGCGGAGCCGGCACTGAGGCCAGCACTGGAGCTTCCCTGCGTGATGGGGCCTGCGGGGCTCCCCTGCGTTCCTCTGCGCGCGCGGGCGCCGCAGCACCCCCAGGCCTGGGGGCCCTGTGTGGCCGCAATGCCTGGGGACAAGGCCGCGGCGGTGGCACCCGGAGCGGCTGAATGCACGCAGGACGGAGCTCTGCAGCGGCCGCTGGCACAGCGCGTATGGGGGAGGTGTTGTCTTGGGCCGGGCCGGGGCCTCGCGCAGGGCAGAGCAGGGGCTGGGCCAGTCCCAGCCGGTCCCAGCCGGTCCCAGCCAGTTCCAGCCAGCCACGGGCGTGGGCGCCTCCATAGCGAGCCCCAGGGCTTTATGATGCGGGGGCCTCGTGGTGCCCACCGGCCATTGTGACAGGGGTCCCCACGGTGACCGTGGGGGCATATAAGGAGCGAGAGCCCGGGGACACCCACTCCCAGGAGAGCACCTCCCTCAGGAGGCAGCATCTTCCCTGGGTGCCTGCCCGTGGCAGGTCGGCGGCGACGATGCCCAAGACGCCCATGGATAAGGAGGCGAACGCCCACTCCCAGCCCAACAACGGGCTGCTGAGCCTGCGGAAGAGCAGCCAGGTGAGGGATGGGGCAGGAGGGAGAGGCCGCTGGTGGGACGCGGCCGCACAGAGCTGCCCTGGTGCCAGGCTTGCCGGCGCCGTGGGGGCCGTTGTGCCAAGGCAGCCGCCTCCATCCCACGCCTCCTCCTCCTCCTGCCCACAGGTGGGCCGCAGGCTGCCGCAGGCAGCACCACAGAGCAGACAGAGCCAGGCCTCGTCCCTCCATGGGGCCAGGCTGCCACGCCTCCCCTGCTCAGAGAGCTTGCAGGCCACTGGGAGCTGCCACGCACAGGTAGGGAGCCCGACGGAGACGGGGCCGAACGTCTTCCCGACCCCAGGAGCTGCCGACGGGCGGACGGGAGGGGCAGGATGGGACAGGCGGGCCCGTAGCGAGCAGAGCCCTTCCCGGCTGGGTGCCCGGCCATGCCGGGGGTGCTCCTGGGAACTGCCGTGATCCGCAGGGGGACCAGCCCTCATCCCGGCCGACTCTGGAGCAGGGTAGCAGCCGCCTGCGGGGCAGAGCGTTGCCCTGGGGGCTGGCAGGGGAGCCCAGCTGCAGCAGCTCTTCCAGCCAGGGCGTGGGGGCACGGGCCACAGTGACACGGCCTCTCTGCTTGCCTTCTCTTGTAGATGGACAGCCTGGCGCTCTGCAACACGGTGAGGCGGAAGGAGACAGCCCCTCTGCCAGCCTTGCTGCCTCTCCGCCGGCAGGCAGCGGCACCCGGGCACGCACCCGCAGCTCGGCCAGCAGCAGTTGCGAGCACCTGCTGCAAGCTGCCCACTTTGCCAGCAGCACCCTCTGCATCTGCTGCCAGGGGCAGGGAAATGGCCGTCAGCACCACAGCCGGCGGCCACCAGCAGCTTGTCGCCTCTGCTCGGGGCACCTACCCTGCCCAGCGCTCAGCCACGAGGGTGGAGTGCTGGAGGCCTGCCCCGCACAGCCCTGCAGCCGATGCCGCAGCTGTGAAGGGCACAGCGCAGTGCCTGCTGGGTAGGGTCCAGAGCAAGGATTTGCCTGTGAGCCAGGGACCCAGCCAGCAGCCGGCAGCCCAGCGCGACCGGGCACACAGCAGAGCCGCGGCGATGACGGCGAGAACAGACAAGGTCGGGCCGAGCAGCGGGAGCAAGGCCCGCGCAGATCAGCCCGCGCCTCATCGCCATGCACATGGCAGCACCAGTGCTGCGGGCAGGGCCGCGGCGCCAGCATGGCCAGGCAGTGGCACAGGGACAGGCCACTGGCAACGAGAGGCAGAGCATGACCTATCAACGTCGGCAGCATACATCAAATCCTACCTCAACAGCAGGGCCTCGCGGATGCACCGTGAGGCTGCTGCGGAGTATCTGGCCACCATGTCTGTTGAGCTGGAAGGGTGCTGCCTGGGCCGCAGCAGGAACGGTCAGGCCCAGCTCAGCCAAACTATCATGCAGCGGCAGCAGGATGGCCTGGAGGAAAGCGAGTTCCAGCAGCAGGAGGGCGAGAGGCAGCATTTCCCCCTGACGCGGTCGGGGCGGCTCAATGTCCCACCCATGCAGGTGAGTGCCAAGGAAGGGATGTGACGGCATATCATGGGACAGAACAGGGGGACAAGCCTCCCTCTGCCTGGGGCCAGCTGCTGCACCGCACAGCTGCGGCCCCATCATATGCCAGCAGCTGCTGCTGGGGAGTCGCCAGCAGCCATGTGCTGGTACGCACCTGCCTACCTTTACAAATCCCCCTCTCTCCTTTCATATCTGTAAGGTGCACAAATTCTTGAAACGGCAACAGCCAGAGCTGACCTGTGTGGAGCTGGATAAGGAAGCTGCGAGAAAGAAAGAGCTATTGGAGGCCCATGCCCGCCGCAAGGAGCGGCTGAAGGCAGCAAGGAAGGCAGTCCTGCCTGTGCCAGAGAACAGGCCAAGGAGCTTCGCGGTCAGGAAGCTGGGGTGGGAAAATGACATCACCACCTCCAACATTTGGGTCAACCCCTTGTTCCCAGAGCTCTTCGAGGACACCCACTCTGGTCCCCAGGAGCGGCCTGGCTGCCCCAGCAGTGTCGGCACAGAGGCAGCAGGAGAGGCAGCCGGTGACCAGCAGAGAGCAACTCCTGCCCCGGCGGCTGCCATGGCTGCTGAGCCGGCACCTTCTGCTCTGGCCGGAGATGCTGAGCAAGAGGGGCACCACAGACCTCTCGCTCCCACGGCACAAGAGGAGGCAAAGGCACCAACTCCTGCCCCGGCGGCTGCCATGGCTGCTGAGCCGGCACCTTCTGCTCTGGCCGGAGACCCTGAGCAAGAGGGGCACCACACACCTCTCGCTCCCACGGCACAAGAGGAGGCAAAGGCACCAACTCCTGCCCCGGCGGCTGCCATGGCTGCTGAGCCAGCACCTTTTGCTCTGGCCGGAGATGCTGAGCAAGAGGGGCACCACACGCCCCTCGCTCCCACGGCACAAGAGGAGGCAAAGGCACCAACTCCTGCCCCGGCGGCTGCCATGGCTGCTGAGCCAGCACCTTTTGCTCTGGCCGGAGATGCTGAGCAAGAGGGGACCCACACACCTCTCGCTCCCACGGCACAAGAGGAGGCAAAGGCACCAGAGCCTGCCCCGGCGGCTGCCATGGCTGCTGAGCCGGCACCTTCTGCTCTGGCTGGAGACCCTGAGCAAGAGGGGCACCACACACCTCTCGCTCCCACGGCACAAGAGGAGGCAAAGGCACCAACTCCTGCCCCGGCGGCTGCCATGGCTGCTGAGCCAGCACCTTCTGCTCTGGACGGAGACCCTGAGCAAGAGGGTCACCACACTCCCCTTGCTCCCATGGCACAAGAGGAGGCAAAGGCACCAGAGCCTGCCCCTGTCTTTGATGAGCAGGCCACAGCAGCACAGGAGGAGAGCCAAGCACCTGCCCCACTCACCAACACAGACTACGAGGCGGCTCTGCTGGACACGGCCCAGCGCATTGTGAAGGATGCCGTGGGCAAGGCTGTGGCTGTGATCCTGGGGCTCAGCCAGCAGCCAGTGGAACAGCAGGCCCTGGCCCAAAGCATGGGTGCGGCATGCGAGGAAGGAGATAATGTTGCCTCTCCCATGCCTGGGGACCATCAAGGAGAGGCCAGCACAGCCCCTGTGTCCCCGGCAGCGTACGAGCATGAAGTGGCTTCTGCATTGCCTCAGAGCCCTGTGGCAGATGCTGGCACACCCAACCTTTCAAGAGCTGCAGAAGACGAAGGAGACGCAGCATCTTCTCCCTTGCCTTGGGAAACTTGGCACCAGGTAAGCCACGCGCACATGGCCAGCACCGGTTGTGTGTGTGTCAGGGAGGTGCCTGGTGGTCCCCGTGTCAGCCCACTGACATCCCCGCCCTCCGCTACCTGTGCTCTTGCTCTCCCCTCGGGAGGAAAGGCACTGAAGAAGCGCAGCCTCTGAGGGACCTCCCCAGTAGGCAGCTGACAGCTGGGCTCGGGACGCCGAGCGCCACCGCTCTGGGCCCAGCCTGGCCAAAGCACCAGCCATCCCTGGCACTGGTCACAGAGCCACAAGGAGAAGCCACCCCACACCATGCGACCCAGACAACTAACGCCCAGCACCGACAGAGACAGACAGAGCTGGAGACAGCTGTTAGTTCTTGATGGTGCTGCTGCGCGTGGGGTTTCCACGGGAATGGCTCCCAGGGATTTTGTTGGGCTTCCCAGGACAAGAAGCCTCTTCCAGTCCCCTGGCTCAGAGCAGCGTTACCAGCACTCTTGGACGCTCTGCTGGTACTGCCCCAAGCAGAGCTTCTCCCTGAAGAGCCCCTCTTTGGGAACCGTTGGGTGATGTGCTAAAGCTCCTCTGCAGCCCCACACAGGGGCTCAGAGAGACAACGGCAGGAGGGGCAGCCCAAACCGTTCTTGCTCACCTCCAGACAACTGGCATGTCCCTCCCCGGTTAGCCAGGGCTGCGGATAAGTGATGGCAAGTGGCTTTGAAGAGCCCTTCTGCTGGCTCCTGCAGCACCCTTGGGTGGATCCCGCCTGGCCCCGTAGACTTGTGTGTGAGTCAAAGTGGTGGAGCAGGTCGCTAACCATTTCCCCTTGGATTCTGGGGGCTCTGTCCTGCTGCCCGTCCCTGCCTTCCAGCTCACCAGGTTGGGTACCTTGGGAACAATTGGCTTACACTTAAAGGCAGAGGCAAAGAAGGCATTAAGTACCTCAGCTGTTCCCTCATCCTCTGCCACTACGTTTCCCCCCACATCGAATACAGAACGGAGATCCTCCTTAGCACTCCTCTTCTTGTTACTGTGTTTAAAGGAGGAGCCAGTGGCCTTGGCCGAGAAGGAGGCGTGGGAAGACGACAGCGACAACGAGCTGTTGCAAGGAGAGGACATCACCACCTCCAACATCTGGGTCAACCCCTTGTTCCCAGAGCTCTTCGAGGACACCCACTCTGGTCCCCAGGAGCGGCCTGGCTGCCCCAGCAGTGTCGGCACAGAGGCGGCAGGAGAGGCAGCCGGTGACCAGCAGAGCGCAACTCCTGCCCCGGCGGCTGCCATGGCTGCTGAGCCAGCACCTTCTGCTCTGGCCGGAGATGCTGAGCAAGAGGGGCACCACACGCCCCTCGCTCCCATGGCACAAGACGAAGCAAAGGCACCAGAGCCTGCCCAGGTGGAGAGCCAGGCACCTGCTCCACTCACCAACACAGACTACGAGGCGGCTCTGCTGGACACGGCCCAGCGCATCGTGAAGGATGCCGTGGGCAAGGCTGTGGCTGTGATCCTGGGGCTCAGCCAGCAGCCAGTGGAACAGCAGGCCCTGGCCCAAAGCATGGGTGCGGCATGCGAGGAAGGAGATAATGTTGCCTCTCCCATGCCTGGGGACCATCAAGGAGAGGCCAGCACAGCCCCTGTGTCCCCGGCAGCGAATGAGGATGAAGTGGCTTCTGCATTGCCCCAGAGCCCTGTGGCAGGTGCTGACACATGCCACGGTTCATCAGGACCAGACAACGATGGAGACGCAGCATCTTCTCCCTTGCCTTGGGACCCTCGGCTCCAGGTGAGCCAGGCACCCATGGCCAGCACCGGTTGTGTGTGTGTCAGGGAGGTGCCTGGTGGTCCCCCTGTCAGCCTGCTGACATCCCCGCCCTCCGCTACCTGTGCTCTTGCTCTCCCCATGCAGGTGTCCTCAGAGCACAGGGGTGACGCACAGCCCTCCTGCGGCTGCAGGGACATGCCCGAGGATGACCCAGGTACGTCCCCGAGTCAAGCAGCGCCACAAGTAGGGCAGGCCTGGCCCAGCCATTCTGGCAAGGCCTACCCAGGTCAGGCCGGCAGCACTGTGTGCACGGGGGCTGGCCATGCCCCTGCCACCCCGCCCTGGGGAAAGCAGGAGCTTGCCCGCTGCCCACCCACACGCTCACCTACAGCTCTCCTTCCCCTGCAGGCACCGCGGCTCTCCCGCACCCCCTGCATCAACAGCAACGGCCCTCGCTCTTCAGGAGGGCGCTCAGGGCTCTGCGCAGGGCTTTCCGCTTCAGCTGCATCGCGGGACAGCAAGAGAAGCAGCGCCCCGCTGCCAGCGCCCGGCGGGTCCCCGGGCACGGCGTCTGGCCCTGAGCCTGCGCAGCGCCCACAGGGAGCGGCACGCAGAGGCACGTGAGCGATGGCTGCATGGACGGCACCTCAGGCATTCAGCTGCTCTGAGGACATCGTGCTGCCCGCCTCTGCTCGGATGTGGATGCTTTCCGAGGCCAATAAATGATGAGCGTTTTCCCGCAGTGCTTGACTGTGCCTGCTGCACCTCGGGAGAAAGACGGGTGGAGGCAAGAACCATTCCGGCAGGCAGAGCTGGACAGCCCCTCGGCTGCCTCTTCTCCAGGCCGAGCACAGCCCATGCCCTCGGCCCCTGCACGTGCCCCTGGCACTCCAGCTCCGGCACACCAGCTGGGGCCTCCGCTGGCCTCGCTCCACAGGCTCGCTGCCCACCCCTGCCCACCTTGGCCTCCAGGGCCTTTCCCACAGCCGCTGCTGCTCAGCAGCCACCCAGCCCCAGCCCCAGCCCCACCTCCCGTGGGCAGCCAGCCCATCCTTGGGATGGTGCTTGGCGCTTGCCTTTGCTGCATTCCCTGGGGTCCCCGGCAGCCCATTCCTCTGCCACGGCCAAGTCCCTCCAAAGAACTGCCTGGTACCCACCCAGCACCGCCCACTGCCACCCCCAGCATGGGCGCCTGCCCTGTCCTGGCTGTCGGTGTCATCTCTCCCACGCTCCACCTCTGCAGGAGAGGTGCTGAAGAAGGGCAGCCCGGGAGGGACCTCCCCAGTAAGCAGCCACCAGCCAGGCTCGGGATGCCGAGCGCCGCCGTCCCCAGAGCCCAGCCGACCGCACAATGCGCCACCCACCCCTGGCGCTGGTCACAGAGCCTCCCCTCTTTGCTCAGTCCCACGGCCGGGGGCAACCCCAGAGGACCTCCAGCCTGCCTGGCACCGTTGGGCCCGGGGAGAGCCCAGCTGGCTCTTCCCACTCCCCTGCTCCTCCGGCAGGGCCATGGGAACCACGTCCAGCAGCGTTTGTGACAACACCTTCCCAGCGACAGGGCAGCCTGGACGTTCCCCCACCGCTCCTCCTCGCCCTTCTGGAAGATGGCTCTGCCACAGTTGCTCCAATCACCAGGAGTCTCCCCAGATCAGCACGCCCTGCCGCGGAGCAGAGCGGGGCTTTGCGCTGGCACGCCGCGGCTGCCCCCAGCCCCGCCAGGCTCCCCAGCCAGTCGCACAGTCGTTTGGTAAACAGTTTAATTAATACGCTGAAAGGACCGCTGCTGGATCCAGCTGGAGTTCACCCGCTGCTCTGCTTGGCCGCCAGTCTCTTGTCTCTCTCTTCAGCAATGCTGAGACGCATGCCCTTTCCACGGGGCGGGGAGACCCACCGCTTGTGGCCCTGCAGCAAGGGACAAGCAGCCACCTCACCGCGTGACACCCGCACAGGGGCAGAGCTCTCCCTCTCGGCGGGGAGCAGCAGCAGGTGCCAGCCCCTGCCCATGCTGGGCCACGCACACATGGCCGCCCGGCGCTATGGCCCAGCAGAAGCCCCTCGGGAAGGTGCCCAAGGTGTACAGGCCTACACTTGCCTCTTCCTTCCGCTCTCCTCCGTGAAGAACGCACCGCAGCCAAAAGGGAAACACCACCCCTTTGCGACCGGGACACGAGAGCCCAGCGGGGATGGCGGGCGAGAGAGCAGAGGCGCTGGCGGGGACGGCACTCTCCCTCGGAGCGGCTGCCCGGGCCACATCAAGATCTGAGCCCCGAGCACTGCGCTGCCCCCAGCTCTCAGAGCCTTCAGAAAAGCACAGGGCTGCTCCTTGAAAACGTCCCCATTGCTAAGTTAATGGCCACCAGCACCGCAGCCAGCAGCCATAGGCATAACACGGATTTTCCTTGTTAATACTCCTAAAGTAAATTCTACTGCATTCCTGTTATTTCTCTAAGTTTCACCATAGGAATATTTTATCATGGTTGTGTTAGCTGAATTTAGCGCAGACTAATACGGAAAGGAAGTAGAAAACACTCAGTATCAGTATGAGATCCAGAGTCAGGCTGTAATTCTGATTTATATCATACACACCTATAGTTACAACCAGGTGTAAATAATGTCCACTGCAAGGGTATGTGAAGCCCCCATGGTAACCCAGAAGTGGCATTACAAAATGTTTTTTCTCCATTAAGGGATTATGCTGATAGAAATGATAGGAGACACAGCTTAGTGGATCTGAAGTTTTCCAACTGTTTTTCTAAAGCTGTTTCCAGCAAAACCAGATAGACTTTTGTTATAATTAATTTAGCCTTCAACGGAATTTCAATCAAAGTTGACAATTTATTGAATAGAGACAAGCAAGCAGCGCTGGATGCACGGGGGATCCTTCCGCCTAACGTGCATACCGTCATACAAAATTACAGGGTTTATATTCAGTTACTTAATTAATAACAATTAGTAAAAAGACGGCTAAGTTTACACTCATTGGTCAGTGATAAGCATCCCACTTGCCATTGGTCAGCCGTAGTTAAATTAGTCACGCTTGCCATGTAGATTAGCCCGCATGCTCTTTACGGGTGTGGGGGGCAAGTCTTTTTGGTCACTCCCCTTTGCAGCACGGTGCCTCCACTGTTAGTCCCTGAAGGTCAACTGAATTGTATCTTTTTAGGAGGACGCCCTCCCGACTGGCCCAAGCACCATCCATTATCTTGTTAAAATTCTCAGGCGCCAGCCCCCCCAGTTATCTGATCAATTTTGGGTCACACTTTTGTCTTCACCATCAACCCAAATCGCCAATCAACATTCCAACCATTAAGACAGTTAACAAGTCAATTGAACGGCCCTTGGTTACACAAGCACAAACAGAACGGTCAAATGATAGAAGGTCACACTTCACCATGTGACTCTAGCATTGTTCCATATTGACACGATTCAGATGAACACATTTTACACTTTTATCACTTGTTACTTGGGAGCAGAGACCAACCCCCCTCTCACTCCAGCCCCTCTCAGGCAGCTGCAGAGAGCGAGAAGGGCTCCCCTCAGCCCCCTCTTCTCCAGGCTAAACCCCCCCCAGCTCCCCCAGCCGCCCCCCAGCACACTTGTGCTCCAGACCCTGCCCCAGCCCCACTGCCCTTCTCTGGACACGCTCCAGCCCCTCCAGGCCCTTCTTGTCCCGAGGGGCCCAAACCTGAGCCCAGCACTCGAGGTGGGGCCTCCCCAGGGCCGAGCACAGGGGCCCCATCCCTGCCCGGCTCCTGCTGGCCACACCAGTGCTGACACAAGCCCGGGGGCTGGTGGCCTCCTTGGCCACCCGGGCACTGCTGGCTCATGCCCAGCCGGCTGTCAGCCAGCACCCCCAGGGCCTTCTCCGCCGGGCACTTCCCAGCCCCTCTGCCCCGGGCCTGGGGCGCTGCCTGGGGTTGGGGTGAGCCAAGGGCAGGACCCGGCACTTGGCCTTGTTAAACCTCATACAGTTGGCCTCGGCCCATCGATCCAGCCTGCCCAGGTCCCTCTGCAGAGCCTTCCTGCCCTCGAGCAGATCAACACTCCCGCCCAGCTTGGTGTCATCTGCAAAGTCACTGAGGGTGCCCTCGATCCCCTCATCCAGATCATTGATAAAGGTATTAAACAAGACTGGCCCCAACTCTGAGCCCTGGGGAGCCCCGCTCGTGACCGGCGGCCAACTGGATCTAGCTCCGCTCACCACAGCTCTCTGGGCTCTCTCAGCAGCCCCACGGAGCCGGGCGGGAGCAGCCCCCGAGGCCGCACGGTACCGGCTCCCCGGGCCGGGCCGGGCCGGACGGTGCTGCGGGAGGGCCGGGCCCGGCTCTGGTGCAGGCCGGCTGCAGCCCGGGCTGCGGCTGGGGCAGGGACGCCCCCCGCGCCCCCCGCACCCCCCGCATAGTCGGGCTTTCGGCCGGCTTTCGGCGCCCCGCCTGCGCGCCCTCCGAGCTCCGCCGGGCCCCGGGCACGTCCAGCCCTGGGAGGGCGGGGAGAGGCGGCCCCGCTCGGCCCACGCAGGCTCCGCAGCCAGGGCGGCACCGGGGCTCAGAGGGGCTTCTGGATCATGGCCAGGGATGGCGCAGCCCAGGTCCGGCCCGGGGGAGCAACGGGGGGGCGGGCGCCGCCAGAGCCCCCCTCGGAGCGGGGGCTGCGCGGGCAGCCTCTGCCCGGGGCTGGGCCGGCGCCTGAGGAACCTCCCCGGGACTGAGAGCCCTCGCCTTCCTTTGGGTGAGCGATTCCTCCTGGAAACACCCTCGAGGGAGCCCTCGGACCCCCGCGAGCGCCTGGACCTTCGGGGTCCCCGGGAGAGGGAGAGAGCTCCCCTTGGGGAGGGACGGGGGGGGCGCGCTGTGGGCCATCGTCCTTGGCTGGAAACGTGGAGTGACAATACCCCGACCGACAGCTCGAGCCTGTCACGCGTGAAATGTCAGCAGAGGGTGGACTGGTTGCAGTTGGCCCCTGTTTCTCATGGGGTTTTGGTGTGCTTTTGGATGTTCCAGCTTGTCCTTAGGGGTCTGGGTTAGTTTTAGTGGCTCCTGCTGGCCACACTACTGCTGATACAAATGATTCCTGCTGAGAGATGGTCTGTGGCCCTGCCTCCAGGCCCCACCTCCTCTCCACCCTGGTTAAGCACTGGAGTGGGTGCTGTACTTTTTGCTGGCAATTTGGGCTCTGTGGGGAAGGAGTTCCCCCAGCCCCAGTGCTAGCCCCAGCATTTCATACCCATACCCTCACGGTCCCTGAGCCTTGACCACTGTGGTGCCTGGCCCAGCAACTGCAGGCACCCTCCCTTGCCTAATTCTGGATCTGCATTTGACCACAAATGCTAGAATGTCTGTCTAGAAAATAATGTTCCATAAGTATCCATAGATGGTTTCTCAAAACTTATCTAGGCAGATTACGTAAATCTTTTAATTGTTCAAATAGGTGTCAGAGGTGGATCACTTCCAGAAAACGTCACAGCACATACAGACCCTCCATACTGCTCATCTTCCTAAAGGCTATAGATAAGAAACACTGGAAGCCTTATGATCATGCCACAAATTTTAAAGTAGAGAGACATGCTAAAGCATGAAACCTGAGTGTGGGACCCCCCCCTTGATTTATCTAAAGTGCATGCAGACACAAGGTCTGGGATAGAAATAGGCCAGGCCCTTGAGTTTTGTCATGGCAGGGGCCATGAAATGTCCTGATTCACTGGCCTACCTGCGAGGTGGTGATCTAGTGCAATTAGTAAAAGGGTCTCTATTTGAGGTTTACCACCTACAGTGGTAATGTCCCTGGGCTGCATACACTTGCGGGTAACTTAAATATTGAGGGGTTTGACAGATGTAACTAAGCAGTGTGTGAAACTTGTCCTTGGCACACCGAAACGCACGAGGCTCTGTCAGAACATCAGGAAACACTTTTTTATTGTGGGGGTGGCTAAGGACTGGCACAGGTTGCTCAGGGGTTTGTGGAATCTCCCTCCTTGGAGATACTCAAAGGCTGTCTGGACACATTCCTGGGAAACCACCTGTAGGTGGCCATGCTTGAGCAGAGGATTTGGACCAGAAGACCTCCAGAGGCCCTTTCCAACCTCAGTCTTCCTGTGATTCTGTATCCAGAATACCAGTGAACTCCACACAATGCTGGAAATAACCCCAAACTTTCTACCAATTCAATGGCAGGATTTTAACAAGGGTCTACAACCTGACCACTATGGCACAGTGCTGTTATGGAAACAATTAACTCCACCATGGCCAAGAGTGTCACTTCCATCATCACACATTAGTGGTCATTAGGACCGTGACAAGCCTAATCATCAGTGCCCCAAAAGACCTCTGGATCTGGAGCCCCCAGCAGCAGTTTGCTGAAGTTTAAGATCAAAGTGGCACTCTGACTTTTCAGACCAGATTTGGCTAGTCCTTGTTCATTATGCCAGCTTTTTAAAAGGTCCTTGCATTGATTGCTCTGTATTGATTAACATTACTTGTATAGTGACTGGTATGTAGCACAGTGAAATGTGGGAAAAAATAGTGATATCAAAAACGTTTTCCATCTCAACAATTGCTCCGATTTTTTTCCCCATAGTTGTTGTGTGTATAGGAACAGCAATGCTGAGACGCATGCCCTTTCCACGGGGTGGGGAGACCCACCGCTTGTGGCCCTGCAGCAAGGGACAAGCAGCCACCTCACCGCGTGACACCCGCACAGGGGCAGAGCTCTCCCTCTCGGCGGGGAGCAGCAGCAGGTGCCAGCCCCTGCCCATGCTGGGCCACGCACACATGGCCGCCCGGCGCTATGGCCCAGCAGAAGCCCCTCGGGAAGGTGCCCAAGGGGTACAGGCCTACACTTGCCTCTTCCTTCCGCTCTCCTCCGTGAAGAACGCACCGCAGCCAAAAGGGAAACACCACCCCTTTGCGACCGGGACACGAGAGCCCAGCGGGGATGGCGGGCGAGAGAGCAGAGGCGCTGGCGGGGACGGCACTCTCCCTCGGAGCGGCTGCCCGGGCCACATCAAGATCTGAGCTCCGAGCACTGCGCTGCCCCCAGCTCTCAGAGCCTTCAGAAAAGCACAGGGCTGCTCCCGTTGCTAACTTCACGGAGGCTTCCCCTTCCGCGAGCGGCCAGCCCGGAGCAGGCAGGAGCACAGGGAGCGGAGCCGGCACTGAGGCCAGCACTGGAGCTTCCCTGCGTGATGGGGCCTGCGGGGCTCCCCTGCGTTCCTCTGCGCGCGCGGGCGCCGCAGCACCCCCAGGCCTGGGGGCCCTGTGTGGCCGCAATGCCTGGGGACAGGGCCGCGGCGGTGGCACCCGGAGCGGCTGAATGCACGCAGGACGGAGCTCTGCAGCGGCCGCTGGCACAGCGCGTATGGGGGAGGTGTTGTCTTGGGCCGGGCCGGGGCCTCGCGCAGGGCAGAGCAGGGGCTGGGCCAGTCCCAGCCGGTCCCAGCCGGTCCCAGCCAGTTCCAGCCAGCCACGGGCGTGGGCGCCTCCATAGCGACCCCCAGGGCTTTATGATGCGGGGGCCTCGTGGTGCCCACCGGCCATTGTGACAGGGGTCCCCACGGTGACCGTGGGGGCATATAAGGAGCGAGAGCCCGGGGACACCCACTCCCAGGAGAGCACCTCCCTCAGGAGGCAGCATCTTCCCTGGGTGCCTGCCCGTGGCAGGTCGGCGGCGACGATGCCCAAGACGCCCATGGATAAGGAGGCGAACGCCCACTCCCAGCCCAACAACGGGCTGCTGAGCCTGCGGAAGAGCAGCCAGGTGAGGGACGGGGCAGGAGGGAGAGGCCGCTGGTGGGACGCGGCCGCACAGAGCTGCCCTGGTGCCAGGCTTGCCGGCACCGTGGGGGCCGTTGTGCCAAGGCAGCCGCCTCCATCCCACGCCTCCTCCTCCTCCTGCCCACAGGTGGGCCGCAGGCTGCCGCAGGCAGCACCACAGAGCAGACAGAGCCAGGCCTCGTCCCTCCATGGGGCCAGGCTGCCACGCCTCCCCTGCTCAGAGAGCTTGCAGGCCACTGGGAGCCGCCACGCACAGGTAGGGAGCCCGACGGAGACGGGGCCGAACGTCTTCCCGACCCCAGGAGCTGCCGACGGGCGGACGGGAGGGGCAGGATGGGACAGGCGGGCCCGTAGCGAGCAGAGCCCTTGCCGGCTGGGTGCCCGGCCATGCCGGGGGTGCTCCTGGGAACTGCCGTGATCCGCAGGGGGACCAGCCCTCATCCCGGCCGACTCTGGAGCAGGGTAGCAGCCGCCTGCGGGGCAGAGCGTTGCCCTGGGGGCTGGCAGGGGAGCCCAGCTGCAGCAGCTCTTCCAGCCAGGGCGTGGGGGCACGGGCCACAGTGACACGGCCTCTCTGCTTGCCTTCTCTTGTAGATGGACAGCCTGGCGCTCTGCAACACGGTGAGGCGGAAGGAGACAGCCCCTCTGCCAGCCTTGCTGCCTCTCCGCCGGCAGGCAGCGGCACCCGGGCACGCACCCGCAGCTCGGCCAGCAGCAGTTGCGAGCACCTGCTGCAAGCTGCCTACTTTGCCAGCAGCACCCTCTGCATCTGCTGCCAGGGGCAGGGAAATGGCCGTCAGCACCACAGCCGGCGGCCACCAGCAGCTTGTCGCCTCTGCTCGGGGCACCTACCCTGCCCAGCGCTCAGCCACGAGGGTGGAGTGCTGGAGGCCTGCCCCGCACAGCCCTGCAGCCGATGCCGCAGCTGTGAAGGGCACAGCGCAGTGCCTGCTGGGTAGGGTCCAGAGCAAGGATTTGCCTGTGAGCCAGGGACCCAGCCAGCAGCCGGCAGCCCAGCGCGACCGGGCACACAGCAGAGCCGCGGCGATGACGGCGAGAACAGACAAGGTCGGGCCGAGCAGCGGGAGCAAGGCCCGCGCAGATCAGCCCGCGCCTCATCGCCATGCACATGGCAGCACCAGTGCTGCTGGCAGGGCCGCGGCGCCAGCATGGCCAGGCAGTGGCACAGGGACAGGCCACTGGCAACGAGAGGCAGAGCATGACCTATCAACGTCGGCAGCATACATCAAATCCTACCTCAACAGCAGGGCCTCGCGGATGCACCGTGAGGCTGCTGCGGAGTATCTGGCCACCATGTCTGTTGAGCTGGAAGGGTGCTGCCTGGGCCGCAGCAGGAACGGTCAGGCCCAGCTCAGCCAAACTATCATGCAGCGGCAGCAGGATGGCCTGGAGGAAAGCGAGTTCCAGCAGCAGGAGGGCGAGAGGCAGCATTTCCCCCTGACACGGTCGGGGTTGCTCGCTGTCATGCCAAGGCAGGTGAGTGCCAAGGAAGGGATGGGGTGGCATCTATTAGGACAGGATAGGGGGATGAACCCCATCATCTCCCGCTTCAATATGCCTGCAGCTGCTGCTGGACAGTTGCCAGCAGCCAGGTGCTGGTACGCACCTGCCTACCTTTACAAATCCCCCTCTCTCCTTTCATATCTGTAAGGCCTATGCATTTTTCAAACAGCAAGAGCCAGAGCTGACCTGTGTGGAGCTGCAAAAGGACTCTGCAAGAAAGAAAGAGCTACTGGAAGCCCATGCCCCTGAAAAGCAGCGGCTGCAGGCGGCAAGAGATGCAGTCCTGCCTGTGCCTGAGAACAAGCCAAGCAGCTTGGTCAGGAAGCTGGGGTGGGAATATGACATCACCACCTCCAACAGCTGCGTTGACCCTTGGTTCCCAGAGCTCTTCGAGGACACCCACTCTGGTCCCCAGGAGCGGCCTGGCTGCCCCAGCAGCATCGGCACAGAGGCGGCAGGAGAGGCAGCCGGTGACCAGCAGAGCGCAACTCCTGCCCCGGCGGCTGCCATGGCTGCTGAGCCAGCACCTTCTGCTCTGGCCGGAGACCCTGAGCAAGAGGGGACCCACACACCTCTCGCTCCCATGGCACAAGAGGAGGCAAAGGCACCAACTCCTGCCCCGGCGGCTGCCATGGCTGCTGAGCCGGCACCTTCTGCTCTGGCCGGAGACCCTGAGCAAGAGGGGCACCACACACCTCTCGCTCCCATGGCACAAGAGGAGGCAAAGGCACCAACTCCTGCCCCGGCGGCTGCCATGGCTGCTGAGCCAGCACCTTCTGCTCTGGCCGGAGATCCTGAACAAGAAGGGCACCACACGCCCCTCGCTCCCATGGCACAAGACGAAGCAAAGGCACCAGAGCCTGCCCAGGTGGAGAGCCAGGCACCTGCCCCACTCACCAACACAGACTACGAGGCGGCTCTGCTGGACACGGCCCAGCGCATTGTGAAGGATGCCGTGGGCAAGGCTGTGGCTGTGATCCTGGGGCTCAGCCAGCAGCCAGTGGAACAGCAGGCCCTGGCCCAAAGCATGGGTGCGGCATGCGAGGAAGGAGATAATGTTGCCTCTCCCATGCCTGGGGACCATCAAGGAGAGGCCAGCACAGCCACTGTGTCCCCGGCAGCATACGAGCATGAAGTGGCTTCTGCATTGCCTCAGAGCCCTGTGGCAGATGCTGGCACACCCAACCTTTCAAGAGCTGCAGAAGACGAAGGAGACGCAGCATCTTCTCCCTTGCCTTGGGAAACTTGGCACCAGGTAAGCCACGCGCACATGGCCAGCACCGGTTGTGTGTGTGTCAGGGAGGTGCCTGGTGGTCCCCGTGTCAGCCCACTGACATCCCCGCCCTCCGCTACCTGTGCTCTTGCTCTCCCCTCGGGAGGAAAGGCACTGAAGAAGCGCAGCCTCTGAGGGACCTCCCCAGTAGGCAGCTGACAGCTGGGCTCGGGACGCCGAGCGCCACCGCTCTGGGCCCAGCCTGGCCAAAGCACCAGCCATCCCTGGCACTGGTCACAGAGCCACAAGGAGAAGCCACCCCACACCATGCGACCCAGACAACTAACGCCCAGCACCGACAGAGACAGACAGAGCTGGAGACAGCTGTTAGTTCTTGATGGTGCTGCTGCGCGTGGGGTTTCCACGGGAATGGCTCCCAGGGATTTTGTTGGGCTTCCCAGGACAAGAAGCCTCTTCCAGTCCCCTGGCTCAGAGCAGCGTTACCAGCACTCTTGGACGCTCTGCTGGTACTGCCCCAAGCAGAGCTTCTCCCTGAAGAGCCCCTCTTTGGGAACCGTTGGGTGATGTGCTAAAGCTCCTCTGCAGCCCCACACAGGGGCTCAGAGAGACAACGGCAGGAGGGGCAGCCCAAACCGTTCTTGCTCACCTCCAGACAACTGGCATGTCCCTCCCCGGTTAGCCAGGGCTGCGGATAAGTGATGGCAAGTGGCTTTGAAGAGCCCTTCTGCTGGCTTCCGCAGCACCCTTGGGTGGATCCCGCCTGGCCCCGTAGACTTGTGTGTGAGTCAAAGTGGTGGAGCAGGTCGCTAACCATTTCCCCTTGGATTCTGGGGGCTCTGTCCTGCTGCCCGTCCCTGCCTTCCAGCTCACCAGGTTGGGTACCTTGGGAACAATTGGCTTACACTTAAAGGCAGAGGCAAAGAAGGCATTAAGTACCTCAGCCGTTCCCTCATCCTCTGCCACTACGTTTCCCCCCACATCGAATACAGAACGGAGATCCTCCTTAGCACTCCTCTTCTTGTTACTGTGTTTAAAGGAGGAGCCAGTGGCCTTGGCCGAGAAGGAGGCGTGGGAAGACGACAGCGACAACGAGCTGTTGCAAGGAGAGGACATCACCACCTCCAACATCTGGGTCAACCCCTTGTTCCCAGAGCTCTTCGAGGACACCCACTCTGGTCCCCAGGAGCGGCCTGGCTGCCCCAGCAGCGTCGGCACAGAGGCGGCAGGAGAGGCAGCCGGTGACCAGCAGAGCGCAACCCCTGCCCCGGCGGCTGCCATGGCTGCTGAGCCAGCACCTTCTGCTCTGGCCGGAGATGCTGAGCAAGAGGGGCACCACACGCCCCTCGCTCCCATGGCACAAGACGAAGCAAAGGCACCAGAGCCTGCCCAGGTGGAGAGCCAGGCACCTGCCCCACTCACCAACACAGACTACGAGGCGGCTCTGCTGGACACGGCCCAGCGCATTGTGAAGGATGCCGTGGGCAAGGCTGTGGCTGTGATCCTGGGGCTCAGCCAGCAGCCAGTGGAACAGCAGGCCCTGGCCCAAAGCATGGGTGCGGCATGCGAGGAAGGAGATAATGTTGCCTCTCCCATGCCTGGGGACCATCAAGGAGAGGCCAGCACAGCCCCTGTGTCCCCGGCAGCGAATGAGGATGAAGTGGCTTCTGCATTGCCCCAGAGCCCTGTGGCAGGTGCTGACACATGCCACGGTTCATCAGGACCAGACAACGATGGAGATGCAGCATCTTCTCCCTTGCCTTGGGACCCTCGGCTCCAGGTGAGCCAGGCACCCATGGCCAGCACCGGTTGTGTGTGTGTCAGGGAGGTGCCTGGTGGTCCCCCTGTCAGCCTGCTGACATCCCCGCCCTCCGCTACCTGTGCTCTTGCTCTCCCCATGCAGGTGTCCTCAGAGCACAGGGGTGACGCACAGCCCTCCTGCGGCTGCAGGGACATGCCCGAGGATGACCCAGGTACGTCCCCGAGTCAAGCAGCGCCACAAGTAGGGCAGGCCTGGCCCAGCCATTCTGGCAAGGCCTACCCAGGTCAGGCCGGCAGCACTGTGTGCACGGGGGCTGGCCATGCCCCTGCCACCCCGCCCTGGGGAAAGCAGGAGCTTGCCCGCTGCCCACCCACACGCTCACCTACAGCTCTCCTTCCCCTGCAGGCACCGCGGCTCTCCCGCACCCCCTGCATCAACAGCAACGGCCCTCGCTCTTCAGGAGGGCGCTCAGGGCTCTGCGCAGGGCTTTCCGCTTCAGCTGCATCGCGGGACAGCAAGAGAAGCAGCGCCCCGCTGCCAGCGCCCGGCGGGTCCCCGGGCACGGCGTCTGGCCCTGAGCCTGCGCAGCGCCCACAGGGAGCGGCACGCAGAGGCACGTGAGCGATGGCTGCATGGACGGCACCTCAGGCATTCAGCTGCTCTGAGGACATCGTGCTGCCCGCCTCTGCTCGGATGTGGATGCTTTCCGAGGCCAATAAATGATGAGCGTTTTCCCGCAGTGCTTGACTGTGCCTGCTGCACCTCGGGAGAAAGACGGGTGGAGGCAAGAACCATTCCGGCAGGCAGAGCTGGACAGCCCCTCGGCTGCCTCTTCTCCAGGCCGAGCACAGCCCATGCCCTCGGCCCCTGCACGTGCCCCTGGCACTCCAGCTCCGGCACACCAGCTGGGGCCTCCGCTGGCCTCGCTCCACAGGCTCGCTGCCCACCCCTGCCCACCTTGGCCTCCAGGGCCTTTCCCACAGCCGCTGCTGCTCAGCAGCCACCCAGCCCCAGCCCCAGCCCCACCTCCCGTGGGCAGCCAGCCCATCCTTGGGATGGTGCTTGGCGCTTGCCTTTGCTGCATTCCCTGGGGTCCCTGGCAGCCCATTCCTCTGCCACGGCCAAGTCCCTCCAAAGAACTGCCTGGTACCCACCCAGCACCGCCCACTGCCACCCCCAGCATGGGCGCCTGCCCTGTCCTGGCTGTCGGTGTCATCTCTCCCACGCTCCACCTCTGCAGGAGAGGTGCTGAAGAAGGGCAGCCCGGGAGGGACCTCCCCAGTAAGCAGCCACCAGCCAGGCTCGGGATGCCGAGCACCGCTGTCCCCAGAGCCCAGCCGACCGCACAATGCGCCACCCACCCCTGGCGCTGGTCACAGAGCCTCCCCTCTTTGCTCAGTCCCACGGCCGGGGGCAACCCCAGAGGACCTCCAGCCTGCCTGGCACCGTTGGGCCCGGGGAGAGCCCAGCTGGCTCTTCCCACTCCCCTGCTCCTCCGGCAGGGCCATGGGAACCACGTCCAGCAGCGTTTGTGACAACACCTTCCCAGCGACAGGGCAGCCTGGACGTTCCCCCACCGCTCCTCCTCGCCCTTCTGGAAGATGGCTCTGCCACAGTTGCTCCAATCACCAGGAGTCTCCCCAGATCAGCACGCCCTGCCGCGGAGCAGAGCGGGGCTTTGCGCTGGCACGCCGCGGCTGCCCCCAGCCCCGCCAGGCTCCCCAGCCAGTCGCACAGTCGTTTGGTAAACAGTTTAATTAATACACTGAAAGGACCGCTGCTGGATCCAGCTGGAGTTCACCCGCTGCTCTGCTTGGCCGCCAGTCTCTTGTCTCTCTCTTCAGCAATGCTGAGACGCATGCCCTTTCCACGGGGCGGGGAGACCCACCGCTTGTGGCCCTGCAGCAAGGGACAAGCAGCCACCTCACCGCGTGACACCCGCACAGGGGCAGAGCTCTCCCTCTCGGCGGGGAGCAGCAGCAGGTGCCAGCCCCTGCCCATGCTGGGCCACGCACACATGGCCGCCCGGCGCTATGGCCCAGCAGAAGCCCCTCGGGAAGGTGCCCAAGGTGTACAGGCCTACACTTGCCTCTTCCTTCCGCTCTCCTCCGTGAAGAACGCACCGCAGCCAAAAGGGAAACACCACCCCTTTGCGACCGGGACACGAGAGCCCAGCGGGGATGGCGGGCGAGAGAGCAGAGGCGCTGGCGGGGACGGCACTCTCCCTCGGAGCGGCTGCCCGGGCCACATCAAGATCTGAGCTCCGAGCACTGCGCTGCCCCCAGCTCTCAGAGCCTTCAGAAAAGCACAGGGCTGCTCCTTGAAAACGTCCCCATTGCTAAGTTAATGGCCACCAGCACCGCAGCCAGCAGCCATAGGCATAACACGGATTTTCCTTGTTAATACTCCTAAAGTAAATTCTACTGCATTCCTGTTATTTCTCTAAGTTTCACCATAGGAATATTTTATCATGGTTGTGTTAGCTGAATTTAGCGCAGACTAATACGGAAAGGAAGTAGAAAACACTCAGTATCAGTATGAGATCCAGAGTCAGGCTGTAATTCTGATTTATATCATACACACCTATAGTTACAACCAGGTGTAAAAAATGTCCACTGCAAGGGTATGTGAAGCCCCCATGGTAACCCAGAAGTGGCATTACAAAATGTTTTTTCTCCATTAAGGGATTATGCTGATAGAAATGATAGGAGACACAGCTTAGTGGATCTGAAGTTTTCCAACTGTTTTTCTAAAGCTGTTTCCAGCAAAACCAGATAGACTTTTGTTATAATTAATTTAGCCTTCAACGGAATTTCAATCAAAGTTGACAATTTATTGAATAGAGACAAGCAAGCAGCGCTGGATGCACGGGGGATCCTTCCGCCTAACGTGCATACCGTCATACAAAATTACAGGGTTTATATTCAGTTACTTAATTAATAACAATTAGTAAAAACACGCCTAAGTTTACACTCATTGGTCAGTGATAAGCATCCCACTTGCCATTGGTCAGCCGTAGTTAAATTAGTCACGCTTGCCATGTAGATTAGCCCGCATGCTCTTTACGGGTGTGGGGGGCAAGTCTTTTTGGTCACTCCCCTTTGCAGCACGGTGCCTCCACTGTTAGTCCCTGAAGGTCAACTGAATTGTATCTTTTTAGGAGGACGCCCTCCCGACTGGCCCAAGCACCATCCATTATCTTGTTAAAATTCTCAGGCGCCAGCCCCCCCAGTTATCTGATCAATTTTGGGTCACACTTTTGTCTTCACCATCAACCCAAATCGCCAATCAACATTCCAACCATTAAGACAGTTAACAAGTCAATTGAACGGCCCTTGGTTACACAAGCACAAACAGAACGGTCAAATGATAGAAGGTCACACTTCACCATGTGACTCTAGCATTGTTCCATATTGACACGATTCAGATGAACACATTTTACACTTTTATCACTTGTTACTTGGGAGCAGAGACCAACCCCCCTCTCACTCCAGCCCCTCTCAGGCAGCTGCAGAGAGCAAGAAGGGCTCCCCTCAGCCCCCTCTTCTCCAGGCTAAAGGCCCCCAGCCCCCTCAGCCGCCCCCCAGCACACTTGTGCTCCAGACCCTGCCCCAGCCCCACTGCCCTTCTCTGGACACGCTCCAGCCCCTCAAGGCCCTTCTTGTCCCGAGGGGCCCAAACCTGAGCCCAGCATTCGAGGTGGGGCCTCCCCAGGGCCCAGCACAGGGGCCCCATCCCTGCCCGGCTCCTGCTGGCCACACCAGTGCTGACACAAGCCCGGTGGCTGGTGGCCTCCTTGGCCACCCGGGCACTGCTGGCTCATGCCCAGCCGGCTGTCAGCCAGCACCCCCAGGGCCTTCTCCGCCGGGCACTTCCCAGCCCCTCTGCCCCGGGCCTGGGGCGCTGCCTGGGGTTGGGGTGAGCCAAGGGCAGGACCCGGCACTTGGCCTTGTTAAACCTCATACAGTTGGCCTCGGCCCATGGATCCAGCCTGCCCAGGTCCCCCTGCAGAGCCTTCCTGCCCTCGAGCAGATCAACACTCCCGCCCAGCTTGGTGTCATCTGCAAAGTCACTGAGGGTGCCCTCGATCACCTCATCCAGATCATTGATAAAGGTATTAAACAAGACTGGCCCCAACTCTGAGCCCTGGGGAGCCCCGCTCGTGACCAGCTGCCAACTGGATCTAGCTCCGCTCACCACAGCTCTCTGGGCTCTCTCAGCAGCCCCACGGAGCCGGGCGGGAGCAGCCCCCGAGGCCGCACGGTACCGGCTCCCCGGGCCGGGCCGGGCCGGACGGTGCTGCGGGAGGGCCGGGCCCGGCTCTGGTGCAGGCCGGCTGCAGCCCGGGCTGCGGCTGGGGCAGGGACGCCCCCCGCGCCCCCCGCACCCCCCGCATAGTCGGGCTTTCGGCCGGCTTTCGGCGCCCCGCCTGCGCGCCCTCCGAGCTCCGCCGGGCCCCGGGCACGTCCAGCCCTGGGAGGGCGGGGAGAGGCGGCCCCGCTCGGCCCACGCAGGCTCCGCAGCCAGGGCGGCACCGGGGCTCAGAGGGGCTTCTGGATCATGGCCAGGGATGGCGCAGCCCAGGTCCGGCCCGGGGGAGCAACGGGGGGGCGGGCGCCGCCAGAGCCCCCCTCGGAGCGGGGGCTGCGCGGGCAGCCTCTGCCCGGGGCTGGGCCGGCGCCTGAGGAACCTCCCCGGGACTGAGAGCCCTCGCCTTCCTTTGGGTGAGCGATTCCTCCTGGAAACACCCTCGAGGGAGCCCTCGGACCCCCGCGAGCGCCTGGACCTTCGGGGTCCCCGGGAGAGGGAGAGAGCTCCCCTTGGGGAGGGACGGGGGGGGCGCGCTGTGGGCCATCGTCCTTGGCTGGAAACGTGGAGTGACAATACCCCGACCGACAGCTCGAGCCTGTCACGCGTGAAATGTCAGCAGAGGGTGGACTGGTTGCAGTTGGCCCCTGTTTCTCATGGGGTTTTGGTGTGCTTTTGGATGTTCCAGCTTGTCCTTAGGGGTCTGGGTTAGTTTTAGTGGCTCCTGCTGGCCACACTACTGCTGATACAAATGATTCCTGCTGAGAGATGGTCTGTGGCCCTGCCTCCAGGCCCCACCTCCTCTCCACCCTGGTTAAGCACTGGAGTGGGTGCTGTACTTTTTGCTGGCAATTTGGGCTCTGTGGGGAAGGAGTTCCCCCAGCCCCAGTGCTAGCCCCAGCATTTCATACCCATACCCTCACGGTCCCTGAGCCTTGACCACTGTGGTGCCTGGCCCAGCAACTGCAGGCACCCTCCCTTGCCTAATTCTGGATCTGCATTTGACCACAAATGCTAGAATGTCTGTCTAGAAAATAATGTTCCATAAGTATCCATAGATGGTTTCTCAAAACTTATCTAGGCAGATTACGTAAATCTTTTAATTGTTCAAATAGGTGTCAGAGGTGGATCACTTCCAGAAAACGTCACAGCACATACAGACCCTCCATACTGCTCATCTTCCTAAAGGCTATAGATAAGAAACACTGGAAGCCTTATGATCATGCCACAAATTTTAAAGTAGAGAGACATGCTAAAGCATGAAACCTGAGTGTGGGACCCCCCCCTTGATTTATCTAAAGTGCATGCAGACACAAGGTCTGGGATAGAAATAGGCCAGGCCCTTGAGTTTTGTCATGGCAGGGGCCATGAAATGTCCTGATTCACTGGCCTACCTGCGAGGTGGTGATCTAGTGCAATTAGTAAAAGGGTCTCTATTTGAGGTTTACCACCTACAGTGGTAATGTCCCTGGGCTGCATACACTTGCGGGTAACTTAAATATTGAGGGGTTTGACAGATGTAACTAAGCAGTGTGTGAAACTTGTCCTTGGCACACCGAAACGCACGAGGCTCTGTCAGAACATCAGGAAACACTTTTTTATTGTGGGGGTGGCTAAGGACTGGCACAGGTTGCTCAGGGGTTTGTGGAATCTCCCTCCTTGGAGATACTCAAAGGCTGTCTGGACACATTCCTGGGAAACCACCTGTAGGTGGCCATGCTTGAGCAGAGGATTTGGACCAGAAGACCTCCAGAGGCCCTTTCCAACCTCAGTCTTCCTGTGATTCTGTATCCAGAATACCAGTGAACTCCACACAATGCTGGAAATAACCCCAAACTTTCTACCAATTCAATGGCAGGATTTTAACAAGGGTCTACAACCTGACCACTATGGCACAGTGCTGTTATGGAAACAATTAACTCCACCATGGCCAAGAGTGTCACTTCCATCATCACACATTAGTGGTCATTAGGACCGTGACAAGCCTAATCATCAGTGCCCCAAAAGACCTCTGGATCTGGAGCCCCCAGCAGCAGTTTGCTGAAGTTTAAGATCAAAGTGGCACTCTGACTTTTCAGACCAGATTTGGCTAGTCCTTGTTCATTATGCCAGCTTTTTAAAAGGTCCTTGCATTGATTGCTCTGTATTGATTAACATTACTTGTATAGTGACTGGTATGTAGCACAGTGAAATGTGGGAAAAAATAGTGATATCAAAAACGTTTTCCATCTCAACAATTGCTCCGATTTTTTTCCCCATAGTTGTTGTGTGTATAGGAACAGCAATGCTGAGACGCATGCCCTTTCCACGGGGCGGGGAGACCCACCGCTTGTGGCCCTGCAGCAAGGGACAAGCAGCCACCTCACCGCGTGACACCCGCACAGGGGCAGAGCTCTCCCTCTCGGCGGGGAGCAGCAGCAGGTGCCAGCCCCTGCCCATGCTGGGCCACGCACACATGGCCGCCCGGCGCTATGGCCCAGCAGAAGCCCCTCGGGAAGGTGCCCAAGGTGTACAGGCCTACACTTGCCTCTTCCTTCCGCTCTCCTCCGTGAAGAACGCACCGCAGCCAAAAGGGAAACACCACCCCTTTGCGACCGGGACACGAGAGCCCAGCGGGGATGGCGGGCGAGAGAGCAGAGGCGCTGGCGGGGACGGCACTCTCCCTCGGAGCGGCTGCCCGGGCCACATCAAGATCTGAGCTCCGAGCACTGCGCTGCCCCCAGCTCTCAGAGCCTTCAGAAAAGCACAGGGCTGCTCCCGTTGCCAACTTCACGGAGGCTTCCCCTTCCGCGAGCGGCCAGCCCGGAGCAGGCAGGAGCACAGGGAGCGGAGCCGGCACTGAGGCCAGCACTGGAGCTTCCCTGCGTGATGGGGCCTGCGGGGCTCCCCTGCGTTCCTCTGCGCGCGCGGGTGCCGCAGCACCCCCAGGCCTGGGGGCCCTGTGTGGCCGCAATGCCTGGGGACGAGGCCGCGGCGGTGGCACCCGGAGCGGCTGAATGCACGCAGGACGGAGCTCTGCAGCGGCCGCTGGCACAGCGCGTATGGGGGAGGTGTTGTCTTGGGCCGGGCCGGGGCCTCGCGCAGGGCAGAGCAGGGGCTGGGCCAGTCCCAGCCGGTCCCAGCCGGTCCCAGCCAGTTCCAGCCAGCCACGGGCGTGGGCGCCTCCATAGCGACCCCCAGGGCTTTATGATGCGGGGGCCTCGTGGTGCCCACCAGCCATTGTGACAGGGGTCCCCACGGTGACCGTGGGGGCATATAAGGAGCGAGAGCCCGGGGACACCCACTCCCAGGAGAGCACCTCCCTCAGGAGGCAGCATCTTCCCTGGGTGCCTGCCCGTGGCAGGTCGGCGGCGACGATGCCCAAGACGCCCATGGATAAGGAGGCGAACGCCCACTCCCAGCCCAACAACGGGCTGCTGAGCCTGCGGAAGAGCAGCCAGGTGAGGGACGGGGCAGGAGGGAGAGGCCGCTGGTGGGACGCGGCCGCACAGAGCTGCCCTGGTGCCAGGCTTGCCGGCACCGTGGGGGCCGTTGTGCCAAGGCAGCCGCCTCCATCCCACGCCTCCTCCTCCTCCTGCCCACAGGTGGGCCGCAGGCTGCCGCAGGCAGCACCACAGAGCAGACAGAGCCAGGCCTCGTCCCTCCATGGGGCCAGGCTGCCACGCCTCCCCTGCTCAGAGAGCTTGCAGGCCACTGGGAGCCGCCACGCACAGGTAGGGAGCCCGACGGAGACGGGGCCGAACGTCTTCCCGACCCCAGGAGCTGCCGACGGGCGGACGGGAGGGGCAGGATGGGACAGGCGGGCCCGTAGCGAGCAGAGCCCTTCCCGGCTGGGTGCCCGGCCATGCCGGGGGTGCTCCTGGGAACTGCCGTGATCCGCAGGGGGACCAGCCCTCATCCCGGCTGACTCTGGAGCAGGGTAGCAGCCGCCTGCGGGGCAGAGCGTTGCCCTGGGGGCTGGCAGGGGAGCCCAGCTGCAGCAGCTCTTCCAGCCAGGGCGTGGGGGCACGGGCCACAGTGACACGGCCTCTCTGCTTGCCTTCTCTTGTAGATGGACAGCCTGGCGCTCTGCAACACGGTGAGGCGGAAGGAGACAGCCCCTCTGCCAGCCTTGCTGCCTCTCCGCCGGCAGGCAGCGGCACCCGGGCACGCACCCGCAGCTCGGCCAGCAGCAGTTGCGAGCACCTGCTGCAAGCTGCCCACTTTGCCAGCAGCACCCTCTGCATCTGCTGCCAGGGGCAGGGAAATGGCCGTCAGCACCACAGCCGGCGGCCACCAGCAGCTTGTCGCCTCTGCTCGGGGCACCTACCCTGCCCAGCGCTCAGCCACGAGGGTGGAGTGCTGGAGGCCTGCCCCGCACAGCCCTGCAGCCGATGCCGCAGCTGTGAAGGGCACAGCGCAGTGCCTGCTGGGTAGGGTCCAGAGCAAGGATTTGCCTGTGAGCCAGGGACCCAGCCAGCAGCCGGCAGCCCAGCGCGACCGGGCACACAGCAGAGCCGCGGCGATGACGGCGAGAACAGACAAGGTCGGGCCGAGCAGCGGGAGCAAGGCCCGCGCAGATCAGCCCGCGCCTCATCGCCATGCACATGGCAGCACCAGTGCTGCGGGCAGGGCCGCGGCGCCAGCATGGCCAGGCAGTGGCACAGGGACAGGTCACTGGCAACGAGAGGCAGAGCATGACCTATCAACGTCGGCAGCATACATCAAATCCTACCTCGACAGCAGGGCCTCGCGGATGCACCGTGAGGCTGCTGCGGAGTATCTGGCCACCATGTCTGTTGAGCTGGAAGGGTGCTGCCTAGGCCGCAGCAGGAACGGTCAGGCCCAGCTCAGCCAAACTATCATGCAGCGGCAGCAGGATGGCCTGGAGGAAAGCGAGTTCCAGCAGCAGGAGGGCGAGAGGCAGCATTTCCCCCTGACACGGTCGGGGTTGCTCGCTGTCATGCCAAGGCAGGTGAGTGCCAAGGAAGGGATGGGGTGGCATCTATTAGGACAGGATAGGGGGATGAACCCCATCATCTCCCGCTTCAATATGCCTGCAGCTGCTGCTGGACAGTTGCCAGCAGCCAGGTGCTGGTACGCACCTGCCTACCTTTACAAATCCCCCTCTCTCCTTTCATATCTGTAAGGCCTATGCATTTTTCAAACAGCAAGAGCCAGAGCTGACCTGTGTGGAGCTGCAAAAGGACTCTGCAAGAAAGAAAGAGCTACTGGAAGCCCATGCCCCTGAAAAGCAGCGGCTGCAGGCGGCAAGAGATGCAGTCCTGCCTGTGCCTGAGAACAAGCCAAGCAGCTTGGTCAGGAAGCTGGGGTGCGAATATGACATCACCACCTCCAACAGCTGCGTTGACCCTTGGTTCCCAGAGCTCTTCGAGGACACCCACTCTGGTCCCCAGGAGCGGCCTGGCTGCCCCAGCAGCATCGGCACAGAGGCGGCAGGAGAGGCAGCCGGTGACCAGCAGAGCGCAACCCCTGCCCCGGCGGCTGCCATGGCTGCTGAGCCAGCACCTTCTGCTCTGGCCGGAGACCCTGAGCAAGAGGGGACCCACACACCTCTCGCTCCCATGGCACAAGAGGAGGCAAAGGCACCAACTCCTGCCCCGGCGGCTGCCATGGCTGCTGAGCCGGCACCTTCTGCTCTGGCTGGAGACCCTGAGCAAGAGGGGACCCACACACCTCTCGCTCCCACGGCACAAGAGGAGGCAAAGGCACCAACTCCTGCCCCGGCGGCTGCCATGGCTGCTGAGCCGGCACCTTCTGCTCTGGACGGAGACCCTGAGCAAGAGGGGCACCACACACCTCTCGCTCCCACGGCACAAGACGAAGCAAAGGCACCAGAGCCTGCCCAGGTGGAGAGCCAGGCACCTGCCCCACTCACCAACACAGACTACGAGGCGGCTCTGCTGGACACGGCCCAGCGCATTGTGAAGGATGCCGTGGGCAAGGCTGTGGCTGTGATCCTGGGGCTCAGCCAGCAGCCAGTGGAACAGCAGGCCCTGGCCCAAAGCATGGGTGCGGCATGCGAGGAAGGAGATAATGTTGCCTCTCCCATGCCTGGGGACCATCAAGGAGAGGCCAGCACAGCCACTGTGTCCCCGGCAGCGTACGAGCATGAAGTGGCTTCTGCATTGCCTCAGAGCCCTGTGGCAGATGCTGGCACACCCAACCTTTCAAGAGCTGCAGAAGACGAAGGAGACGCAGCATCTTCTCCCTTGCCTTGGGAAACTTGGCACCAGGTAAGCCACGCACACATGGCCAGCACCGGTTGTGTGTGTGTCAGGGAGGTGCCTGGTGGTCTCTGTGTCAGCCCACTGACATCCCCGCCCTCCGCTACCTGTGCTCTTGCTCTCCCCTCGGGAGGAAAGGCACTGAAGAAGCGCAGCCTCTGAGGGACCTCCCCAGTAGGCAGCTGACAGCTGGGCTCGGGACGCCGAGCGCCACCGCTCTGGGCCCAGCCTGGCCAAAGCACCAGCCATCCCTGGCACTGGTCACAGAGCCACAAGGAGAAGCCACCCCACACCATGCGACCCAGACAACTAACGCCCAGCACCGACAGAGACAGACAGAGCTGGAGACAGCTGTTAGTTCTTGATGGTGCTGCTGCGCGTGGGGTTTCCACGGGAATGGCTCCCAGGGATTTTGTTGGGCTTCCCAGGACAAGAAGCCTCTTCCAGTCCCCTGGCTCAGAGCAGCGTTACCAGCACTCTTGGACGCTCTGCTGGTACTGCCCCAAGCAGAGCTTCTCCCTGAAGAGCCCCTCTTTGGGAACCGTTGGGTGATGTGCTAAAGCTCCTCTGCAGCCCCACACAGGGGCTCAGAGAGACAACGGCAGGAGGGGCAGCCCAAACCATTCTTGCTCACCTCCAGACAACTGGCATGTCCCTCCCCAGTTAGCCAGGGCTGCGGATAAGTGATGGCAAGTGGCTTTGAAGAGCCCTTCTGCTGGCTTCCGCAGCACCCTTGGGTGGATCCCGCCTGGCCCCGTAGACTTGTGTGTGAGTCAAAGTGGTGGAGCAGGTCGCTAACCATTTCCCCTTGGATTCTGGGGGCTCTGTCCTGCTGCCCGTCCCTGCCTTCCAGCTCACCAGGTTGGGTACCTTGGGAACAATTGGCTTACACTTAAAGGCAGAGGCAAAGAAGGCATTAAGTACCTCAGCCGTTCCCTCATCCTCTGCCACTACGTTTCCCCCCACATCGAATACAGAACGGAGATCCTCCTTAGCACTCCTCTTCTTGTTACTGTGTTTAAAGGAGGAGCCAGTGGCCTTGGCCGAGAAGGAGGCGTGGGAAGACAACAGCGACAACGAGCTGTTGCAAGGAGAGGACATCACCACCTCCAACATCTGGGTCAACCCCTTGTTCCCAGAGCTCTTCGAGGACACCCACTCTGGTCCCCAGGAGCGGCCTGGCTGCCCCAGCAGCGTCGGCACAGAGGCGGCAGGAGAGGCAGCCGGTGACCAGCAGAGCGCCGCAACCCCTGCCCCGGCGGCTGCCATGGCTGCTGAGCCGGCACCTTCTGCTCTGGACGGAGATGCTGAGCAAGAGGAGCACCACATGCCCCTCGCTCCCATGGCACAAGACGAAGCAAGGGCACCAGAGCCTGCCCAGGTGGAGAGCCCGGCACCTGCCCCACTCACCAACACAGACTACGAGGCGGCTCTGCTGGACACGGCCCAGCGCATTGTGAAGGATGCCGTGGGCAAGGCTGTGGCTGTGATCCTGGGGCTCAGCCAGCAGCCAGTGGAACAGCAGGCCCTGGCCCAAAGCATGGGTGCGGCATGCGAGGAAGGAGATAATGTTGCCTCTCCCATGCCTGGGGACCATCAAGGAGAGGCCAGCACAGCCCCTGTGTCCCCGGCAGCGAATGAGGATGAAGTGGCTTCTGCATTGCCTCAGAGCCCTGTGGCAGATGCTGACACATGCCACGGTTCATCAGGACCAGACAACGATGGAGACGCAGCACCTTCTCCCTTGCCTTGGGACCCTCGGCTCCAGGTGAGCCAGGCACCCATGGCCAGCACCGGTTGTGTGTGTGTCAGGGAGGTGCCTGGTGGTCCCCCTGTCAGCCTGCTGACATCCCCGCCCTCCGCTACCTGTGCTCTTGCTCTCCCCATGCAGGTGTCCTCAGAGCACAGGGGTGACGCACAGCCCTCCTGCGGCTGCAGGGACATGCCCGAGGATGACCCAGGTACGTCCCCGAGTCAAGCAGCGCCACAAGTAGGGCAGGCCTGGCCCAGCCATTCTGGCAAGGCCTACCCAGGTCAGGCCGGCAGCACTGTGTGCACGGGGGCTGGCCATGCCCCTGCCACCCCGCCCTGGGGAAAGCAGGAGCTTGCCCGCTGCCCACCCACACGCTCACCTACAGCTCTCCTTCCCCTGCAGGCACCGCGGCTCTCCCGCACCCCCTGCATCAACAGCAACGGCCCTCGCTCTTCAGGAGGGCGCTCAGGGCTCTGCGCAGGGCTTTCCGCTTCAGCTGCATCGCGGGACAGCAAGAGAAGCAGCGCCCCGCTGCCAGCGCCCGGCGGGTCCCCGGGCACGGCGTCTGGCCCTGAGCCTGCGCAGCGCCCACAGGGAGCGGCACGCAGAGGCACGTGAGCGATGGCTGCATGGACGGCACCTCAGGCATTCAGCTGCTCTGAGGACATCGTGCTGCCCGCCTCTGCTCGGATGTGGATGCTTTCCGAGGCCAATAAATGATGAGCGTTTTCCCGCAGTGCTTGACTGTGCCTGCTGCACCTCGGGAGAAAGACGGGTGGAGGCAAGAACCATTCCGGCAGGCAGAGCTGGACAGCCCCTCGGCTGCCTCTTCTCCAGGCCGAGCACAGCCCATGCCCTCGGCCCCTGCACGTGCCCCTGGCACTCCAGCTCCGGCACACCAGCTGGGGCCTCCGCTGGCCTCGCTCCACAGGCTCGCTGCCCACCCCTGCCCACCTTGGCCTCCAGGGCCTTTCCCACAGCCGCTGCTGCTCAGCAGCCACCCAGCCCCAGCCCCAGCCCCACCTCCCGTGGGCAGCCAGCCCATCCTTGGGATGGTGCTTGGCGCTTGCCTTTGCTGCATTCCCTGGGGTCCCCGGCAGCCCATTCCTCTGCCACGGCCAAGTCCCTCCAAAGAACTGCCTGGTACCCACCCAGCACCGCCCACTGCCACCCCCAGCATGGGCGCCTGCCCTGTCCTGGCTGTCGGTGTCATCTCTCCCACGCTCCACCTCTGCAGGAGAGGCGCTGAAGAAGGGCAGCCCGGGAGGGACCTCCCCAGTAAGCAGCCACCAGCCAGGCTCGGGATGCCGAGCGCCGCCGTCCCCAGAGCCCAGCCGACCGCACAATGCGCCACCCACCCCTGGCGCTGGTCACAGAGCCTCCCCTCTTTGCTCAGTCCCACGGCCGGGGGCAACCCCAGAGGACCTCCAGCCTGCCTGGCACCGTTGGGCCCGGGGAGAGCCCAGCTGGCTCTTCCCACTCCCCTGCTCCTCCGGCAGGGCCATGGGAACCACGTCCAGCAGCGTTTGTGACAACACCTTCCCAGCGACAGGGCAGCCTGGACGTTCCCCCACCGCTCCTCCTCGCCCTTCTGGAAGATGGCTCTGCCACAGTTGCTCCAATCACCAGGAGTCTCCCCAGATCAGCACGCCCTGCCGCGGAGCAGAGCGGGGCTTTGCGCTGGCACGCCGCGGCTGCCCCCAGCCCCGCCAGGCTCCCCAGCCAGTCGCACAGTCTTTTGGTAAACAGTTTAATTAATACACTGAAAGGACCGCTGCTGGCTCCAGCTGGAGTTCACCCGCTGCTCTGCTTGGCCGCCAGTCTCTTGTCTCTCTCTTCAGCAATGCTGAGACGCATGCCCTTTCCACGGGGCGGGGAGACCCACCGCTTGTGGCCCTGCAGCAAGGGACAAGCAGCCACCTCACCGCGTGACACCCGCACAGGGGCAGAGCTCTCCCTCTCGGCGGGGAGCAGCAGCAGGTGCCAGCCCCTGCCCATGCTGGGCCACGCACACATGGCCGCCCGGCGCTATGGCCCAGCAGAAGCCCCTCGGGAAGGTGCCCAAGGTGTACAGGCCTACACTTGCCTCTTCCTTCCGCTCTCCTCCGTGAAGAACGCACCGCAGCCAAAAGGGAAACACCACCCCTTTGCGACCGGGACACGAGAGCCCAGCGGGGATGGCGGGCGAGAGAGCAGAGGCGCTGGCGGGGACGGCACTCTCCCTCGGAGCGGCTGCCCGGGCCACATCAAGATCTGAGCCCCGAGCACTGCGCTGCCCCCAGCTCTCAGAGCCTTCAGAAAAGCACAGGGCTGCTCCTCGAAAACGTCCCCGTTGCTAACTTCACGGAGGCTTCCCCTTCCGCGAGCGGCCAGCCCGGAGCAGGCAGGAGCACAGGGAGCGGAGCCGGCACTGAGGCCAGCACTGGAGCTTCCCTGCGTGATGGGGCCTGCGGGGCTCCCCTGCGTTCCTCTGCGCGTGCGGGCGCCGCAGCACCCCCAGGCCTGGGGGCCCTGTGTGGCCGCAATGCCTGGGGACGAGGCCGCGGCGGTGGCACCCGGAGCGGCTGAATGCACGCAGGACGGAGCTCTGCAGCGGCCGCTGGCACAGCGCGTATGGGGGAGGTGTTGTCTTGGGCCGGGCCGGGGCCTCGCGCAGGGCAGAGCAGGGGCTGGGCCAGTCCCAGCCGGTCCCAGCCGGTCCCAGCCAGTTCCAGCCAGCCACGGGCGTGGGCGCCTCCATAGCGACCCCCAGGGCTTTATGATGCGGGGGCCTCGTGGTGCCCACCGGCCATTGTGACAGGGGTCCCCACGGTGACCGTGGGGGCATATAAGGAGCGAGAGCCCGGGGACACCCACTCCCAGGAGAGCACCTCCCTCAGGAGGCAGCATCTTCCCTGGGTGCCTGCCCGTGGCAGGTCGGCGGCGACGATGCCCAAGACGCCCATGGATAAGGAGGCGAACGCCCACTCCCAGCCCAACAACGGGCTGCTGAGCCTGCGGAAGAGCAGCCAGGTGAGGGACGGGGCAGGAGGGAGAGGCCGCTGGTGGGACGCGGCCGCACAGAGCTGCCCTGGTGCCAGGCTTGCCGGCACCGTGGGGGCCGTTGTGCCAAGGCAGCCGCCTCCATCCCACGCCTCCTCCTCCTCCTGCCCACAGGTGGGCCGCAGGCTGCCGCAGGCAGCACCACAGAGCAGACAGAGCCAGGCCTCGTCCCTCCATGGGGCCAGGCTGCCACGCCTCCCCTGCTCAGAGAGCTTGCAGGCCACTGGGAGCTGCCACGCACAGGTAGGGAGCCCGACGGAGACGGGGCCGAACGTCTTCCCGACCCCAGGAGCTGCCGACGGGCGGACGGGAGGGGCAGGATGGGACAGGCGGGCCCGTAGCGAGCAGAGCCCTTCCCGGCTGGGTGCCCGGCCATGCCGGGGGTGCTCCTGGGAACTGCCGTGATCCGCAGGGGGACCAGCCCTCATCCCGGCCGACTCTGGAGCAGGGTAGCAGCCGCCTGCGGGGCAGAGCGTTGCCCTGGGGGCTGGCAGGGGAGCCCAGCTGCAGCAGCTCTTCCAGCCAGGGCGTGGGGGCACGGGCCACAGTGACACGGCCTCTCTGCTTGCCTTCTCTTGTAGATGGACAGCCTGGCGCTCTGCAACACGGTGAGGCGGAAGGAGACAGCCCCTCTGCCAGCCTTGCTGCCTCTCCGCCGGCAGGCAGCGGCACCCGGGCACGCACCCGCAGCTCGGCCAGCAGCAGTTGCGAGCACCTGCTGCAAGCTGCCCACTTTGCCAGCAGCACCCTCTGCATCTGCTGCCAGGAGCAGGGAAATGGCCGTCAGCACCACAGCCGGCGGCCACCAGCAGCTTGTCGCCTCTGCTCGGGGCACCTACCCTGCCCAGCGCTCAGCCACGAGGGTGGAGTGCTGGAGGCCTGCCCCGCACAGCCCTGCAGCCGATGCCGCAGCTGTGAAGGGCACAGCGCAGTGCCTGCTGGGTAGGGTCCAGAGCAAGGATTTGCCTGTGAGCCAGGGACCCAGCCAGCAGCCGGCAGCCCAGCGCGACCGGGCACACAGCAGAGCCGCGGTGATGATGGCGAGAACAGACAAGGTCGGGCCGAGCAGCAGGAGCAAGGCCCGCGCAGATCAGCCCGCGCCTCATCGCCATGCACATGGCAGCACCAGTGCTGCTGGCAGGGCCGCGGCGCCAGCATGGCCAGGCAGTGGCACAGGGACAGGCCACTGGCAACGAGAGGCAGAGCATGACCTATCAACGTCGGCAGCATACATCAAATCCTACCTCAACAGCAGGGCCTCGCGGATGCACCGTGAGGCTGCTGCGGAGTATCTGGCCACCATGTCTGTTGAGCTGGAAGGGTGCTGCCTGGGCCGCAGCAGGAACGGTCAGGCCCAGCTCAGCCAAACTATCATGCAGCGGCAGCAGGATGGCCTGGAGGAAAGCGAGTTCCAGCAGCAGGAGGGCGAGAGGCAGCATTTCCCCCTGACACGGTCGGGGTTGCTCGCTGTCATGCCAAGGCAGGTGAGTGCCAAGGAAGGGATGGGGTGGCATCTATTAGGACAGGATAGGGGGATGAACCCCATCATCTCCCGCTTCAATATGCCTGCAGCTGCTGCTGGACAGTTGCCAGCAGCCAGGTGCTGGTACGCACCTGCCTACCTTTACAAATCCCCCTCTCTCCTTTCATATCTGTAAGGCCTATGCATTTTTCAAACAGCAAGAGCCAGAGCTGACCTGTGTGGAGCTGCAAAAGGACTCTGCAAGAAAGAAAGAGCTACTGGAAGCCCATGCCCCTGAAAAGCAGCGGCTGCAGGCGGCAAGAGATGCAGTCCTGCCTGTGCCTGAGAACAAGCCAAGCAGCTTGGTCAGGAAGCTGGGGTGGGAATATGACATCACCACCTCCAACAGCTGCGTTGACCCTTGGTTCCCAGAGCTCTTCGAGGACACCCACTCTGGTCCCCAGGAGCGGCCTGGCTGCCCCAGCAGCGTCGGCACAGAGGCGGCAGGAGAGGCAGCCGGTGACCAGCAGAGCGCAACTCCTGCCCCGGGGGCTGCCATGGCTGCTGAGCCGGCACCTTCTGCTCTGGCTGGAGACCCTGAGCAAGAGGGGACCCACACACCTCTCGTTCCCATGGCACAAGAGGAGGCAAAGGCACCAACTCCTGCCCCGGCGGCTGCCATGGCTGCTGAGCCGGCACCTTCTGCTCTGGCCGGAGACCCTGAGCAAGAGGGGCACCACACACCTCTCGCTCCCACGGCACAAGAGGAGGCAAAGGCACCAACTCCTGCCCCGGCGGCTGCCATGGCTGCTGAGCCGGCACCTTCTGCACTGGACGGAGATGCTGAACAAGAAGGGCACCACACGCCCCTCGCTCCCATGGCACAAGACGAAGCAAAGGCACCAGAGCCTGCCCAGGTGGAGAGCCAGGCACCTGCCCCACTCACCAACACAGACTACGAGGCGGCTCTGCTGGACACGGCCCAGCGCATTGTGAAGGATGCCGTGGGCAAGGCTGTGGCTGTGATCCTGGGGCTCAGCCAGCAGCCAGTGGAACAGCAGGCCCTGGCCCAAAGCATGGGTGCGGCATGCGAGGAAGGAGATAATGTTGCCTCTCCCATGCCTGGGGACCATCAAGGAGAGGCCAGCACAGCCACTGTGTCCCCGGCAGCGTACGAGCATGAAGTGGCTTCTGCATTGCCTCAGAGCCCTGTGGCAGATGCTGGCACACCCAACCTTTCAAGAGCTGCAGAAGACGAAGGAGACGCAGCATCTTCTCCCTTGCCTTGGGAAACTTGGCACCAGGTAAGCCACGCACACATGGCCAGCACCGGTTGTGTGTGTGTCAGGGAGGTGCCTGGTGGTCTCTGTGTCAGCCCACTGACATCCCCGCCCTCCGCTACCTGTGCTCTTGCTCTCCCCTCGGGAGGAAAGGCACTGAAGAAGCGCAGCCTCTGAGGGACCTCCCCAGTAGGCAGCTGACAGCTGGGCTCGGGACGCCGAGCGCCACCGCTCTGGGCCCAGCCTGGCCAAAGCACCAGCCATCCCTGGCACTGGTCACAGAGCCACAAGGAGAAGCCACCCCACACCATGCGACCCAGACAACTAACGCCCAGCACCGACAGAGACAGACAGAGCTGGAGACAGCTGTTAGTTCTTGATGGTGCTGCTGCGCGTGGGGTTTCCACGGGAATGGCTCCCAGGGATTTTGTTGGGCTTCCCAGGACAAGAAGCCTCTTCCAGTCCCCTGGCTCAGAGCAGCGTTACCAGCACTCTTGGACGCTCTGCTGGTACTGCCCCAAGCAGAGCTTCTCCCTGAAGAGCCCCTCTTTGGGAACCGTTGGGTGATGTGCTAAAGCTCCTCTGCAGCCCCACACAGGGGCTCAGAGAGACAACGGCAGGAGGGGCAGCCCAAACCATTCTTGCTCACCTCCAGACAACTGGCATGTCCCTCCCCAGTTAGCCAGGGCTGCGGATAAGTGATGGCAAGTGGCTTTGAAGAGCCCTTCTGCTGGCTTCCGCAGCACCCTTGGGTGGATCCCGCCTGGCCCCGTAGACTTGTGTGTGAGTCAAAGTGGTGGAGCAGGTCGCTAACCATTTCCCCTTGGATTCTGGGGGCTCTGTCCTGCTGCCCGTCCCTGCCTTCCAGCTCACCAGGTTGGGTACCTTGGGAACAATTGGCTTACACTTAAAGGCAGAGGCAAAGAAGGCATTAAGTACCTCAGCCGTTCCCTCATCCTCTGCCACTACGTTTCCCCCCACATCGAATACAGAACGGAGATCCTCCTTAGCACTCCTCTTCTTGTTACTGTGTTTAAAGGAGGAGCCAGTGGCCTTGGCCGAGAAGGAGGCGTGGGAAGACAACAGCGACAACGAGCTGTTGCAAGGAGAGGACATCACCACCTCCAACATCTGGGTCAACCCCTTGTTCCCAGAGCTCTTCGAGGACACCATAGGAATATTTTATCATGGTTGTGTTAGCTGAATTTAGCGCAGACTAATACGGAAAGGAAGTAGAAAACACTCAGTATCAGTATGAGATCCAGAGTTCAGGCTGTAATTCTGATTTATATCATACACACCTATAGTTACAACCAGGTGTAAATAATGTCCACTGCAAGGGTATGTGAAGCCCCCATGGTAACCCAGAAGTGGCATTACAAAATGTTTTTTCTCCATTAAGGGATTATGCTGATAGAAATGATAGGAGACACAGCTTAGTGGATCTGAAGTTTTCCAACTGTTTTTCTAAAGCTGTTTCCAGCAAAACCAGATAGACTTTTGTTATAATTAATTTAGCCTTCAACGGAATTTCAATCAAAGTTGACAATTTATTGAATAGAGACAAGCAAGCAGCGCTGGATGCACGGGGGATCCTTCCGCCTAACGTGCATACCGTCATACAAAATTACAGGGTTTATATTCAGTTACTTAATTAATAACAATTAGTAAAAAGACGGCTAAGTTTACACTCATTGGTCAGTGATAAGCATCCCACTTGCCATTGGTCAGCCGTAGTTAAATTAGTCACGCTTGCCATGTAGATTAGCCCGCATGCTCTTTACGGGTGTGGGGGGCAAGTCTTTTTGGTCACTCCCCTTTGCAGCACGGTGCCTCCACTGTTAGTCCCTGAAGGTCAACTGAATTGTATCTTTTTAGGAGGACGCCCTCCCGACTGGCCCAAGCACCATCCATTATCTTGTTAAAATTCTCAGGCGCCAGCCCCCCCAGTTATCTGATCAATTTTGGGTCACACTTTTGTCTTCACCATCAACCCAAATCGCCAATCAACATTCCAACCATTAAGACAGTTAACAAGTCAATTGAACGGCCCTTGGTTACACAAGCACAAACAGAACGGTCAAATGATAGAAGGTCACACTTCACCATGTGACTCTAGCATTGTTCCATATTGACACGATTCAGATGAACACATTTTACACTTTTATCACTTGTTACTTGGGAGCAGAGACCAACCCCCCTCTCACTCCAGCCCCTCTCAGGCAGCTGCAGAGAGCGAGAAGGGCTCCCCTCAGCCCCCTCTTCTCCAGGCTAAACCCCCCCAGCCCCCTCAGCCGCCCCCCAGCACACTTGTGCTCCAGACCCTGCCCCAGCCCCACTGCCCTTCTCTGGACACGCTCCAGCCCCTCAAGGCCCTTCTTGTCCCGAGGGGCCCAAACCTGAGCCCAGCATTCGAGGTGGGGCCTCCCCAGGGCCCAGCACAGGGGCCCCATCCCTGCCCGGCTCCTGCTGGCCACACCAGTGCTGACACAAGCCCGGGGGCTGGTGGCCTCCTTGGCCACCCGGGCACTGCTGGCTCATGCCCAGCCGGCTGTCAGCCAGCACCCCCAGGGCCTTCTCCGCCGGGCACTTCCCAGCCCCTCTGCCCCGGGCCTGGGGCGCTGCCTGGGGTTGGGGTGACCCAAGGGCAGGACCCGGCACTTGGCCTTGTTAAACCTCATACAGCTGGCCTCGGCCCATCGATCCAGCCTGCCCAGGTCCCTCTGCAGAGCCTTCCTGCCCTCGAGCAGATCAACACTCCCGCCCAGCTTGGTGTCATCTGCAAAGTCACTGAGGGTGCCCTCGATCACCTCATCCAGATCATTGATAAAGGTATTAAACAAGACTGGCCCCAACTCTGAGCCCTGGGGAGCCCCGCTCGTGACCAGCTGCCAACTGGATCTAGCTCCGCTCACCACAGCTCTCTGGGCTCTCTCAGCAGCCCCACGGAGCCGGGCGGGAGCAGCCCCCGAGGCCGCACGGTACCGGCTCCCCGGGCCGGGCCGGGCCGGACGGTGCTGCGGGAGGGCCGGGCCCGGCTCTGGTGCAGGCCGGCTGCAGCCCGGGCTGCGGCTGGGGCAGGGACGCCCCCCGCGCCCCCCGCACCCCCCGCATAGTCGGGCTTTCGGCCGGCTTTCGGCGCCCCGCCTGCGCGCCCTCCGAGCTCCGCCGGGCCCCGGGCACGTCCAGCCCTGGGAGGGCGGGGAGAGGCGGCCCCGCTCGGCCCACGCAGGCTCCGCAGCCAGGGCGGCACCGGGGCTCAGAGGGGCTTCTGGATCATGGCCAGGGATGGCGCAGCCCAGGTCCGGCCCGGGGGAGCAACGGGGGGGCGGGCGCCGCCAGAGCCCCCCTCGGAGCGGGGGCTGCGCGGGCAGCCTCTGCCCGGGGCTGGGCCGGCGCCTGAGGAACCTCCCCGGGACTGAGAGCCCTCGCCTTCCTTTGGGTGAGCGATTCCTCCTGGAAACACCCTCGAGGGAGCCCTCGGACCCCCGCGAGCGCCTGGACCTTCGGGGTCCCCGGGAGAGGGAGAGAGCTCCCCTTGGGGAGGGACGGGGGGGGCGCGCTGTGGGCCATCGTCCTTGGCTGGAAACGTGGAGTGACAATACCCCGACCGACAGCTCGAGCCTGTCACGCGTGAAATGTCAGCAGAGGGTGGACTGGTTGCAGTTGGCCCCTGTTCCTCATGGGGTTTTGGTGTGCTTTTGGATGTTCCAGCTTGTCCTTAGGGGTCTGGGTTAGTTTTAGTGGCTCCTGCTGGCCACACTACTGCTGATACAAATGATTCCTGCTGAGAGATGGTCTGTGGCCCTGCCTCCAGGCCCCACCTCCTCTCCACCCTGGTTAAGCACTGGAGTGGGTGCTGTACTTTTTGCTGGCAATTTGGGCTCTGTGGGGAAGGAGTTCCCCCAGCCCCAGTGCTAGCCCCAGCATTTCATACCCATACCCTCACGGTCCCTGAGCCTTGACCACTGTGGTGCCTGGCCCAGCAACTGCAGGCACCCTCCCTTGCCTAATTCTGGATCTGCATTTGACCACAAATGCTAGAATGTCTGTCTAGAAAATAATGTTCCATAAGTATCCATAGATGGTTTCTCAAAACTTATCTAGGCAGATTACGTAAATCTTTTAATTGTTCAAATAGGTGTCAGAGGTGGATCACTTCCAGAAAACGTCACAGCACATACAGACCCTCCATACTGCTCATCTTCCTAAAGGCTATAGATAAGAAACACTGGAAGCCTTATGATCATGCCACAAATTTTAAAGTAGAGAGACATGCTAAAGCATGAAACCTGAGTGTGGGACCCCCCCCTTGATTTATCTAAAGTGCATGCAGACACAAGGTCTGGGATAGAAATAGGCCAGGCCCTTGAGTTTTGTCATGGCAGGGGCCATGAAATGTCCTGATTCACTGGCCTACCTGCGAGGTGGTGATCTAGTGCAATTAGTAAAAGGGTCTCTATTTGAGGTTTACCACCTACAGTGGTAATGTCCCTGGGCTGCATACACTTGCGGGTAACTTAAATATTGAGGGGTTTGACAGATGTAACTAAGCAGTGTGTGAAACTTGTCCTTGGCACACTGAAACGCACGAGGCTCTGTCAGAACATCAGGAAACACTTTTTTATTGTGGGGGTGGCTAAGGACTGGCACAGGTTGCTCAGGGGTTTGTGGAATCTCCCTCCTTGGAGATACTCAAAGGCTGTCTGGACACATTCCTGGGAAACCACCTGTAGGTGGCCATGCTTGAGCAGAGGATTTGGACCAGAAGACCTCCAGAGGCCCTTTCCAACCTCAGTCTTCCTGTGATTCTGTATCCAGAATACCAGTGAACTCCACACAATGCTGGAAATAACCCCAAACTTTCTACCAATTCAATGGCAGGATTTTAACAAGGGTCTACAACCTGACCACTATGGCACAGTGCTGTTATGGAAACAATTAACTCCACCATGGCCAAGAGTGTCACTTCCATCATCACACATTAGTGGTCATTAGGACCGTGACAAGCCTAATCATCAGTGCCCCAAAAGACCTCTGGATCTGGAGCCCCCAGCAGCAGTTTGCTGAAGTTTAAGATCAAAGTGGCACTCTGACTTTTCAGACCAGATTTGGCTAGTCCTTGTTCATTATGCCAGCTTTTTAAAAGGTCCTTGCATTGATTGCTCTGTATTGATTAACATTACTTGTATAGTGACTGGTATGTAGCACAGTGAAATGTGGGAAAAAATAGTGATATCAAAAACGTTTTCCATCTCAACAATTGCTCCGATTTTTTTCCCCATAGTTGTTGTGTGTATAGGAACAGCAATGCTGAGACGCATGCCCTTTCCACGGGGCGGGGAGACCCACCGCTTGTGGCCCTGCAGCAAGGGACAAGCAGCCACCTCACCGCGTGACACCCGCACAGGGGCAGAGCTCTCCCTCTCGGCGGGGAGCAGCAGCAGGTGCCAGCCCCTGCCCATGCTGGGCCACGCACACATGGCCGCCCGGCGCTATGGCCCAGCAGAAGCCCCTCGGGAAGGTGCCCAAGGGGTACAGGCCTACACTTGCCTCTTCCTTCCGCTCTCCTCCGTGAAGAACGCACCGCAGCCAAAAGGGAAACACCACCCCTTTGCGACCGGGACACGAGAGCCCAGCGGGGATGGCGGGCGAGAGAGCAGAGGCGCTGGCGGGGACGGCACTCTCCCTCGGAGCGGCTGCCCGGGCCACATCAAGATCTGAGCTCCGAGCACTGCGCTGCCCCCAGCTCTCAGAGCCTTCAGAAAAGCACAGGGCTGCTCCTCGAAAACGTCCCCGTTGCCAACTTCACGGAGGCTTCCCCTTCCGCGAGCGGCCAGCCCGGAGCAGGCAGGAGCACAGGGAGCGGAGCCGGCACTGAGGCCAGCACTGGAGCTTCCCTGCGTGATGGGGCCTGCGGGGCTCCCCTGCGTTCCTCTGCGCGCGCGGGTGCCGCAGCACCCCCAGGCCTGGGGGCCCTGTGTGGCCGCAATGCCTGGGGACGAGGCCGCGGCGGTGGCACCCGGAGCGGCTGAATGCACGCAGGACGGAGCTCTGCAGCGGCCGCTGGCACAGCGCGTATGGGGGAGGTGTTGTCTTGGGCCGGGCCGGGGCCTCGCGCAGGGCAGAGCAGGGGCTGGGCCAGTCCCAGCCGGTCCCAGCCGGTCCCAGCCAGTTCCAGCCAGCCACGGGCGTGGGCGCCTCCATAGCGAGCCCCAGGGCTTTATGATGCGGGGGCCTCGTGGTGCCCACCGGCCATTGTGACAGGGGTCCCCACGGTGACCGTGGGGGCATATAAGGAGCGAGAGCCCGGGGACACCCACTCCCAGGAGAGCACCTCCCTCAGGAGGCAGCATCTTCCCTGGGTGCCTGCCCGTGGCAGGTCGGCGGCGACGATGCCCAAGACGCCCATGGATAAGGAGGCGAACGCCCACTCCCAGCCCAACAACGGGCTGCTGAGCCTGCGGAAGAGCAGCCAGGTGAGGGATGGGGCAGGAGGGAGAGGCCGCTGGTGGGACGCGGCCGCACAGAGCTGCCCTGGTGCCAGGCTTGCCGGCGCCGTGGGGGCCGTTGTGCCAAGGCAGCCGCCTCCATCCCACGCCTCCTCCTCCTCCTGCCCACAGGTGGGCCGCAGGCTGCCGCAGGCAGCACCACAGAGCAGACAGAGCCAGGCCTCGTCCCTCCATGGGGCCAGGCTGCCACGCCTCCCCTGCTCAGAGAGCTTGCAGGCCACTGGGAGCTGCCACGCACAGGTAGGGAGCCCGACGGAGACGGGGCCGAACGTCTTCCTGACCCCAGGAGCTGCCGACGGGCGGACGGGAGGGGCAGGATGGGACAGGCGGGCCCGTAGCGAGCAGAGCCCTTCCCGGCTGGGTGCCCGGCCATGCCGGGGGTGCTCCTGGGAACTGCCGTGATCCGCAGGGGGACCAGCCCTCATCCCGGCCGACTCTGGAGCAGGGTAGCAGCCGCTTGCGGGGCAGAGCGTTGCCCTGGGGGCTGGCAGGGGAGCCCAGCTGCAGCAGCTCTTCCAGCCAGGGCGTGGGGGCACGGGCCACAGTGACACGGCCTCTCTGCTTGCCTTCTCTTGTAGATGGACAGCCTGGCGCTCTGCAACACGGTGAGGCGGAAGGAGACAGCCCCTCTGCCAGCCTTGCTGCCTCTCCGCCGGCAGGCAGCGGCACCCGGGCACGCACCCGCAGCTCGGCCAGCAGCAGTTGCGAGCACCTGCTGCAAGCTGCCCACTTTGCCAGCAGCACCCTCTGCATCTGCTGCCAGGGGCAGGGAAATGGCCGTCAGCACCACAGCCGGCGGCCACCAGCAGCTTGTCGCCTCTGCTCGGGGCACCTACCCTGCCCAGCGCTCAGCCACGAGGGTGGAGTGCTGGAGGCCTGCCCCGCACAGCCCTGCAGCCGATGCCGCAGCTGTGAAGGGCACAGCGCAGTGCCTGCTGGGTAGGGTCCAGAGCAAGGATTTGCCTGTGAGCCAGGGACCCAGCCAGCAGCCGGCAGCCCAGCGCGACCGGGCACACAGCAGAGCCGCGGCGATGACGGCGAGAACAGACAAGGTCGGGCCGAGCAGCGGGAGCAAGGCCCGCGCAGATCAGCCCGCGCCTCATCGCCATGCACATGGCAGCACCAGTGCTGCTGGCAGGGCCGCGGCGCCAGCATGGCCAGGCACTGGCACAGGGACAGGCCACTGGCAACGAGAGGCAGAGCATGACCTATCAACGTCGGCAGCATACATCAAATCCTACCTCGACAGCAGGGCCTCGCGGCTGTACCGTGAGGCTGCTGCACAATATTTGGCCACCATGTCTGTTGAGCTGGAAGGGTGCTGCCTGGGCCGCAGCAGGAACGGTCAGGCCCAGCTCAGCCAAACTATCATGCAGCGGCAGCAGGATGGCCTGGAGGAAAGCGAGTTCCAGCAGCAGGAGGGCGAGAGGCAGCATTTCCCCCTGACACGGTCGGGGTTGCTCGCTGTCATGCCAAGGCAGGTGAGTGCCAAGGAAGGGATGGGGTGGCATCTATTAGGACAGGATAGGGGGATGAACCCCATCATCTCCCGCTTCAATATGCCTGCAGCTGCTGCTGGACAGTTGCCAGCAGCCAGGTGCTGGTACGCACCTGCCTACCTTTACAAATCCCCCTCTCTCCTTTCATATCTGTAAGGCCTATGCATTTTTCAAACAGCAAGAGCCAGAGCTGACCTGTGTGGAGCTGCAAAAGGACTCTGCAAGAAAGAAAGAGCTACTGGAAGCCCATGCCCCTGAAAAGCAGCGGCTGCAGGCGGCAAGAGATGCAGTCCTGCCTGTGCCTGAGAACAAGCCAAGCAGCTTGGTCAGGAAGCTGGGGTGGGAATATGACATCACCACCTCCAACAGCTGCGTTGACCCTTGGTTCCCAGAGCTCTTCGAGGACACCCACTCTGGTCCCCAGGAGCGGCCTGGCTGCCCCAGCAGCATCGGCACAGAGGCGGCAGGAGAGGCAGCCGGTGACCAGCAGAGCGCAACTCCTGCCCCGGCGGCTGCCATGGCTGCTGAGCCAGCACCTTCTGCTCTGGCCGGAGACCCTGAGCAAGAGGGGACCCACACACCTCTCGCTCCCATGGCACAAGAGGAGGCAAAGGCACCAACTCCTGCCCCGGCGGCTGCCATGGCTGCTGAGCCGGCACCTTCTGCTCTGGCCGGAGACCCTGAGCAAGAGGGGACCCACACACCTCTCGCTCCCATGGCACAAGAGGAGGCAAAGGCACCAACTCCTGCCCCGGCGGCTGCCATGGCTGCTGAGCCGGCACCTTCTGCTCTGGCCGGAGACCCTGAGCAAGAGGGGCACCACACACCTCTCGCTCCCACGGCACAAGAGGAGGCAAAGGCACCAACCCCTGCCCCGGCGGCTGCCATGGCTGCTGAGCCGGCACCTTCTGCTCTGGCCGGAGATCCTGAACAAGAAGGGCACCACACGCCCCTCGCTCCCATGGCACAAGACGAAGCAAAGGCACCAGAGCCTGCCCAGGTGGAGAGCCAGGCACCTGCCCCACTCACCAACACAGACTACGAGGCGGCTCTGCTGGACACGGCCCAGCGCATTGTGAAGGATGCCGTGGGCAAGGCTGTGGCTGTGATCCTGGGGCTCAGCCAGCAGCCAGTGGAACAGCAGGCCCTGGCCCAAAGCATGGGTGCGGCATGCGAGGAAGGAGATAATGTTGCCTCTCCCATGCCTGGGGACCATCAAGGAGAGGCCAGCACAGCCCCTGTGTCCCCGGCAGCGAATGAGGATGAAGTGGCTTCTGCATTGCCTCAGAGCCCTGTGGCAGATGCTGGCACACCCAACCTTTCAAGAGCTGCAGAAGACGAAGGAGACGCAGCATCTTCTCCCTTGCCTTGGGAAACTTGGCACCAGGTAAGCCACGCGCACATGGCCAGCACCGGTTGTGTGTGTGTCAGGGAGGTGCCTGGTGGTCTCCGTGTCAGCCCACTGACATCCCCGCCCTCCGCTACCTGTGCTCTTGCTCTCCCCTCGGGAGGAAAGGCACTGAAGAAGCGCAGCCTCTGAGGGACCTCCCCAGTAGGCAGCTGACAGCTGGGCTCGGGACGCCGAGCGCCACCGCTCTGGGCCCAGCCTGGCCAAAGCACCAGCCATCCCTGGCACTGGTCACAGAGCCACAAGGAGAAGCCACCCCACACCATGCGACCCAGACAACTAACGCCCAGCACCGACAGAGACAGACAGAGCTGGAGACAGCTGTTAGTTCTTGATGGTGCTGCTGCGCGTGGGGTTTCCACGGGAATGGCTCCCAGGGATTTTGTTGGGCTTCCCAGGACAAGAAGCCTCTTCCAGTCCCCTGGCTCAGAGCAGCGTTACCAGCACTCTTGGACGCTCTGCTGGTACTGCCCCAAGCAGAGCTTCTCCCTGAAGAGCCCCTCTTTGGGAACCGTTGGGTGATGTGCTAAAGCTCCTCTGCAGCCCCACACAGGGGCTCAGAGAGACAACGGCAGGAGGGGCAGCCCAAACCGTTCTTGCTCACCTCCAGACAACTGGCATGTCCCTCCCCGGTTAGCCAGGGCTGCGGATAAGTGATGGCAAGTGGCTTTGAAGAGCCCTTCTGCTGGCTTCCGCAGCACCCTTGGGTGGATCCCGCCTGGCCCCGTAGACTTGTGTGTGAGTCAAAGTGGTGGAGCAGGTCGCTAACCATTTCCCCTTGGATTCTGGGGGCTCTGTCCTGCTGCCCGTCCCTGCCTTCCAGCTCACCAGGTTGGGTACCTTGGGAACAATTGGCTTACACTTAAAGGCAGAGGCAAAGAAGGCATTAAGTACCTCAGCCGTTCCCTCATCCTCTGCCACTACGTTTCCCCCCACATCGAATACAGAACGGAGATCCTCCTTAGCACTCCTCTTCTTGTTACTGTGTTTAAAGGAGGAGCCAGTGGCCTTGGCCGAGAAGGAGGCGTGGGAAGACAACAGCGACAACGAGCTGTTGCAAGGAGAGGACATCACCACCTCCAACATCTGGGTCAACCCCTTGTTCCCAGAGCTCTTCGAGGACACCCACTCTGGTCCCCAGGAGCGGCCTGGCTGCCCCAGCAGCGTCGGCACAGAGGCGGCAGGAGAGGCAGCCGGTGACCAGCAGAGCGCCGCAACTCCTGCCCCGGCGGCTGCCATGGCTGCTGAGCCGGCACCTTCTGCTCTGGCCGGAGATGCTGAGCAAGAGGGGCACCACACGCCCCTCGCTCCCATGGCACAAGATGAAGCAAAGGCACCAGAGCCTGCCCAGGTGGAGAGCCCGGCACCTGCCCCACTCACCAACACAGACTACGAGGCGGCTCTGCTGGACACGGCCCAGCGCATTGTGAATGATGCCGTGGGCAAGGCTGTGGCTGTGATCCTGGGGCTCAGCCAGCAGCCAGTGGAACAGCAGGCCCTGGCCCAAAGCATGGGTGCGGCATGCGAGGAAGGAGATAATGTTGCCTCTCCCATGCCTGGGGACCATCAAGGAGAGGCCAGCACAGCCCCTGTGTCCCCGACAGTGAATGAGGATGAAGTGGCTTCTGCATTGCCTCAGAGCCCTGTGGCAGATGCTGACACATGCCACGGTTCATCAGGACCAGACAACGATGGAGACGCAGCACCTTCTCCCTTGCCTTGGGACCCTCGGCTCCAGGTGAGCCAGGCACCCATGGCCAGCACCGGTTGTGTGTGTGTCAGGGAGGTGCCTGGTGGTCCCCCTGTCAGCCTGCTGACATCCCCGCCCTCCGCTACCTGTGCTCTTGCTCTCCCCATGCAGGTGTCCTCAGAGCACAGGGGTGACGCACAGCCCTCCTGCGGCTGCAGGGACATGCCCGAGGATGACCCAGGTACGTCCCCGAGTCAAGCAGCGCCACAAGTAGGGCAGGCCTGGCCCAGCCATTCTGGCAAGGCCTACCCAGGTCAGGCCGGCAGCACTGTGTGCACGGGGGCTGGCCATGCCCCTGCCACCCCGCCCTGGGGAAAGCAGGAGCTTGCCCGCTGCCCACCCACACGCTCACCTACAGCTCTCCTTCCCCTGCAGGCACCGCGGCTCTCCCGCACCCCCTGCATCAACAGCAACGGCCCTCGCTCTTCAGGAGGGCGCTCAGGGCTCTGCGCAGGGCTTTCCGCTTCAGCTGCATCGCGGGACAGCAAGAGAAGCAGCGCCCCGCTGCCAGCGCCCGGCGGGTCCCCGGGCACGGCGTCTGGCCCTGAGCCTGCGCAGCGCCCACAGGGAGCGGCACGCAGAGGCACGTGAGCAATGGCTGCATGGACGGCACCTCAGGCATTCAGCTGCTCTGAGGACATCGTGCTGCCCGCCTCTGCTCGGATGTGGATGCTTTCCGAGGCCAATAAATGATGAGCGTTTTCCCGCAGTGCTTGACTGTGCCTGCTGCACCTCGGGAGAAAGACGGGTGGAGGCAAGAACCATTCCGGCAGGCAGAGCTGGACAGCCCCTCGGCTGCCTCTTCTCCAGGCCGAGCACAGCCCATGCCCTCGGCCCCTGCACGTGCCCCTGGCACTCCAGCTCCGGCACACCAGCTGGGGCCTCCGCTGGCCTCGCTCCACAGGCTCGCTGCCCACCCCTGCCCACCTTGGCCTCCAGGGCCTTTCCCACAGCCGCTGCTGCTCAGCAGCCACCCAGCCCCAGCCCCAGCCCCACCTCCCGTGGGCAGCCAGCCCATCCTTGGGATGGTGCTTGGCGCTTGCCTTTGCTGCATTCCCTGGGGTCCCCGGCAGCCCATTCCTCTGCCACGGCCAAGTCCCTCCAAAGAACTGCCTGGTACACACCCAGCACCGCCACTGCCACCCCCAGCATGGGCGCCTGCCCTGTCCTGGCTGTCGGTGTCATCTCTCCCACGCTCCACCTCTGCAGGAGAGGCGCTGAAGAAGGGCAGCCCGGGAGGGACCTCCCCAGTAAGCAGCCACCAGCCAGGCTCGGGATGCTGAGCACCGCCGTCCCCAGAGCCCAGCCGACCGCACAATGCGCCACCCACCCCTGGCGCTGGTCACAGAGCCTCCCCTCTTTGCTCAGTCCCACAGCCGGGGGCAACCCCAGAGGACCTCCAGCCTGCCTGGCACCGTTGGGCCCGGGGAGAGCCCAGCTGGCTCTTCCCACTCCCCTGCTCCTCCGGCAGGGCCATGGGAACCACGTCCAGCAGCGTTTGTGACAACACCTTCCCAGCGACAGGGCAGCCTGGACGTTCCCCCACCGCTCCTCCTCGCCCTTCTGGAAGATGGCTCTGCCACAGTTGCTCCAATCACCAGGAGTCTCCCCAGATCAGCACGCCCTGCCGCGGAGCAGAGCGGGGCTTTGCGCTGGCACGCCGCGGCTGCCCCCAGCCCCGCCAGGCTCCCCAGCCAGTCGCACAGTCGTTTGGTAAACAGTTTAATTAATACACTGAAAGGACCGCTGCTGGATCCAGCTGGAGTTCACCCGCTGCTCTGCTTGGCCGCCAGTCTCTTGTCTCTCTCTTCAGCAACGCTGAGACGCATGCCCTTTCCACGGGGCGGGGAGACCCACCGCTTGTGGCCCTGCAGCAAGGGACAAGCAGCCACCTCACCGCGTGACACCCGCACAGGGGCAGAGCTCTCCCTCTCGGCGGGGAGCAGCAGCAGGTGCCAGCCCCTGCCCATGCTGGGCCACGCACACATGGCCGCCCGGCGCTATGGCCCAGCAGAAGCCCCTCGGGAAGGTGCCCAAGGGGTACAGGCCTACACTTGCCTCTTCCTTCCGCTCTCCTCCGTGAAGAACGCACCGCAGCCAAAAGGGAAACACCACCCCTTTGCGACCGGGACACGAGAGCCCAGCGGGGATGGCGGGCGAGAGAGCAGAGGCGCTGGCGGGGACGGCACTCTCCCTCGGAGCGGCTGCCCGGGCCACATCAAGATCTGAGCTCCGAGCACTGCGCTGCCCCCAGCTCTCAGAGCCTTCAGAAAAGCACAGGGCTGCTCCTCGAAAACGTCCCCGTTGCTAAGTTAATGGCCACCAGCACCGCAGCCAGCAGCCATAGGCATAATACGGATTTTCCTTGTTATTACTCCTAAAGTAAATTCTACTGCATTCCTGTTATTTCTCTAAGTTTCACCATAGGAATATTTTATCATGGTTGTGTTAGCTGAATTTAGCGCAGACTAATACAGAAAGGAAGTAGAAAACACTCAGTATCAGTATGAGATCCAGAGTCAGGCTGTAATTCTGATTTATATCATACACACCTATAGTTACAACCAGGTGTAAATAATGTCCACTGCAAGGGTATGTGAAGCCCCCATGGTAACCCAGAAGTGGCATTACAAAATGTTTTTTCTCCATTAAGGGATTATGCTGATAGAAATGATAGGAGACACAGCTTAGTGGATCTGAAGTTTTCCAACTGTTTTTCTAAAGCTGTTTCCAGCAAAACCAGATAGACTTTTATCACTTGTTACTTGGGAGCAGAGACCAACCCCCCTCTCACTCCAGCCCCTCTCAGGCAGCTGCAGAGAGCGAGAAGGGCTCCCCTCAGCCCCCTCTTCTCCAGGCTAAACCCCCCCAGCTCCCCCAGCCGCCCCCCAGCACACTTGTGCTCCAGACCCTGCCCCAGCCCCGCTGCCCTTCTCTGGACACGCTCCAGCCCCTCCAGGCCCTTCTTGTCCCGAGGGGCCCAAACCTGAGCCCAGCATTCGAGGTGGGGCCTCCCCAGGGCCGAGCACAGGGGCCCCATCCCTGCCCGGCCCCTGCTGGCCACACCAGTGCTGACACAAGCCCGGGGGCTGGTGGCCTCCTTGGCCACCCGGGCACTGCTGGCTCATGCCCAGCCGGCTGTCAGCCAGCACCCCCAGGGCCTTCTCCGCCGGGCACTTCCCAGCCCCTCTGCCCCAGGCCTGGGGCGCTGCCTGGGGTTGGGGTGACCCAAGGGCAGGACCCGGCACTTGGCCTTGTTAAACCTCATACAGCTGGCCTCGGCCCATCGATCCAGCCTGCCCAGGTCCCCCTGCAGAGCCTTCCTGCCCTCGAGCAGATCAACACTCCCGCCCAGCTTGGTGTCATCTGCAAAGTCACTGAGGGTGCCCTCGATCACCTCATCCAGATCATTGATAAAGGTATTAAACAAGACTGGCCCCAACTCTGAGCCCTGGGGAGCCCCGCTCGTGACCAGCTGCCAACTGGATCTAGCTCCGCTCACCACAGCTCTCTGGGCTCTCTCAGCAGCCCCACGGAGCCGGGCGGGAGCAGCCCCCGAGGCCGCACGGTACCGGCTCCCCGGGCCGGGCCGGGCCGGACGGTGCTGCGGGAGGGCCGGGCCCGGCTCTGGTGCAGGCCGGCTGCAGCCCGGGCTGCGGCTGGGGCAGGGACGCCCCCCGCGCCCCCCGCACCCCCCGCATAGTCGGGCTTTCGGCCGGCTTTCGGCGCCCCGCCTGCGCGCCCTCCGAGCTCCGCCGGGCCCCGGGCACGTCCAGCCCTGGGAGGGCGGGGAGAGGCGGCCCCGCTCGGCCCACGCAGGCTCCGCAGCCAGGGCGGCACCGGGGCTCAGAGGGGCTTCTGGATCATGGCCAGGGATGGCGCAGCCCAGGTCCGGCCCGGGGGATCAACGGGGGGGCGGGCGCCGCCAGAGCCCCCCTCGGAGCGGGGGCTGCGCGGGCAGCCTCTGCCCGGGGCTGGGCCGGCGCCTGAGGAACCTCCCCGGGACTGAGAGCCCTCGCCTTCCTTTGGGTGAGCGATTCCTCCTGGAAACACCCTCGAGGGAGCCCTCGGACCCCCGCGAGCGCCTGGACCTTCGGGGTCCCCGGGAGAGGGAGAGAGCTCCCCTTGGGGAGGGACGGGGGGGGCGCGCTGTGGGCCATCGTCCTTGGCTGGAAACGTGGAGTGACAATACCCCGACCGACAGCTCGAGCCTGTCACGCGTGAAATGTCAGCAGAGGGTGGACTGGTTGCAGTTGGCCCCTGTTCCTCATGGGGTTTTGGTGTGCTTTTGGATGTTCCAGCTTGTCCTTAGGGGTCTGGGTTAGTTTTAGTGGCTCCTGCTGGCCACACTACTGCTGATACAAATGATTCCTGCTGAGAGATGGTCTGTGGCCCTGCCTCCAGGCCCCACCTCCTCTCCACCCTGGTTAAGCACTGGAGTGGGTGCTGTACTTTTTGCTGGCAATTTGGGCTCTGTGGGGAAGGAGTTCCCCCAGCCCCAGTGCTAGCCCCAGCATTTCATACCCATACCCTCACGGTCCCTGAGCCTTGACCACTGTGGTGCCTGGCCCAGCAACTGCAGGCACCCTCCCTTGCCTAATTCTGGATCTGCATTTGACCACAAATGCTAGAATGTCTGTCTAGAAAATAATGTTCCATAAGTATCCATAGATGGTTTCTCAAAACTTATCTAGGCAGATTACGTAAATCTTTTAATTGTTCAAATAGGTGTCAGAGGTGGATCACTTCCAGAAAACGTCACAGCACATACAGACCCTCCATACTGCTCATCTTCCTAAAGGCTATAGATAAGAAACACTGGAAGCCTTATGATCATGCCACAAATTTTAAAGTAGAGAGACATGCTAAAGCATGAAACCTGAGTGTGGGACCCCCCCCTTGATTTATCTAAAGTGCATGCAGACACAAGGTCTGGGATAGAAATAGGCCAGGCCCTTGAGTTTTGTCATGGCAGGGGCCATGAAATGTCCTGATTCACTGGCCTACCTGCGAGGTGGTGATCTAGTGCAATTAGTAAAAGGGTCTCTATTTGAGGTTTACCACCTACAGTGGTAATGTCCCTGGGCTGCATACACTTGCGGGTAACTTAAATATTGAGGGGTTTGACAGATGTAACTAAGCAGTGTGTGAAACTTGTCCTTGGCACACTGAAACGCACGAGGCTCTGTCAGAACATCAGGAAACACTTTTTTATTGTGGGGGTGGCTAAGGACTGGCACAGGTTGCTCAGGGGTTTGTGGAATCTCCCTCCTTGGAGATACTCAAAGGCTGTCTGGACACATTCCTGGGAAACCACCTGTAGGTGGCCATGCTTGAGCAGAGGATTTGGACCAGAAGACCTCCAGAGGCCCTTTCCAACCTCAGTCTTCCTGTGATTCTGTATCCAGAATACCAGTGAACTCCACACAATGCTGGAAATAACCCCAAACTTTCTACCAATTCAATGGCAGGATTTTAACAAGGGTCTACAACCTGACCACTATGGCACAGTGCTGTTATGGAAACAATTAACTCCACCATGGCCAAGAGTGTCACTTCCATCATCACACATTAGTGGTCATTAGGACCGTGACAAGCCTAATCATCAGTGCCCCAAAAGACCTCTGGATCTGGAGCCCCCAGCAGCAGTTTGCTGAAGTTTAAGATCAAAGTGGCACTCTGACTTTTCAGACCAGATTTGGCTAGTCCTTGTTCATTATGCCAGCTTTTTAAAAGGTCCTTGCATTGATTGCTCTGTATTGATTAACATTACTTGTATAGTGACTGGTATGTAGCACAGTGAAATGTGGGAAAAAATAGTGATATCAAAAACGTTTTCCATCTCAACAATTGCTCCGATTTTTTTCCCCATAGTTGTTGTGTGTATAGGAACAGCAATGCTGAGACGCATGCCCTTTCCACGGGGCGGGGAGACCCACCGCTTGTGGCCCTGCAGCAAGGGACAAGCAGCCACCTCACCGCGTGACACCCGCACAGGGGCAGAGCTCTCCCTCTCGGCGGGGAGCAGCAGCAGGTGCCAGCCCCTGCCCATGCTGGGCCACGCACACATGGCCGCCCGGCGCTATGGCCCAGCAGAAGCCCCTCGGGAAGGTGCCCAAGGTGTACAGGCCTACACTTGCCTCTTCCTTCCGCTCTCCTCCGTGAAGAACGCACCGCAGCCAAAAGGGAAACACCACCCCTTTGCGACCGGGACACGAGAGCCCAGCGGGGATGGCGGGCGAGAGAGCAGAGGCGCTGGCGGGGACGGCACTCTCCCTCGGAGCGGCTGCCCGGGCCACATCAAGATCTGAGCTCCGAGCACTGCGCTGCCCCCAGCTCTCAGAGCCTTCAGAAAAGCACAGGGCTGCTCCTCGAAAACGTCCCCGTTGCCAACTTCACGGAGGCTTCCCCTTCCGCGAGCGGCCAGCCCGGAGCAGGCAGGAGCACAGGGAGCGGAGCCGGCACTGAGGCCAGCACTGGAGCTTCCCTGCGTGATGGGGCCTGCGGGGCTCCCCTGCGTTCCTCTGCGCGCGCGGGTGCCGCAGCACCCCCAGGCCTGGGGGCCCTGTGTGGCCGCAATGCCTGGGGACGAGGCCGCGGCGGTGGCACCCGGAGCGGCTGAATGCACGCAGGACGGAGCTCTGCAGCGGCCGCTGGCACAGCGCGTATGGGGGAGGTGTTGTCTTGGGCCGGGCCGGGGCCTCGCGCAGGGCAGAGCAGGGGCTGGGCCAGTCCCAGCCGGTCCCAGCCGGTCCCAGCCAGTTCCAGCCAGCCACGGGCGTGGGCGCCTCCATAGCGAGCCCCAGGGCTTTATGATGCGGGGGCCTCGTGGTGCCCACCGGCCATTGTGACAGGGGTCCCCACGGTGACCGTGGGGGCATATAAGGAGCGAGAGCCCGGGGACACCCACTCCCAGGAGAGCACCTCCCTCAGGAGGCAGCATCTTCCCTGGGTGCCTGCCCGTGGCAGGTCGGCGGCGACGATGCCCAAGACGCCCATGGATAAGGAGGCGAACGCCCACTCCCAGCCCAACAACGGGCTGCTGAGCCTGCGGAAGAGCAGCCAGGTGAGGGATGGGGCAGGAGGGAGAGGCCGCTGGTGGGACGCGGCCGCACAGAGCTGCCCTGGTGCCAGGCTTGCCGGCGCCGTGGGGGCCGTTGTGCCAAGGCAGCCGCCTCCATCCCACGCCTCCTCCTCCTCCTGCCCACAGGTGGGCCGCAGGCTGCCGCAGGCAGCACCACAGAGCAGACAGAGCCAGGCCTCGTCCCTCCATGGGGCCAGGCTGCCACGCCTCCCCTGCTCAGAGAGCTTGCAGGCCACTGGGAGCTGCCACGCACAGGTAGGGAGCCCGACGGAGACGGGGCCGAACGTCTTCCTGACCCCAGGAGCTGCCGACGGGCGGACGGGAGGGGCAGGATGGGACAGGCGGGCCCGTAGCGAGCAGAGCCCTTCCCGGCTGGGTGCCCGGCCATGCCGGGGGTGCTCCTGGGAACTGCCGTGATCCGCAGGGGGACCAGCCCTCATCCCGGCCGACTCTGGAGCAGGGTAGCAGCCGCTTGCGGGGCAGAGCGTTGCCCTGGGGGCTGGCAGGGGAGCCCAGCTGCAGCAGCTCTTCCAGCCAGGGCGTGGGGGCACGGGCCACAGTGACACGGCCTCTCTGCTTGCCTTCTCTTGTAGATGGACAGCCTGGCGCTCTGCAACACGGTGAGGCGGAAGGAGACAGCCCCTCTGCCAGCCTTGCTGCCTCTCCGCCGGCAGGCAGCGGCACCCGGGCACGCACCCGCAGCTCGGCCAGCAGCAGTTGCGAGCACCTGCTGCAAGCTGCCCACTTTGCCAGCAGCACCCTCTGCATCTGCTGCCAGGGGCAGGGAAATGGCCGTCAGCACCACAGCCGGCGGCCACCAGCAGCTTGTCGCCTCTGCTCGGGGCACCTACCCTGCCCAGCGCTCAGCCACGAGGGTGGAGTGCTGGAGGCCTGCCCCGCACAGCCCTGCAGCCGATGCCGCAGCTGTGAAGGGCACAGCGCAGTGCCTGCTGGGTAGGGTCCAGAGCAAGGATTTGCCTGTGAGCCAGGGACCCAGCCAGCAGCCGGCAGCCCAGCACGACCGGGCACACAGCAGAGCCGCGGCGATGACGGCGAGAACAGACAAGGTCGGGCCGAGCAGCGGGAGCAAGGCCCGCGCAGATCAGCCCGCGCCTCATCGCCATGCACATGGCAGCACCAGTGCTGCTGGCAGGGCCGCGGCGCCAGCATGGCCAGGCACTGGCACAGGGACAGGCCACTGGCAACGAGAGGCAGAGCATGACCTATCAACGTCGGCAGCATACATCAAATCCTACCTCGACAGCAGGGCCTCGCGGCTGTACCGTGAGGCTGCTGCACAATATTTGGCCACCATGTCTGTTGAGCTGGAAGGGTGCTGCCTGGGCCGCAGCAGGAACGGTCAGGCCCAGCTCAGCCAAACTATCATGCAGCGGCAGCAGGATGGCCTGGAGGAAAGCGAGTTCCAGCAGCAGGAGGGCGAGAGGCAGCATTTCCCCCTGACACGGTCGGGGTTGCTCGCTGTCATGCCAAGGCAGGTGAGTGCCAAGGAAGGGATGGGGTGGCATCTATTAGGACAGGATAGGGGGATGAACCCCATCATCTCCCGCTTCAATATGCCTGCAGCTGCTGCTGGACAGTTGCCAGCAGCCAGGTGCTGGTACGCACCTGCCTACCTTTACAAATCCCCCTCTCTCCTTTCATATCTGTAAGGCCTATGCATTTTTCAAACAGCAAGAGCCAGAGCTGACCTGTGTGGAGCTGCAAAAGGACTCTGCAAGAAAGAAAGAGCTACTGGAAGCCCATGCCCCTGAAAAGCAGCGGCTGCAGGCGGCAAGAGATGCAGTCCTGCCTGTGCCTGAGAACAAGCCAAGCAGCTTGGTCAGGAAGCTGGGGTGGGAATATGACATCACCACCTCCAACAGCTGCGTTGACCCTTGGTTCCCAGAGCTCTTCGAGGACACCCACTCTGGTCCCCAGGAGCGGCCTGGCTGCCCCAGCAGCATCGGCACAGAGGCGGCAGGAGAGGCAGCCGGTGACCAGCAGAGCGCAACTCCTGCCCCGGCGGCTGCCATGGCTGCTGAGCCAGCACCTTCTGCTCTGGCCGGAGACCCTGAGCAAGAGGGGACCCACACACCTCTCGCTCCCATGGCACAAGAGGAGGCAAAGGCACCAACTCCTGCCCCGGCGGCTGCCATGGCTGCTGAGCCGGCACCTTCTGCTCTGGCCGGAGACCCTGAGCAAGAGGGGCACCACACACCTCTCGCTCCCACGGCACAAGAGGAGGCAAAGGCACCAACCCCTGCCCCGGCGGCTGCCATGGCTGCTGAGCCGGCACCTTCTGCTCTGGCCGGAGATCCTGAACAAGAAGGGCACCACACGCCCCTCGCTCCCATGGCACAAGACGAAGCAAAGGCACCAGAGCCTGCCCAGGTGGAGAGCCAGGCACCTGCCCCACTCACCAACACAGACTACGAGGCGGCTCTGCTGGACACGGCCCAGCGCATTGTGAAGGATGCCGTGGGCAAGGCTGTGGCTGTGATCCTGGGGCTCAGCCAGCAGCCAGTGGAACAGCAGGCCCTGGCCCAAAGCATGGGTGCGGCATGCGAGGAAGGAGATAATGTTGCCTCTCCCATGCCTGGGGACCATCAAGGAGAGGCCAGCACAGCCCCTGTGTCCCCGGCAGCGAATGAGGATGAAGTGGCTTCTGCATTGCCTCAGAGCCCTGTGGCAGATGCTGGCACACCCAACCTTTCAAGAGCTGCAGAAGACGAAGGAGACGCAGCATCTTCTCCCTTGCCTTGGGAAACTTGGCACCAGGTAAGCCACGCGCACATGGCCAGCACCGGTTGTGTGTGTGTCAGGGAGGTGCCTGGTGGTCTCCGTGTCAGCCCACTGACATCCCCACCCTCCGCTACCTGTGCTCTTGCTCTCCCCTCAGGAGGAAAGGCACTGAAGAAGCGCAGCCTCTGAGGGACCTCCCCAGTAGGCAGCTGACAGCTGGGCTCGGGACGCCGAGCGCCACCGCTCTGGGCCCAGCCTGGCCAAAGCACCAGCCATCCCTGGCACTGGTCACAGAGCCACAAGGAGAAGCCACCCCACACCATGCGACCCAGACAACTAACGCCCAGCACCGACAGAGACAGACAGAGCTGGAGACAGCTGTTAGTTCTTGATGGTGCTGCTGCGCGTGGGGTTTCCACGGGAATGGCTCCCAGGGATTTTGTTGGGCTTCCCAGGACAAGAAGCCTCTTCCAGTCCCCTGGCTCAGAGCAGCGTTACCAGCACTCTTGGACGCTCTGCTGGTACTGCCCCAAGCAGAGCTTCTCCCTGAAGAGCCCCTCTTTGGGAACCGTTGGGTGATGTGCTAAAGCTCCTCTGCAGCCCCACACAGGGGCTCAGAGAGACAACGGCAGGAGGGGCAGCCCAAACCGTTCTTGCTCACCTCCAGACAACTGGCATGTCCCTCCCCGGTTAGCCAGGGCTGCGGATAAGTGATGGCAAGTGGCTTTGAAGAGCCCTTCTGCTGGCTTCCGCAGCACCCTTGGGTGGATCCCGCCTGGCCCCGTAGACTTGTGTGTGAGTCAAAGTGGTGGAGCAGGTCGCTAACCATTTCCCCTTGGATTCTGGGGGCTCTGTCCTGCTGCCCGTCCCTGCCTTCCAGCTCACCAGGTTGGGTACCTTGGGAACAATTGGCTTACACTTAAAGGCAGAGGCAAAGAAGGCATTAAGTACCTCAGCCGTTCCCTCATCCTCTGCCACTACGTTTCCCCCCACATCGAATACAGAACGGAGATCCTCCTTAGCACTCCTCTTCTTGTTACTGTGTTTAAAGGAGGAGCCAGTGGCCTTGGCCGAGAAGGAGGCGTGGGAAGACGACAGCGACAACGAGCTGTTGCAAGGAGAGGACATCACCACCTCCAACATCTGGGTCAACCCCTTGTTCCCAGAGCTCTTCGAGGACACCCACTCTGGTCCCCAGGAGCGGCCTGGCTGCCCCAGCAGCGTCGGCACAGAGGCGGCAGGAGAGGCAGCCGGTGACCAGCAGAGCGCCGCAACTCCTGCCCCGGCGGCTGCCATGGCTGCTGAGCCGGCACCTTCTGCTCTGGCCGGAGATGCTGAGCAAGAGGGGCACCACACGCCCCTCGCTCCCATGGCACAAGATGAAGCAAAGGCACCAGAGCCTGCCCAGGTGGAGAGCCCGGCACCTGCCCCACTCACCAACACAGACTACGAGGCGGCTCTGCTGGACACGGCCCAGCGCATTGTGAATGATGCCGTGGGCAAGGCTGTGGCTGTGATCCTGGGGCTCAGCCAGCAGCCAGTGGAACAGCAGGCCCTGGCCCAAAGCATGGGTGCGGCATGCGAGGAAGGAGATAATGTTGCCTCTCCCATGCCTGGGGACCATCAAGGAGAGGCCAGCACAGCCCCTGTGTCCCCGACAGTGAATGAGGATGAAGTGGCTTCTGCATTGCCTCAGAGCCCTGTGGCAGATGCTGACACATGCCACGGTTCATCAGGACCAGACAACGATGGAGACGCAGCACCTTCTCCCTTGCCTTGGGACCCTCGGCTCCAGGTGAGCCAGGCACCCATGGCCAGCACCGGTTGTGTGTGTGTCAGGGAGGTGCCTGGTGGTCTCTGTGTCAGCCCACTGACATCCCCGCCCTCCGCTACCTGTGCTCTTGCTCTCCCCATGCAGGTGTCCTCAGAGCACAGGGGTGACGCACAGCCCTCCTGCGGCTGCAGGGACATGCCCGAGGATGACCCAGGTACGTCCCCGAGTCAAGCAGCGCCACAAGTAGGGCAGGCCTGGCCCAGCCATTCTGGCAAGGCCTACCCAGGTCAGGCCGGCAGCACTGTGTGCACGGGGGCTGGCCATGCCCCTGCCACCCCGCCCTGGGGAAAGCAGGAGCTTGCCCGCTGCCCACCCACACGCTCACCTACAGCTCTCCTTCCCCTGCAGGCACCGCGGCTCTCCCGCACCCCCTGCATCAACAGCAACGGCCCTCGCTCTTCAGGAGGGCGCTCAGGGCTCTGCGCAGGGCTTTCCGCTTCAGCTGCATCGCGGGACAGCAAGAGAAGCAGCGCCCCGCTGCCAGCGCCCGGCGGGTCCCCGGGCACGGCGTCTGGCCCTGAGCCTGCGCAGCGCCCACAGGGAGCGGCACGCAGAGGCACGTGAGCGATGGCTGCATGGACGGCACCTCAGGCATTCAGCTGCTCTGAGGACATCGTGCTGCCCGCCTCTGCTCGGATGTGGATGCTTTCCAAGGCCAATAAATGATGAGCGTTTTCCCGCAGTGCTTGACTGTGCCTGCTGCACCTCGGGAGAAAGACGGGTGGAGGCAAGAACCATTCCGGCAGGCAGAGCTGGACAGCCCCTCGGCTGCCTCTTCTCCAGGCCGAGCACAGCCCATGCCCTCGGCCCCTGCACGTGCCCCTGGCACTCCAGCTCCGGCACACCAGCTGGGGCCTCCGCTGGCCTCGCTCCACAGGCTCGCTGCCCACCCCTGCCCACCTTGGCCTCCAGGGCCTTTCCCACAGCCGCTGCTGCTCAGCAGCCACCCAGCCCCAGCCCCAGCCCCACCTCCCGTGGGCAGCCAGCCCATCCTTGGGATGGTGCTTGGCGCTTGCCTTTGCTGCATTCCCTGGGGTCCCTGGCAGCCCATTCCTCTGCCACGGCCAAGTCCCTCCAAAGAACTGCCTGGTACACACCCAGCACCGCCACTGCCACCCCCAGCATGGGCGCCTGCCCTGTCCTGGCTGTCGGTGTCATCTCTCCCACGCTCCACCTCTGCAGGAGAGGCGCTGAAGAAGGGCAGCCCGGGAGGGACCTCCCCAGTAAGCAGCCACACCAGCCAGGCTCGGGATGCTGAGCACCGCCGTCCCCAGAGCCCAGCCGACCGCACAATGCGCCACCCACCCCTGGCGCTGGTCACAGAGCCTCCCCTCTTTGCTCAGTCCCACAGCCGGGGGCAACCCCAGAGGACCTCCAGCCTGCCTGGCACCGTTGGGCCCGGGGAGAGCCCAGCTGGCTCTTCCCACTCCCCTGCTCCTCCGGCAGGGCCATGGGAACCACGTCCAGCAGCGTTTGTGACAACACCTTCCCAGCGACAGGGCAGCCTGGACGTTCCCCCACCGCTCCTCCTCGCCCTTCTGGAAGATGGCTCTGCCACAGTTGCTCCAATCACCAGGAGTCTCCCCAGATCAGCACGCCCTGCCGCGGAGCAGAGCGGGGCTTTGCGCTGGCACGCCGCGGCTGCCCCCAGCCCCGCCAGGCTCCCCAGCCAGTCGCACAGTCGTTTGGTAAACAGTTTAATTAATACACTGAAAGGACCGCTGCTGGATCCAGCTGGAGTTCACCCGCTGCTCTGCTTGGCCGCCAGTCTCTTGTCTCTCTCTTCAGCAACGCTGAGACGCATGCCCTTTCCACGGGGCGGGGAGACCCACCGCTTGTGGCCCTGCAGCAAGGGACAAGCAGCCACCTCACCGCGTGACACCCGCACAGGGGCAGAGCTCTCCCTCTCGGCGGGGAGCAGCAGCAGGTGCCAGCCCCTGCCCATGCTGGGCCACGCACACATGGCCGCCCGGCGCTATGGCCCAGCAGAAGCCCCTCGGGAAGGTGCCCAAGGGGTACAGGCCTACACTTGCCTCTTCCTTCCGCTCTCCTCCGTGAAGAACGCACCGCAGCCAAAAGGGAAACACCACCCCTTTGCGACCGGGACACGAGAGCCCAGCGGGGATGGCGGGCGAGAGAGCAGAGGCGCTGGCGGGGACGGCACTCTCCCTCGGAGCGGCTGCCCGGGCCACATCAAGATCTGAGCTCCGAGCACTGCGCTGCCCCCAGCTCTCAGAGCCTTCAGAAAAGCACAGGGCTGCTCCTCGAAAACGTCCCCGTTGCTAAGTTAATGGCCACCAGCACCGCAGCCAGCAGCCATAGGCATAATACGGATTTTCCTTGTTATTACTCCTAAAGTAAATTCTACTGCATTCCTGTTATTTCTCTAAGTTTCACCATAGGAATATTTTATCATGGTTGTGTTAGCTGAATTTAGCGCAGACTAATACAGAAAGGAAGTAGAAAACACTCAGTATCAGTATGAGATCCAGAGTCAGGCTGTAATTCTGATTTATATCATACACACCTATAGTTACAACCAGGTGTAAATAATGTCCACTGCAAGGGTATGTGAAGCCCCCATGGTAACCCAGAAGTGGCATTACAAAATGTTTTTTCTCCATTAAGGGATTATGCTGATAGAAATGATAGGAGACACAGCTTAGTGGATCTGAAGTTTTCCAACTGTTTTTCTAAAGCTGTTTCCAGCAAAACCAGATAGACTTTTATCACTTGTTACTTGGGAGCAGAGACCAGCCCCCCTCTCACTCCAGCCCCTCTCAGGCAGCTGCAGAGAGCGAGAAGGGCTCCCCTCAGCCCCCCCTTCTCCAGGCTAAACCCCCCCAGCCCCCTCAGCCGCCCCCCAGCACACTTGTGCTCCAGACCCTGCCCCAGCCCTGCTGCCCTTCTCTGGACACGCTCCAGCCCCTCCAGGCCCTTCTTGTCCCGAGGGGCCCAAACCTGAGCCCAGCATTCGAGGTGGGGCCTCCCCAGGGCCGAGCACAGGGGCCCCATCCCTGCCCGGCTCCTGCTGGCCACACCAGTGCTGACACAAGCCCGGGGGCTGGTGGCCTCCTTGGCCACCCGGGCACTGCTGGCTCATGCCCAGCCGGCTGTCAGCCAGCACCCCCAGGGCCTTCTCCGCCGGGCACTTCCCAGCCCCTCTGCCCCAGGCCTGGGGCGCTGCCTGGGGTTGGTGTGACCCAAGGGCAGGACCCGGCACTTGGCCTTGTTAAACCTCATACAGTTGGCCTCGGCCCATCGATCCAGCCTGCCCAGGTCCCCCTGCAGAGCCTTCCTGCCCTCGAGCAGATCAACACTCCCGCCCAGCTTGGTGTCATCTGCAAAGTCACTGAGGGTGCCCTCGATCACCTCATCCAGATCATTGATAAAGGTATTAAACAAGACTGGCCCCAACTCTGAGCCCTGGGGAGCCCCGCTCGTGACCAGCTGCCAACTGGATCTAGCTCCGCTCACCACAGCTCTCTGGGCTCTCTCAGCAGCCCCACGGAGCCGGGCGGGAGCAGCCCCCGAGGCCGCACGGTACCGGCTCCCCGGGCCGGGCCGGGCCGGACGGTGCTGCGGGAGGGCCGGGCCCGGCTCTGGTGCAGGCCGGCTGCAGCCCGGGCTGCGGCTGGGGCAGGGACGCCCCCCGCGCCCCCCGCACCCCCCGCATAGTCGGGCTTTCGGCCGGCTTTCGGCGCCCCGCCTGCGCGCCCTCCGAGCTCCGCCGGGCCCCGGGCACGTCCAGCCCTGGGAGGGCGGGGAGAGGCGGCCCCGCTCGGCCCACGCAGGCTCCGCAGCCAGGGCGGCACCGGGGCTCAGAGGGGCTTCTGGATCATGGCCAGGGATGGCGCAGCCCAGGTCCGGCCCGGGGGAGCAACGGGGGGGCGGGCGCCGCCAGAGCCCCCCTCGGAGCGGGGGCTGCGCGGGCAGCCTCTGCCCGGGGCTGGGCCGGCGCCTGAGGAACCTCCCCGGGACTGAGAGCCCTCGCCTTCCTTTGGGTGAGCGATTCCTCCTGGAAACACCCTCGAGGGAGCCCTCGGACCCCCGCGAGCGCCTGGACCTTCGGGGTCCCCGGGAGAGGGAGAGAGCTCCCCTTGGGGAGGGACGGGGGGGGCGCGCTGTGGGCCATCGTCCTTGGCTGGAAACGCGGAGTGACAATACCCCGACCGACAGCTCGAGCCTGTCACGCGTGAAATGTCAGCAGAGGGTGGACTGGTTGCAGTTGGCCCCTGTTCCTCATGGGGTTTTGGTGTGCTTTTGGATGTTCCAGCTTGTCCTTAGGGGTCTGGGTTAGTTTTAGTGGCTCCTGCTGGCCACACCACTGCTGATACAAATGATTCCTGCTGAGAGATGGTCTGTGGCCCTGCCTCCAGGCCCCACCTCCTCTCCACCCTGGTTAAGCACTGGAGTGGGTGCTGTACTTTTTGCTGGCAATTTGGGCTCTGTGGGGAAGGAGTTCCCCCAGCCCCAGTGCTAGCCCCAGCATTTCATACCCATACCCTCACGGTCCCTGAGCCTTGACCACTGTGGTGCCTGGCCCAGCAACTGCAGGCACCCTCCCTTGCCTAATTCTGGATCTGCATTTGACCACAAATGCTAGAATGTCTGTCTAGAAAATAATGTTCCATAAGTATCCATAGATGGTTTCTCAAAACTTATCTAGGCAGATTACGTAAATCTTTTAATTGTTCAAATAGGTGTCAGAGGTGGATCACTTCCAGAAAACGTCACAGCACATACAGACCCTCCATACTGCTCATCTTCCTAAAGGCTATAGATAAGAAACACTGGAAGCCTTATGATCATGCCACAAATTTTAAAGTAGAGAGACATGCTAAAGCATGAAACCTGAGTGTGGGACCCCCCCCTTGATTTATCTAAAGTGCATGCAGACACAAGGTCTGGGATAGAAATAGGCCAGGCCCTTGAGTTTTGTCATGGCAGGGGCCATGAAATGTCCTGATTCACTGGCCTACCTGCGAGGTGGTGATCTAGTGCAATTAGTAAAAGGGTCTCTATTTGAGGTTTACCACCTACAGTGGTAATGTCCCTGGGCTGCATACACTTGCGGGTAACTTAAATATTGAGGGGTTTGACAGATGTAACTAAGCAGTGTGTGAAACTTGTCCTTGGCACACTGAAACGCACGAGGCTCTGTCAGAACATCAGGAAACACTTTTTTATTGTGGGGGTGGCTAAGGACTGGCACAGGTTGCTCAGGGGTTTGTGGAATCTCCCTCCTTGGAGATACTCAAAGGCTGTCTGGACACATTCCTGGGAAACCACCTGTAGGTGGCCATGCTTGAGCAGAGGATTTGGACCAGAAGACCTCCAGAGGCCCTTTCCAACCTCAGTCTTCCTGTGATTCTGTATCCAGAATACCAGTGAACTCCACACAATGCTGGAAATAACCCCAAACTTTCTACCAATTCAATGGCAGGATTTTAACAAGGGTCTACAACCTGACCACTATGGCACAGTGCTGTTATGGAAACAATTAACTCCACCATGGCCAAGAGTGTCACTTCCATCATCACACATTAGTGGTCATTAGGACCGTGACAAGCCTAATCATTAGTGCCCCAAAAGACCTCTGGATCTGGAGCCCCCAGCAGCAGTTTGCTGAAGTTTAAGATCAAAGTGGCACTCTGACTTTTCAGACCAGATTTGGCTAGTCCTTGTTCATTATGCCAGCTTTTTAAAAGGTCCTTGCATTGATTGCTCTGTATTGATTAACATTACTTGTATAGTGACTGGTATGTAGCACAGTGAAATGTGGGAAAAAATAGTGATATCAAAAACGTTTTCCATCTCAACAATTGCTCCGATTTTTTTCCCCATAGTTGTTGTGTGTATAGGAACAGCAATGCTGAGACGCATGCCCTTTCCACGGGGCGGGGAGACCCACCGCTTGTGGCCCTGCAGCAAGGGACAAGCAGCCACCTCACCGCGTGACACCCGCACAGGGGCAGAGCTCTCCCTCTCGGCGGGGAGCAGCAGCAGGTGCCAGCCCCTGCCCATGCTGGGCCACGCACACATGGCCGCCCGGCGCTATGGCCCAGCAGAAGCCCCTCGGGAAGGTGCCCAAGGGGTACAGGCCTACACTTGCCTCTTCCTTCCGCTCTCCTCCGTGAAGAACGCACCGCAGCCAAAAGGGAAACACCACCCCTTTGCGACCGGGACACGAGAGCCCAGCGGGGATGGCGGGCGAGAGAGCAGAGGCACTGGCGGGGACGGCACTCTCCCTCGGAGCGGCTGCCCGGGCCACATCAAGATCTGAGCTCCGAGCACTGCGCTGCCCCCAGCTCTCAGAGCCTTCAGAAAAGCACAGGGCTGCTCCCGTTGCTAACTTCACGGAGGCTTCCCCTTCCGCGAGCGGCCAGCCCGGAGCAGGCAGGAGCACAGGGAGCGGAGCCGGCACTGAGGCCAGCACTGGAGCTTCCCTGCGTGATGGGGCCTGCGGGGCTCCCCTGCGTTCCTCTGCGCGCGCGGGCGCCGCAGCACCCCCAGGCCTGGGGGCCCTGTGTGGCCGCAATGCCTGGGGACAGGGCCGCGGCGGTGGCACCCGGAGCGGCTGAATGCACGCAGGACGGAGCTCTGCAGCGGCCGCTGGCACAGCGCGTATGGGGGAGGTGTTGTCTTGGGCCGGGCCGGGGCCTCGCGCAGGGCAGAGCAGGGGCTGGGCCAGTCCCAGCCGGTCCCAGCCGGTCCCAGCCAGTTCCAGCCAGCCACGGGCGTGGGCGCCTCCATAGCGACCCCCAGGGCTTTATGATGCGGGGGCCTCGTGGTGCCCACCGGCCATTGTGACAGGGGTCCCCACGGTGACCGTGGGGGCATATAAGGAGCGAGAGCCCGGGGACACCCACTCCCAGGAGAGCACCTCCCTCAGGAGGCAGCATCTTCCCTGGGTGCCTGCCCGTGGCAGGTCGGCGGCGACGATGCCCAAGACGCCCATGGATAAGGAGGCGAACGCCCACTCCCAGCCCAACAACGGGCTGCTGAGCCTGCGGAAGAGCAGCCAGGTGAGGGACGGGGCAGGAGGGAGAGGCCGCTGGTGGGACGCGGCCGCACAGAGCTGCCCTGGTGCCAGGCTTGCCGGCACCGTGGGGGCCGTTGTGCCAAGGCAGCCGCCTCCATCCCACGCCTCCTCCTCCTCCTGCCCACAGGTGGGCCGCAGGCTGCCGCAGGCAGCACCACAGAGCAGACAGAGCCAGGCCTCGTCCCTCCATGGGGCCAGGCTGCCACGCCTCCCCTGCTCAGAGAGCTTGCAGGCCACTGGGAGCCGCCACGCACAGGTAGGGAGCCCGACGGAGACGGGGCCGAACGTCTTCCCGACCCCAGGAGCTGCCGACGGGCGGACGGGAGGGGCAGGATGGGACAGGCGGGCCCGTAGCGAGCAGAGCCCTTGCCGGCTGGGTGCCCGGCCATGCCGGGGGTGCTCCTGGGAACTGCCGTGATCCGCAGGGGGACCAGCCCTCATCCCGGCCGACTCTGGAGCAGGGTAGCAGCCGCCTGCGGGGCAGAGCGTTGCCCTGGGGGCTGGCAGGGGAGCCCAGCTGCAGCAGCTCTTCCAGCCAGGGCGTGGGGGCACGGGCCACAGTGACACGGCCTCTCTGCTTGCCTTCTCTTGTAGATGGACAGCCTGGCGCTCTGCAACACGGTGAGGCGGAAGGAGACAGCCCCTCTGCCAGCCTTGCTGCCTCTCCGCCGGCAGGCAGCGGCACCCGGGCACGCACCCGCAGCTCGGCCAGCAGCAGTTGCGAGCACCTGCTGCAAGCTGCCCACTTTGCCAGCAGCACCCTCTGCATCTGCTGCCAGGGGCAGGGAAATGGCCGTCAGCACCACAGCCGGCGGCCACCAGCAGCTTGTCGCCTCTGCTCGGGGCACCTACCCTGCCCAGCGCTCAGCCACGAGGGTGGAGTGCTGGAGGCCTGCCCCGCACAGCCCTGCAGCCGATGCCGCAGCTGTGAAGGGCACAGCGCAGTGCCTGCTGGGTAGGGTCCAGAGCAAGGATTTGCCTGTGAGCCAGGGACCCAGCCAGCAGCCGGCAGCCCAGCGCGACCGGGCACACAGCAGAGCCGCGGCGATGACGGCGAGAACAGACAAGGTCGGGCCGAGCAGCGGGAGCAAGGCCCGCGCAGATCAGCCCGCGCCTCATCGCCATGCACATGGCAGCACCAGTGCTGCTGGCAGGGCCGCGGCGCCAGCATGGCCAGGCAGTGGCACAGGGACAGGCCACTGGCAACGAGAGGCAGAGCATGACCTATCAACGTCGGCAGCATACATCAAATCCTACCTCAACAGCAGGGCCTCGCGGATGCACCGTGAGGCTGCTGCGGAGTATCTGGCCACCATGTCTGTTGAGCTGGAAGGGTGCTGCCTGGGCCGCAGCAGGAACGGTCAGGCCCAGCTCAGCCAAACTATCATGCAGCGGCAGCAGGATGGCCTGGAGGAAAGCGAGTTCCAGCAGCAGGAGGGCGAGAGGCAGCATTTCCCCCTGACACGGTCGGGGCGGCTCAATGTCCCACCCATGCAGGTGAGTGCCAAGGAAGGGATGTGACGGCATATCATGGGACAGAACAGGGGGACAAGCCTCCCTCTGCCTGGGGCCAGCTGCTGCACCGCACAGCTGCGGCCCCATCATATGCCAGCAGCTGCTGCTGGGGAGTCGCCAGCAGCCAGGTGCTGGTAGGAGCCAGGCTGCCTTTACAAATCCCCCTCTCTCCTTTCATATCTGTAAGGTGCACAAATTCTTGAAACGGCAACAGCCAGAGCTGACCTGTGTGGAGCTGGATAAGGAAGTTGCGAGAAAGAAAGAGCTATTGGAGGCCCATGCCCGCCGCAAGCATCGGCTGAAGGCAGCAAGGAAGGCAGTCCTGCCTGTGCCAGAGAACAGGCCAAGGAGCTTTGCGGTCAGGAAGCTGGGGTGGGAAAATGACATCACCACCTCCAACATCTGGGTCAACCCCTTGTTCCCAGAGCTCTTCGAGGACACCCACTCTGGTCCCCAGGAGCGGCCTGGCTGCCCCAGCAGCATCGGCACAGAGGCGGCAGGAGAGGCAGCCGGTGACCAGCAGAGCGCAACTCCTGCCCCGGCGGCTGCCATGGCTGCTGAGCCGGCACCTTCTGCTCTGGCCGGAGATCCTGAGCAAGAGGGGCACCACACACCTCTCGCTCCCATGGCACAAGAGGAGGCAAAGGCACCAGAGCCTGCCCAGGTGGAGAGCCAGGCACCTGCTCCACTCACCAACACAGACTACGAGGCGGCTCTGCTGGACACGGCCCAGCGCATTGTGAAGGATGCCGTGGGCAAGGCTGTGGCTGTGATCCTGGGGCTCAGCCAGCAGCCAGTGGAACAGCAGGCCCTGGCCCAAAGCATGGGTGCGGCATGCGAGGAAGGAGATAATGTTGCCTCTCCCATGCCTGGGGACCATCAAGGAGAGGCCAGCACAGCCCCTGTGTCCCCGGCAGCGAATGAGGATGAAGTGGCTTCTGCATTGCCTCAGAGCCCTGTGGCAGATGCTGGCACACCCAACCTTTCAAGAGCTGCAGAAGACGAAGGAGACGCAGCATCTTCTCCCTTGCCTTGGGAAACTTGGCACCAGGTAAGCCACGCGCACATGGCCAGCACCGGTTGTGTGTGTGTCAGGGAGGTGCCTGGTGGTCCCCGTGTCAGCCCACTGACATCCCCGCCCTCCGCTACCTGTGCTCTTGCTCTCCCCTCGGGAGGAAAGGCACTGAAGAAGCGCAGCCTCTGAGGGACCTCCCCAGTAGGCAGCTGACAGCTGGGCTTGGGACGCCGAGCGCCACCGCTCTGGGCCCAGCCTGGCCAAAGCACCAGCCATCCCTGGCACTGGTCACAGAGCCACAAGGAGAAGCCACCCCACACCATGCGACCCAGACAACTAACGCCCAGCACCGACAGAGACAGACAGAGCTGGAGACAGCTGTTAGTTCTTGATGGTGCTGCTGCGCGTGGGGTTTCCACGGGAATGGCTCCCAGGGATTTTGTTGGGCTTCCCAGGACAAGAAGCCTCTTCCAGTCCCCTGGCTCAGAGCAGCGTTACCAGCACTCTTGGACGCTCTGCTGGTACTGCCCCAAGCAGAGCTTCTCCCTGAAGAGCCCCTCTTTGGGAACCGTTGAGTGATGTGCTAAAGCTCCTCTGCAGCCCCACACAGGGGCTCAGAGAGACAACGGCAGGAGGGGCAGCCCAAACCATTCTTGCTCACCTCCAGACAACTGGCATGTCCCTCCCCGGTTAGCCAGGGCTGCGGATAAGTGATGGCAAGTGGCTTTGAAGAGCCCTTCTGCTGGCTCCTGCAGCACCCTTGGGTGGATCCCGCCTGGCCCCGTAGACTTGTGTGTGAGTCAAAGTGGTGGAGCAGGTCGCTAACCATTTCCCCTTGGATTCTGGGGGCTCTGTCCTGCTGCCCGTCCCTGCCTTCCAGCTCACCAGGTTGGGTACCTTGGGAACAATTGGCTTACACTTAAAGGCAGAGGCAAAGAAGGCATTAAGTACCTCAGCCGTTCCCTCATCCTCTGCCACTACATTTCCCCCCACATCGAATACAGAACGGAGATCCTCCTTAGCACTCCTCTTCTTGTTACTGTGTTTAAAGGAGGAGCCAGTGGCCTTGGCCGAGAAGGAGGCGTGGGAAGACGACAGTGACAACGAGCTGTTGCAAGGAGAGGACATCACCACCTCCAACATCTGGGTCAACCCCTTGTTCCCAGAGCTCTTCGAGGACACCCACTCTGGTCCCCAGGAGCGGCCTGGCTGCCCCAGCAGCATCGGCACAGAGGCGGCAGGAGAGGCAGCCGGTGACCAGCAGAGCGCAACTCCTGCCCCGGCGGCTGCCATGGCTGCTGAGCCGGCACCTTCTGCTCTGGCCGGAGATGCTGAGCAAGAGGGGCACCACACTCCCCTCGCTCCCATGGCACAAGAGGAGGCAAAGGCACCAGAGCCTGCCCCTGTCTTTGATGAGCAGGCCACAGCAGCACAGGAGGCGAGCCAGGCACCTGCCCCACACAGCAACAGAGATTACAAGGCAGCACTGAAGGATACGACCCAGCGCATTGTGAAGGATGCCGTGGGCAAGGCTGTGGCTGTGATCCTGGGGCTCAGCCAGCAGCCAGTGGAACAGCAGGCCCTGGCCCAAAGCATGGGTGCGGCATGCGAGGAAGGAGATAATGTTGCCTCTCCCATGCCTGGGGACCATCAAGGAGAGGCCAGCACAGCCCCTGTGTCCCCGGCAGCGAATGACGATGAAGTGGCTTCTGCATTGCCTCAGAGCCCTGTGGCAGATGCTGGCACACCCAACCTTTCAAGAGCTGCAGAAGACGAAGGAGATGCAGCATCTTCTCCCTTGCCTTGGGAAACTTGGCACCAGGTAAGCCACGCGCACATGGCCAGCACCGGTTGTGTGTGTGTCAGGGAGGTGCCTGGTGGTCCCCGTGTCAGCCCACTGACATCCCCGCCCTCCGCTACCTGTGCTCTTGCTCTCCCCTCGGGAGGAAAGGCACTGAAGAAGCGCAGCCTCTGAGGGACCTCCCCAGTAGGCAGCTGACAGCTGGGCTCGGGACGCCGAGCGCCACCGCTCTGGGCCCAGCCTGGCCAAAGCACCAGCCATCCCTGGCACTGGTCACAGAGCCACAAGGAGAAGCCACCCCACACCATGCGACCCAGACAACTAACGCCCAGCACCGACAGAGACAGACAGAGCTGGAGACAGCTGTTAGTTCTTGATGGTGCTGCTGCGCGTGGGGTTTCCACGGGAATGGCTCCCAGGGATTTTGTTGGGCTTCCCAGGACAAGAAGCCTCTTCCAGTCCCCTGGCTCAGAGCAGCGTTACCAGCACTCTTGGACGCTCTGCTGGTACTGCCCCAAGCAGAGCTTCTCCCTGAAGAGCCCCTCTTTGGGAACCATTGGGTGATGTGCTAAAGCTCCTCTGCAGCCCCACACAGGGGCTCAGAGAGACGAGACAACGGCAGGAGGGGCAGCCCAAACCATTCTTGCTCACCTCCAGACAACTGGCATGTCCCTCCCCGGTTAGCCAGGGCTGCGGATAAGTGATGGCAAGTGGCTTTGAAGAGCCCTTCTGCTGGCTCCCGCAGCACCCTTGGGTGGATCCCGCCTGGCCCCATAGACTTGTGTGTGAGTCAAAGTGGTGGAGCAGGTCGCTAACCATTTCCCCTTGGATTCTGGGGGCTCTGTCCTGCTGCCCGTCCCTGCCTTCCAGCTCACCAGGTTGGGTACCTTGGGAACAATTGGCTTACACTTAAAGGCAGAGGCAAAGAAGGCATTAAGTACCTCAGCCGTTCCCTCATCCTCTGCCACTACGTTTCCCCCCACATCGAATACAGAACGGAGATCCTCCTTAGCACTCCTCTTCTTGTTACTGTGTTTAAAGGAGGAGCCAGTGGCCTTGGCCGAGAAGGAGGCGTGGGAAGACGACAGCGACAACGAGCTGTTGCAAGGAGAGGACATCACCACCTCCAACATCTGGGTCAACCCCTTGTTCCCAGAGCTCTTCGAGGACACCCACTCTGGTCCCCAGGAGCGGCCTGGCTGCCCCAGCAGCGTCGGCACAGAGGCGGCAGGAGAGGCAGCCGGTGACCAGCAGAGCGCCGCAACCCCTGCCCCGGCGGCTGCCATGGCTGCTGAGCCGGCACCTTCTGCTCTGGCCGGAGATGCTGAGCAAGAAGGGCACCACACGCCCCTCGCTCCCATGGCACAAGAAGAAGCAAAGGCACCAGAGCCTGCCCAGGTGGAGAGCCAGGCACCTGCCCCACTCACCAACACAGACTACGAGGCGGCTCTGCTGGACACGGCCCAGCGCATTGTGAAGGATGCCGTGGGCAAGGCTGTGGCTGTGATCCTGGGGCTCAGCCAGCAGCCAGTGGAACAGCAGGCCCTGGCCCAAAGCATGGGTGCGGCATGCGAGGAAGGAGATAATGTTGCCTCTCCCATGCCTGGGGACCATCAAGGAGAGGCCAGCACAGCCCCTGTGTCCCCGGCAGCGAATGAGGATGAAGTGGCTTCTGCATTGCCTCAGAGCCCTGTGGCAGATGCTGACACATGCCACGGTTCATCAGGACCAGACAACGATGGAGACGCAGCATCTTCTCCCTTGCCTTGGGACCCTCGGCTCCAGGTGAGCCAGGCACCCATGGCCAGCACCGGTTGTGTGTGTGTCAGGGAGGTGCCTGGTGGTCCCCCTGTCAGCCTGCTGACATCCCCGCCCTCCGCTACCTGTGCTCTTGCTCTCCCCATGCAGGTGTCCTCAGAGCACAGGGGTGACGCACAGCCCTCCTGCGGCTGCAGGGACATGCCCGAGGATGACCCAGGTACGTCCCCGAGTCAAGCAGCGCCACAAGTAGGGCAGGCCTGGCCCAGCCATTCTGGCAAGGCCTACCCAGGTCAGGCCGGCAGCACTGTGTGCACGGGGGCTGGCCATGCCCCTGCCACCCCGCCCTGGGGAAAGCAGGAGCTTGCCCGCTGCCCACCCACACGCTCACCTACAGCTCTCCTTCCCCTGCAGGCACCGCGGCTCTCCCGCACCCCCTGCATCAACAGCAACGGCCCTCGCTCTTCAGGAGGGCGCTCAGGGCTCTGCGCAGGGCTTTCCGCTTCAGCTGCATCGCGGGACAGCAAGAGAAGCAGCGCCCCGCTGCCAGCGCCCGGCGGGTCCCCGGGCACGGCGTCTGGCCCTGAGCCTGCGCAGCGCCCACAGGGAGCGGCACGCAGAGGCACGTGAGCGATGGCTGCATGGACGGCACCTCAGGCATTCAGCTGCTCTGAGGACATCGTGCTGCCCGCCTCTGCTCGGATGTGGATGCTTTCCAAGGCCAATAAATGATGAGCGTTTTCCCGCAGTGCTTGACTGTGCCTGCTGCACCTCGGGAGAAAGACGGGTGGAGGCAAGAACCATTCCGGCAGGCAGAGCTGGACAGCCCCTCGGCTGCCTCTTCTCCAGGCCGAGCACAGCCCATGCCCTCGGCCCCTGCACGTGCCCCTGGCACTCCAGCTCCGGCACACCAGCTGGGGCCTCCGCTGGCCTCGCTCCACAGGCTCGCTGCCCACCCCTGCCCACCTTGGCCTCCAGGGCCTTTCCCACAGCCGCTGCTGCTCAGCAGCCACCCAGCCCCAGCCCCAGCCCCACCTCCCGTGGGCAGCCAGCCCATCCTTGGGATGGTGCTTGGCGCTTGCCTTTGCTGCATTCCCTGGGGTCCCCGGCAGCCCATTCCTCTGCCACGGCCAAGTCCCTCCAAAGAACTGCCTGGTACACACCCAGCACCGCCCACTGCCACCCCCAGCATGGGCGCCTGCCCTGTCCTGGCTGTCGGTGTCATCTCTCCCACGCTCCACCTCTGCAGGAGAGGTGCTGAAGAAGGGCAGCCCGGGAGGGACCTCCCCAGTAAGCAGCCACCAGCCAGGCTCGGGATGCCGAGCCCCGCCGTCCCCAGAGCCCAGCCAACCGCACAATGCGCCACCCACCCCTGGCGCTGGTCACAGAGCCTCCCCTCTTTGCTCAGTCCCACGGCCGGGGGCAACCCCAGAGGACCTCCAGCCTGCCTGGCACCGTTGGGCCCGGGGAGAGCCCAGCTGGCTCTTCCCACTCCCCTGCTCCTCCGGCAGGGCCATGGGAACCACGTCCAGCAGCGTTTGTGACAACACCTTCCCAGCGACAGGGCAGCCTGGACGTTCCCCCACCGCTCCTCCTCGCCCTTCTGGAAGATGGCTCTGCCACAGTTGCTCCAATCACCAGGAGTCTCCCCAGATCAGCACGCCCTGCCGCGGAGCAGAGCGGGGCTTTGCGCTGGCACGCCGCGGCTGCCCCCAGCCCCGCCAGGCTCCCCAGCCAGTCGCACAGTCGTTTGGTAAACAGTTTAATTAATACACTGAAAGGACCGCTGCTGGATCCAGCTGGAGTTCACCCGCTGCTCTGCTTGGCCGCCAGTCTCTTGTCTCTCTCTTCAGCAACGCTGAGACGCATGCCCTTTCCACGGGGCGGGGAGACCCACCGCTTGTGGCCCTGCAGCAAGGGACAAGCAGCCACCTCACCGCGTGACACCCGCACAGGGGCAGAGCTCTCCCTCTCGGCGGGGAGCAGCAGCAGGTGCCAGCCCCTGCCCATGCTGGGCCACGCACACATGGCCGCCCGGCGCTATGGCCCAGCAGAAGCCCCTCGGGAAGGTGCCCAAGGGGTACAGGCCTACACTTGCCTCTTCCTTCCGCTCTCCTCCGTGAAGAACGCACCGCAGCCAAAAGGGAAACACCACCCCTTTGCGACCGGGACACGAGAGCCCAGCGGGGATGGCGGGCGAGAGAGCAGAGGCGCTGGCGGGGACGGCACTCTCCCTCGGAGCGGCTGCCCGGGCCACATCAAGATCTGAGCTCCGAGCACTGCGCTGCCCCCAGCTCTCAGAGCCTTCAGAAAAGCACAGGGCTGCTCCTCGAAAACGTCCCCGTTGCTAAGTTAATGGCCACCAGCACCGCAGCCAGCAGCCATAGGCATAATACGGATTTTCCTTGTTATTACTCCTAAAGTAAATTCTACTGCATTCCTGTTATTTCTCTAAGTTTCACCATAGGAATATTTTATCATGGTTGTGTTAGCTGAATTTAGCGCAGACTAATACAGAAAGGAAGTAGAAAACACTCAGTATCAGTATGAGATCCAGAGTCAGGCTGTAATTCTGATTTATATCATACACACCTATAGTTACAACCAGGTGTAAATAATGTCCACTGCAAGGGTATGTGAAGCCCCCATGGTAACCCAGAAGTGGCATTACAAAATGTTTTTTCTCCATTAAGGGATTATGCTGATAGAAATGATAGGAGACACAGCTTAGTGGATCTGAAGTTTTCCAACTGTTTTTCTAAAGCTGTTTCCAGCAAAACCAGATAGACTTTTATCACTTGTTACTTGGGAGCAGAGACCAGCCCCCCTCTCACTCCAGCCCCTCTCAGGCAGCTGCAGAGAGCGAGAAGGGCTCCCCTCAGCCCCCCCTTCTCCAGGCTAAACCCCCCCAGCCCCCTCAGCCGCCCCCCAGCACACTTGTGCTCCAGACCCTGCCCCAGCCCTGCTGCCCTTCTCTGGACACGCTCCAGCCCCTCCAGGCCCTTCTTGTCCCGAGGGGCCCAAACCTGAGCCCAGCATTCGAGGTGGGGCCTCCCCAGGGCCGAGCACAGGGGCCCCATCCCTGCCCGGCTCCTGCTGGCCACACCAGTGCTGACACAAGCCCGGGGGCTGGTGGCCTCCTTGGCCACCCGGGCACTGCTGGCTCATGCCCAGCCGGCTGTCAGCCAGCACCCCCAGGGCCTTCTCCGCCGGGCACTTCCCAGCCCCTCTGCCCCAGGCCTGGGGCGCTGCCTGGGGTTGGTGTGACCCAAGGGCAGGACCCGGCACTTGGCCTTGTTAAACCTCATACAGTTGGCCTCGGCCCATCGCTCCAGCCTGCCCAGGTCCCCCTGCAGAGCCTTCCTGCCCTCGAGCAGATCAACACTCCCGCCCAGCTTGGTGTCATCTGCAAAGTCACTGAGGGTGCCCTCGATCCCCTCATCCAGATCATTGATAAAGGTATTAAACAAGACTGGCCCCAACTCTGAGCCCTGGGGAGCCCCGCTCGTGACCAGCTGCCAACTGGATCTAGCTCCGCTCACCACAGCTCTCTGGGCTCTCTCAGCAGCCCCACGGAGCCGGGCGGGAGCAGCCCCCGAGGCCGCACGGTACCGGCTCCCCGGGCCGGGCCGGGCCGGACGGTGCTGCGGGAGGGCCGGGCCCGGCTCTGGTGCAGGCCGGCTGCAGCCCGGGCTGCGGCTGGGGCAGGGACGCCCCCCGCGCCCCCCGCACCCCCCGCATAGTCGGGCTTTCGGCCGGCTTTCGGCGCCCCGCCTGCGCGCCCTCCGAGCTCCGCCGGGCCCCGGGCACGTCCAGCCCTGGGAGGGCGGGGAGAGGCGGCCCCGCTCGGCCCACGCAGGCTCCGCAGCCAGGGCGGCACCGGGGCTCAGAGGGGCTTCTGGATCATGGCCAGGGATGGCGCAGCCCAGGTCCGGCCCGGGGGAGCAACGGGGGGGCGGGCGCCGCCAGAGCCCCCCTCGGAGCGGGGGCTGCGCGGGCAGCCTCTGCCCGGGGCTGGGCCGGCGCCTGAGGAACCTCCCCGGGACTGAGAGCCCTCGCCTTCCTTTGGGTGAGCGATTCCTCCTGGAAACACCCTCGAGGGAGCCCTCGGACCCCCGCGAGCGCCTGGACCTTCGGGGTCCCCGGGAGAGGGAGAGAGCTCCCCTTGGGGAGGGACGGGGGGGGCGCGCTGTGGGCCATCGTCCTTGGCTGGAAACGCGGAGTGACAATACCCCGACCGACAGCTCGAGCCTGTCACGCGTGAAATGTCAGCAGAGGGTGGACTGGTTGCAGTTGGCCCCTGTTCCTCATGGGGTTTTGGTGTGCTTTTGGATGTTCCAGCTTGTCCTTAGGGGTCTGGGTTAGTTTTAGTGGCTCCTGCTGGCCACACCACTGCTGATACAAATGATTCCTGCTGAGAGATGGTCTGTGGCCCTGCCTCCAGGCCCCACCTCCTCTCCACCCTGGTTAAGCACTGGAGTGGGTGCTGTACTTTTTGCTGGCAATTTGGGCTCTGTGGGGAAGGAGTTCCCCCAGCCCCAGTGCTAGCCCCAGCATTTCATACCCATACCCTCACGGTCCCTGAGCCTTGACCACTGTGGTGCCTGGCCCAGCAACTGCAGGCACCCTCCCTTGCCTAATTCTGGATCTGCATTTGACCACAAATGCTAGAATGTCTGTCTAGAAAATAATGTTCCATAAGTATCCATAGATGGTTTCTCAAAACTTGTCTAGGCAGATTACGTAAATCTTTTAATTGTTCAAATAGGTGTCAGAGGTGGATCACTTCCAGAAAACGTCACAGCACATACAGACCCTCCATACTGCTCATCTTCCTAAAGGCTATAGATAAGAAACACTGGAAGCCTTATGATCATGCCACAAATTTTAAAGTAGAGAGACATGCTAAAGCATGAAACCTGAGTGTGGGACCCCCCCCTTGATTTATCTAAAGTGCATGCAGACACAAGGTCTGGGATAGAAATAGGCCAGGCCCTTGAGTTTTGTCATGGCAGGGGCCATGAAATGTCCTGATTCACTGGCCTACCTGCGAGGTGGTGATCTAGTGCAATTAGTAAAAGGGTCTCTATTTGAGGTTTACCACCTACAGTGGTAATGTCCCTGGGCTGCATACACTTGCGGGTAACTTAAATATTGAGGGGTTTGACAGATGTAACTAAGCAGTGTGTGAAACTTGTCCTTGGCACACTGAAACGCACGAGGCTCTGTCAGAACATCAGGAAACACTTTTTTATTGTGGGGGTGGCTAAGGACTGGCACAGGTTGCTCAGGGGTTTGTGGAATCTCCCTCCTTGGAGATACTCAAAGGCTGTCTGGACACATTCCTGGGAAACCACCTGTAGGTGGCCATGCTTGAGCAGAGGATTTGGACCAGAAGACCTCCAGAGGCCCTTTCCAACCTCAGTCTTCCTGTGATTCTGTATCCAGAATACCAGTGAACTCCACACAATGCTGGAAATAACCCCAAACTTTCTACCAATTCAATGGCAGGATTTTAACAAGGGTCTACAACCTGACCACTATGGCACAGTGCTGTTATGGAAACAATTAACTCCACCATGGCCAAGAGTGTCACTTCCATCATCACACATTAGTGGTCATTAGGACCGTGACAAGCCTAATCATTAGTGCCCCAAAAGACCTCTGGATCTGGAGCCCCCAGCAGCAGTTTGCTGAAGTTTAAGATCAAAGTGGCACTCTGACTTTTCAGACCAGATTTGGCTAGTCCTTGTTCATTATGCCAGCTTTTTAAAAGGTCCTTGCATTGATTGCTCTGTATTGATTAACATTACTTGTATAGTGACTGGTATGTAGCACAGTGAAATGTGGGAAAAAATAGTGATATCAAAAACGTTTTCCATCTCAACAATTGCTCCGATTTTTTTCCCCATAGTTGTTGTGTGTATAGGAACAGCAATGCTGAGACGCATGCCCTTTCCACGGGGCGGGGAGACCCACCGCTTGTGGCCCTGCAGCAAGGGACAAGCAGCCACCTCACCGCGTGACACCCGCACAGGGGCAGAGCTCTCCCTCTCGGCGGGGAGCAGCAGCAGGTGCCAGCCCCTGCCCATGCTGGGCCACGCACACATGGCCGCCCGGCGCTATGGCCCAGCAGAAGCCCCTCGGGAAGGTGCCCAAGGGGTACAGGCCTACACTTGCCTCTTCCTTCCGCTCTCCTCCGTGAAGAACGCACCGCAGCCAAAAGGGAAACACCACCCCTTTGCGACCGGGACACGAGAGCCCAGCGGGGATGGCGGGCGAGAGAGCAGAGGCACTGGCGGGGACGGCACTCTCCCTCGGAGCGGCTGCCCGGGCCACATCAAGATCTGAGCTCCGAGCACTGCGCTGCCCCCAGCTCTCAGAGCCTTCAGAAAAGCACAGGGCTGCTCCCGTTGCTAACTTCACGGAGGCTTCCCCTTCCGCGAGCGGCCAGCCCGGAGCAGGCAGGAGCACAGGGAGCGGAGCCGGCACTGAGGCCAGCACTGGAGCTTCCCTGCGTGATGGGGCCTGCGGGGCTCCCCTGCGTTCCTCTGCGCGCGCGGGCGCCGCAGCACCCCCAGGCCTGGGGGCCCTGTGTGGCCGCAATGCCTGGGGACAGGGCCGCGGCGGTGGCACCCGGAGCGGCTGAATGCACGCAGGACGGAGCTCTGCAGCGGCCGCTGGCACAGCGCGTATGGGGGAGGTGTTGTCTTGGGCCGGGCCGGGGCCTCGCGCAGGGCAGAGCAGGGGCTGGGCCAGTCCCAGCCGGTCCCAGCCGGTCCCAGCCAGTTCCAGCCAGCCACGGGCGTGGGCGCCTCCATAGCGACCCCCAGGGCTTTATGATGCGGGGGCCTCGTGGTGCCCACCGGCCATTGTGACAGGGGTCCCCACGGTGACCGTGGGGGCATATAAGGAGCGAGAGCCCGGGGACACCCACTCCCAGGAGAGCACCTCCCTCAGGAGGCAGCATCTTCCCTGGGTGCCTGCCCGTGGCAGGTCGGCGGCGACGATGCCCAAGACGCCCATGGATAAGGAGGCGAACGCCCACTCCCAGCCCAACAACGGGCTGCTGAGCCTGCGGAAGAGCAGCCAGGTGAGGGACGGGGCAGGAGGGAGAGGCCGCTGGTGGGACGCGGCCGCACAGAGCTGCCCTGGTGCCAGGCTTGCCGGCACCGTGGGGGCCGTTGTGCCAAGGCAGCCGCCTCCATCCCACGCCTCCTCCTCCTCCTGCCCACAGGTGGGCCGCAGGCTGCCGCAGGCAGCACCACAGAGCAGACAGAGCCAGGCCTCGTCCCTCCATGGGGCCAGGCTGCCACGCCTCCCCTGCTCAGAGAGCTTGCAGGCCACTGGGAGCCGCCACGCACAGGTAGGGAGCCCGACGGAGACGGGGCCGAACGTCTTCCCGACCCCAGGAGCTGCCGACGGGCGGACGGGAGGGGCAGGATGGGACAGGCGGGCCCGTAGCGAGCAGAGCCCTTGCCGGCTGGGTGCCCGGCCATGCCGGGGGTGCTCCTGGGAACTGCCGTGATCCGCAGGGGGACCAGCCCTCATCCCGGCCGACTCTGGAGCAGGGTAGCAGCCGCCTGCGGGGCAGAGCGTTGCCCTGGGGGCTGGCAGGGGAGCCCAGCTGCAGCAGCTCTTCCAGCCAGGGCGTGGGGGCACGGGCCACAGTGACACGGCCTCTCTGCTTGCCTTCTCTTGTAGATGGACAGCCTGGCGCTCTGCAACACGGTGAGGCGGAAGGAGACAGCCCCTCTGCCAGCCTTGCTGCCTCTCCGCCGGCAGGCAGCGGCACCCGGGCACGCACCCGCAGCTCGGCCAGCAGCAGTTGCGAGCACCTGCTGCAAGCTGCCCACTTTGCCAGCAGCACCCTCTGCATCTGCTGCCAGGGGCAGGGAAATGGCCGTCAGCACCACAGCCGGCGGCCACCAGCAGCTTGTCGCCTCTGCTCGGGGCACCTACCCTGCCCAGCGCTCAGCCACGAGGGTGGAGTGCTGGAGGCCTGCCCCGCACAGCCCTGCAGCCGATGCCGCAGCTGTGAAGGGCACAGCGCAGTGCCTGCTGGGTAGGGTCCAGAGCAAGGATTTGCCTGTGAGCCAGGGACCCAGCCAGCAGCCGGCAGCCCAGCGCGACCGGGCACACAGCAGAGCCGCGGCGATGACGGCGAGAACAGACAAGGTCGGGCCGAGCAGCGGGAGCAAGGCCCGCGCAGATCAGCCCGCGCCTCATCGCCATGCACATGGCAGCACCAGTGCTGCTGGCAGGGCCGCGGCGCCAGCATGGCCAGGCAGTGGCACAGGGACAGGCCACTGGCAACGAGAGGCAGAGCATGACCTATCAACGTCAGCAGCATACATCAAATCCTACCTCAACAGCAGGGCCTCGCGGATGCACCGTGAGGCTGCTGCGGAGTATCTGGCCACCATGTCTGTTGAGCTGGAAGGGTGCTGCCTGGGCCGCAGCAGGAACGGTCAGGCCCAGCTCAGCCAAACTATCATGCAGCGGCAGCAGGATGGCCTGGAGGAAAGCGAGTTCCAGCAGCAGGAGGGCGAGAGGCAGCATTTCCCCCTGACACGGTCGGGGCGGCTCAATGTCCCACCCATGCAGGTGAGTGCCAAGGAAGGGATGTGACGGCATATCATGGGACAGAACAGGGGGACAAGCCTCCCTCTGCCTGGGGCCAGCTGCTGCACCGCACAGCTGCGGCCCCATCATATGCCAGCAGCTGCTGCTGGGGAGTCGCCAGCAGCCAGGTGCTGGTAGGAGCCAGGCTGCC